>NC_081562.1:44447986-44689006 GCF_022355385.1 Mustela nigripes | reverse complement strand
CTTTCTTTCTTTCTTTCTTTCTTTCTTTCTTTCTTTCTTTCTTTCTTTCTTTCTTTCTTTCTTCCTTTCTTTCTTCCTTCCTTTCTTTTTTTTTTTTTTAGATTTTATTTATTTATTTGATAGAGAGAGATCACAAGTAGGCAGAGAGGCAGGCAGAGAGAGAGAGGAAGGGAAGCAGGCTCCCTGTGGAGCAGAGAGCCCGATGCGGGGCTTTATCCCAGGATCCTGAGATCATGACCCGAGCCGAAGGCAGAGGCTTACCCATGTAGTGAGTTATGAGCCATGCAGGTGCCCCTAGACTATATTTCTTATAGGATAAAATCAAGCCATATTAGCCTGCTATCTCTTCCTCACTCAACCCCCTCTTCAGCTATCCACTAGAAACTAAGTTCCAGCCACTGAACAGCACTCTTTCAGGCCAGCGTGACTTAACACTTAACATAATCCTCTGTCCTGGGGCACCTAGGTGGCTCAGTGGGTTAAGCCTCGCTGCCTTCGGCTCAGGTCATGATCTTGGGGTCCTGGGATCGAGTGCCGCATCGGGCTCTCTACTCAGCAGAGAGCCTGCTTCCTCCTCTCTCTCTCTCTCTCTCTGCCTGCCTCTCTGCCTACTTGTGATTTCTCTCTGTCAAATAAATAAATAAAATCTTTAAAAACAAACAAACAAAAAAAAAACAAAACATAATCCTCTGTCCTTTGCCCTTCCAATATCATTTTTGCAGCCACTCACATACAGGTGGAGTTTATTTTCTCTCTTCTTAAATCTAGAAGAGACTGTGTCTTGCTTTAGCTAATGGAATGTGTCAGAAGTTATGGTTTATCTTCTACACCTAGGCCATGAAATCTTGCGCACTTCAGCTGCATGGGGTTTTAATCAATAGAATTGATCAGCTGACCCAAAAACTTTTAGAGCTACAGGAATACTTCTTGTTTTTAACCACTAAATTTTGCAGTGGTTAGTTATGCCAGAATAGCTAATTGATATGCCTTGTCAAATTCACACTGGTGCTGAAAATTATCTAACTGAAGGGTATATATTCCATATAAAAAGTATCTTTTATTTACCCTTTGCATACTATTGATTTTTTCTCTTTTTTAAAAACTACTTTGTTTAGATATGATTGACCTACAATAATCTGTACATATTTAATGTGTACTACTTAAGAAGTTTGGAGAGAAGTATACATTGTTGTAACTACCATCACAATCCATGATATAAAAATACCCATCGTGTCCAAAAGTTTCCTCAAGCCCTCTATCTCTTCTTATTATTAGTAATAAGAGCACTCAACGTAAGATTTAACGTTATAGGAAGCTTATACACACACACACACACACACACACACACACACACACACACACACAGAGTATTATTACCTATAGGCCTTATGATATTTTCTTGACAAATATTTTTCACTGCTGAAATCTTACTATTTTTTAATTTCTTCAGAATACAACTTTTGGGTTGTTATTACCTTCTATTTTCATTCAGATAATTGTAGAATCCTGTTAACTATTTCTTTTTTATGTCCTACAGTTAAAACCATTTGTTCAACATTAGGATAAATTTCATCCTGGCAATTATAACGTTTTGCCTCTTTGATTTTAATCACTCTCTTTTCTGTTGTGAAGAGTCTCCTTGCCCTCCTCTCCTGACCACTTGTGCTTTGCTAAGTCTCTCCAATGTGTTCAAATTCTTGCCTTGTATGTCTTATCTGATCTACTTCAGAGATCTTATTTCTATTTATTTTTCTTTGCCGATGGCATGGTAAATAATATCATAAGTCTATTCCATCTTTCCTTTTCCTAGATCCCTTCCTCTATGTGTCAACACACATTATCTCTTTCTCTCTGGATCCATCTGCTAAGAGACCAGATCTTTTTCTAATGCTTTTTGAAAAATGTGTCTTCAATGAATATATTTATCCTATACAGAATGCCTGAGATCTGATTTGTATCTTTTAGCTATATTAGTTCTCGTGTATTTTGTATGAATTGCATTATCTGAGTACTTACTTGCAGCTACATAACTCAGATTCTATTTCCCCATACATTTCATGATTCTGCTTTAAGGCTCACGATCAATCACTGAAAAGAAAAGCTACATTGCACAGCTACAACTTGTACATGCAGAGTCAGGTTCATAAGAATTAAAGAGCTCTGTGGAATTGATGATATACAATATAAAGTAGGGAAAACACGTGTGGGGCATAATGGTCCATGTTGTCATTCCCTATTAAACTTTGTTCATATTTTCCCCCTGCTGAAGTTAACATTAGATACAGTGTGAGTCATATTTATTAACTAGCACACACCAAAAATTGCTAAGGATTCATAAGCTATGATCTTTACAGTATCCAGAAAGATGAGACAGGATAATTAGATAATTCTACATGTAATACTATGCTAAGAGATTGGACACCCAAGAGGACAGTTTGGATGCTACAAAATGTGTCGGGACCTCGAGAAGAATACTGAAAAGAACAAAGGTTCTGGGGACAATTACTGTTGCCAAGGAGATCCTGGGATAATTGTTATTGTAACATCTTTTTGACAGGGGAAATTACGTCAGTGAGTTTTGGATTTCAGAGGCTGAGGAGTAGGTAACTCTTGCTTCTGATTACCAGGACATTATGATGGAAGGTACTATAGGGATTTGGGATGAAAAATGACTAGCAGAAGTTCTGATTCTTTTTAGCTGATGGGAATTTCAACAAATGTCTTGCAAGTCTGGCTTTCACTTGTACTCTAGAGAGTGGGTTAGGGGTGAGGGTAAACGGAAATAGATGAGTGCTGGAATGGACTCCCTGGTTCACAGATAAGAAATGCTCTTACAATTTATAGTTTTTATATTAAATTATTGTACACAAAGTGATTTATTTTGAGAAAGCAGTATGGTTGGACAATATCTTTGACTTATACTTACCTGCTTCTTACTGGTACCTAAGAATGAAAAGGAAATTTGTATTAAACAGAGGAAGTTAAAATTTCACAGAAAAATAATAAATTTAAATCAAATTTATGTAAGTAAAAACAATCATTTTATTTTCAGGAAAAAAAAACTTAAGTCAAATTCTAGGTGGAGGGGAAGTGACAGGAAATAATAAAGCATTTATTTTGTTGATATCAGGGTTGAAAACATCATTAACATCAGTATTGGTTTGTAGGCAAAAAGGAGGCTTTTATTAAGTTTTAAATCCTAGTGCATTTGCCCAAATTCTCAAACTAAAGTAACTCTGCAGTAGACAAGTTGAGATTTAACACTATCACTAACGTGAAAAGATGAAGCCCGTGTCAGCACCGTAATCTAAAACTGAGTAAACAAAATCAGGAATAAAGATTCCATTGCTCCAAGTGATAATTAGGGTTTCTGCATTTTGATTACTCAGTGAAAAATTGAAAATAAGGGGTAGCACAGCTTTGAAAGGACCTGAAAAATTACAAATAATGAAAATGCTCTGGTAGGACAGCAACTTATGTTTTCCAGTTCTTGTTCCTCTTGACCTCAGAGTTCCTTAGGTCTTCATTCTCCCTCTTGCTTACTTCTTCATACCTGGATCCTGCAGTTCCCTGAATCTTACCAGTCTCTTGCTCTACTTCGTTCCAGTCAAAGGAGAATAGTCTTGACTTTTGCATATTCCCTTTCCTCTTCCTTGGCTAATAGATGGGAGAGAGTTCATCTATTTTTCTGCCTAAGGGAATACATTCCAATTTTAGCAAGAGCCTTCAAATGAGAAAATTTTGTAACAACAACAACAACAAAAAATGACAAGTGTGACAATGGGAAAGGAGGGTTTCCAGCAGTGTCACACAAAGTCAGTGATTTTTTTTTGTCTTTGGTGAAAAGTGAGGCTTTGGGATGTCTTTCAATTTAGACCTCCTGGAAGCAGTTGGGGCTCTGTAACCTGTAAGCCTGGCTTCTACCATGTCTCTAGTGAACTTCACTGAGAGGTACAACAGAAGTCTGTGGACTTCAGATAATGCCAGGGTAAAATGATCATCTAGAATTTAGTATACACCATGATGTCATTTAAAACCTAACAAAAAATAACTCTATAAAGAGCGTATTCAAGCTAACGGCATCTTTTGGAAACATAGAAAGTGACTCAATGGGATGAATTAGACCAGGGAAAAGGTCTTTTCTAAGCCTAAAGTAATAAAATATGATTTGTGCTGCCTAAACTTTATAAAGTTTATAAACTTGAAAAACTTTATAAAGTGACCTTACACACAATAAAACAGTTTGTTATAGGGCCTGGTCTTTGGCAGAATGACTTTTAAAAGTACTAGGATAAGCTGTTGTGTTAACAGTAGTTCACTTGCAAGAGTCCAAAGACATCACTGCTTCTTGAATGGTCGTTTAGTCTGTTTCTTCTGGCTACCATTTTTAATATTTTAAAAACATTTTAATCTATCATTTATTTTCACTTTTGTAGAGGCAGACAAGGTAATGAAACTTGACAATAATACCCAAATTCTAGCAAAGAGCTAAATTTCAGTATCCTAATTTATATAGGCATAGGATTCACATTAATGCAGATTCATAATTTTTACTTCAATCTACAGTTATCCTTATTTTGACAAATAAATTAAATATTGTCTCCTCTCTCTCTTCCTTCTAACAGACCTACATATTTACAGGCCATGTTAAATCCCCAGGAAAGGTCAATGCTTAAGAGTTTGTAGGTGTTAGTACTGGTCTTAAAACAGGACCCCAAGAAATTAACTACATTGTTAAAATGCCTCAGTGATTAAAGTAAACATCTAAGTGAAAGTATTTATAGGTCCTGCTGATGAGTTTAGCAGTGTTTCATATATTCATGTTTAATACCTGTAAGGTTAAGTAAAGTTTACTAAATAAAAGTCTTACAAAATCATTCTCAATCACTGTGATCTAAACTAAGATTTCATCTGGTGTCAATTAAAACATCCTCATACTTTATATCACAATTATTTTGATATATTCTTCTTTAAGAAAGCTAATATAAAAATTTATATATATATATTTCAGGATAATTGTCCACATTTCTAAAAGCTATTTCATAAAAAGACTCATGATCACATTCTTTGAAATAACATGCTCTCTCAGCACACCTAAGTGCTGGTTTACACATCATTAACTACTTGACAGAGAGGAAAAGGTTGGGAACAGAAGAGAGAAATTTAGAACTAATGTAATGGAGTCACCAATAATTGAATATAAAAACAAACCCTAGCTGAAATTTATAAAGTAAGTCAATGAGAAAATGTGTTTTTAGTAGCCGGACAATTTTAGAACCACATCAATGATACGAAGCAAAATAGCCTTTCAATTTATCTTATTAAACTAATTTGAGGTAGATAGGTTTTGAAATTTTTCTTAGATATCCTCAAGTCAGCACAAAAGCTGACTGTAATTTTTTCATTGTGTAATTGTCAGCAACATTAAATTCAGAGGTATGAGTTGTTATAGATGCCTATAGCAACTTAATATTCCTACAATCATAGGGCTGGGAAACACAGATCAATAGCACACACCGGCTATAATCAACATGCAGACTAATGAACAGGGCCATATCCACCAGGGAACACTAGAACAAAGACTGGTTGAGCATTTTAATTGCTAAGTTGCTGCTAAGTCTCAATTCTCCATCAATCTCCATCCATTATGACCACTGATGCATAGCAGACATTAAGAGAAAAACAATAACATAATGATTCATAAGTGCTAGGGTGGAAACGAATGGTTAGCTTTGGGAAAATCTTGGCTGTGATTATTTCGTGGCTCAAAAGATCTGACACATTTTTTCTAATTCTTTTTGTTCCTTGGACCTGACCTGCCCATATTTAATAAGTTGGTTTTAATGGAACTAATAGCACAGCAAAGGGTAGTTGAACAGGCTTTTCCCTAGCTACCTCAACATAGGTTTAACTGACTTACTTAGAAAAAAGTCACAGCCAGAGAAATTAAAAATGAAAAAGGACTTATGAAATCATCTAACATATTGTCATTTTGTGAGGGCAAGATTTTCTCACAGTACGATCATGTATCACTTGTAGAATTATAACTAGGTACATTCGATGCCCGTTGTCTTTATTTTCATTAGTGTTGACAGCTCAGTTCAATCTTAGGGTTTGAAATAAATCTCTCGAAGTTGACCTGTATGCAATCCATAAGAGTGTTTCCATAGCTGGGAGGAAATTTCCCATAGCTGCTTTATAAAGTAAAAAAGTAATTATGATGTAGGTGCAGCACTGTATTGGAAAATGTGCATGGACTCATCTAATCCTTACAACAACTTTTTGATATTGATAATATTCTCATTCCTTTTATAAGGGAAACAGCTAGAGCTTGGTGACTTTCCCAAGTCACACTGCCCTTGAACAGTGAAGCTAGGGTACACACACACAGATCATTCGGATTCTAAAATTTAGCCATTTTCTCTACATCTTACTAGAACCTAGACTTTTCAGTTTGGGCTGACTTCTCTGGGACAGTTTTAATCCATGAAATTAGAAATCTTTAGTATTCTTAAAGATTATACACACAGAATATCAACCTACTATCTTCGGAGTGATGTTATATGCAGGAAACTTTCACTCCAGCGAAGCCATCTCCCTCTCTCTCTCATGAGGGAGTGTGGAGTAGCAGAGGGAGAATAAAAGAGAGAATCTTAAGCAGGCTCTGTGCTCAGTGCAGAGTCTGATGCAGGGCTCAGTCTCACAACACTGAGATCATGACCTGAGCCAAACCAAGAGTCCGATCTTTAATGTACTGAACCACCCAGGTTCCTCAGAGGAGCTCTCTCTTTAGCTTTGTTTTAATTTACTTCTCCTGACTATCCATCCTTTCGTTAGACAGACTTTTTGAACAAGCTACAGCAATGGCATGGCCTTAGTTAAATGGACCCTGCTTAGAAAGTTAAAGCATGTAATGAAGTCAGGACTCAGGCAAATTATATCTTAATCTACATGAGCTTTCTCTCTTACAGAATCCTTCCTGTAGCTTTTTAATCTGATCCTAACCTAACTTATTAAATGTTCAATACAGGTATCAACCTTAATTGACAATTATAAAATTGTCAATCATTTTGATTAATTTTAATTTTATATTATTAATTATATTAATATAATAATGTATAATATATAATAATGTATAATGTATATGTATACATTAATGCATAATATACAATATACAATAATGTATAATATAAATATGTAAATATATTAATTAACTGTCAATAATATTAATTAATTTTATTGGGATTTAATTTTAAAATTTTGAAGCTGAATATCACAATACTAAAATAAATGTTCAAGATTCTAAAGAAAATTCTTCTGATTCTTAGTATGATGTTCTTTGCTGCTATTCACAAGTCAGATTAGAAATCATCACTAAATGTTCTACAGAGAAGAAATGATACTACAACCAACTGTTCCTGAATTCATCTGACATTGGTCCTCTCTCTGCTTCCTTTATTCCTCCAAACAGTTGGGGAATTTTAACTTACTACGAAAGCTTCCTTACCAGGAATTCCCATTATTAGGATAAGAATATTTTCACACCCCCGATGCTGTATTTAGGTTGGATGTGGCAATGGTGCAGGGATCCAGTACAGAAATGAGTAGTGAGGAGACAAACATCATTTCTGGTTCTTAGATTTTTGCTTTAGGAGCCTGAACTACTACCTTAAACTTTCATGGTGTCATATTGTTCACCTGTAAATTGAGAGTATTTTTAAAGTTCATGTGATCTCACCCTTGCAAGGTTGTTGTTTGTTTGTTTGTTTTTGCAAATTTGACTTAATTATGAGGTTATACATATGTTTTTATTTTTACAAGTCATTTTTTTCAGTTATCTCTTCTTCCTCCTTCTTAAAATGTGGCTGTCTATATTTATTCGAAATAGAGATTTGCATGTCTTTTAAAGAGCTACTCGCATCTCTGTGTGCTGTGTGATGTCCTTCTATGTGCCTCTTTCCTACACTGGATTGCGGGATACTTAGAATGGATAATAGTATTATCATATCCTGTACTCCCATCTTCAACCTGAGAATTACTGAACTATGAACACCATCTCAAGTATCTTCAAACCATGGCATCTTGTTTTTAAATTGTTCTCCAGCCTGGGTATGTATATTTTCTATACTCCTGTTTTTAACCTCAAAGTCTCTGTCCGCAGCTGGCAGGTGTTACACCTTTCAATTAAGCAACAGCTGTGATTTAATTAATGTGCTGTTGGCTCCCACCCTTTTCCAGGTCACTGATGAGGAGGTTAAAGTAGATCAGACTAGGCTTTATCTCAAGTTTCAGGTGGGCATTTTGAAAAACACTCCCCATAGCCTTTCCATTCATTTGCATTGCTTTAGAGAATTCATGATGTACACTACTGGTATGTATTTTGGATTATGGCATTTGAGAGGTTAAAGAAATATTTGATAAGATCCCATGCTTGGAGTTATGTTACATTTTTTAGATATCTCTCCTCTGACAGGAATTGTAATCTAAAGTTCCATGGAATATGTATTTTGGAGGTAATCAATGGGTTGTCATGTGATGTAGCTAGCATATGCAGCCGGTGGTATCACCCCCAACATTCCACAAAACATTAGTTCTGTGGAATGTTGAAGAGTCTGAGATACTCACCATGAATGCATGGGAGGCAGGAAGGAACTCTGGTGATAAGCATGTCTAATAAGCAGTGAACCACTAATGTTCAAGTATATGCTATTAGAATTGCTATGTTAGCTGCACAGGAACTTTATAAGATCAAGAATTTGTTTATGGTACTTATGTTTATGTCTAATAACACATGTACACACACACACACACACACACACACACACACACATAAATGCTGACCAAGACTGACAAGGGGGAGAGAAATTAGTCAATATATCAACTATCTTCTTAGATTGCAAGAGCAAAATAAAGTATTGTAAAAAAGACATGAATGTAAGTGTAGGTTTATAACTCTTTTCCTTCCTAAACACAAGTGAAGATTTTAAAATGGGAAAATTCTTTAACTGCAAAATTAAAGAATTTTTTTCCTTCTGCTTCCTGCTAAGTAGACTATAATTTGCAACAAAATGAAGGTGAAATCCAGGACATATTATGGACCTTTCCATAAACACGATTGCCTACACAGACAACATATAGAATACATTTTTCAAAAGAGCACTGTGTTGTTTCAGCAACTGAATGAAGGATGAGTTGGTAGTAGGGCATGGTAGATAAGGGAAAGTAGGGAATACTCTGGAAACTGCTTTCCTGAGGGCATATTAATGTCATGCTGACATTTCAATGCAAGGACTTCAAAAGAAATGTGACCAGAAGTTTCCATTGGTTTTCCTTCTGCTTTCACTCTCTAATAATGACAGTGTTCATTCAAATCAAAGAGAGAATTGCCCCCTTACCTGGAAGGATGATATCTAGCATCAAAGTCTGCCACAACAAATTACCACAAATTGGATGGCTTAAGACCAACAGAAAGTTAGTCTGTCACAGTTTCTGGAGGCAAGAAATCTGAAAACAAGGTATTAGCTGGTAGAGTTCTGCTCCCTCTGAGAGCCCTACAGAACAATCTTTCCTTGCCTCTTGTAGATACTGGTGTTCAGCAATTGTAGTTGTCTAAAGTCCAATCTTTGCCTCTTTCCTCACATGACCTTTTTCTTCCCTCTCTTTGTGTGTCCCTTATCAAGACATTTGTCATTGGATTTAGGCTCCATCCGCATAATTGCATCTCAAGGATGATTTCATCTCAAGATTCTTAAACTTAAGTTACTTATGCAAAGATCTTCCTTCCAAATAAGCTGACATTCTTAGGTTCATGGACTTAACATTTTGGGGCCACCATCCAACCCACCACAAGGGCACAAAGCAGGAGAATGATAAAGAACTTCCTAAAGCCATTTTTAAGACTAAAGACCAATAGCAACAAACTGCCAGGGCAAAGCTGCACATCCATACTAAATTAAAAGAATCCAGAACTCCTGGATGGCTCAGTTAGTTCAGTGTCTGCCTTGAGATCAGGTCAGGATCCCAGGATCCTGGGATCAAGCCCCATGTCTATCTCCCTGCTCAATGGGGAGACTGCTTCTCCTTCCCCTGCTCCCCTTGCTTGTGCATGCTCTCTCTCTCTCTCTCACAAATGAATAAATAAATAAAATCTTAAAAACATAAAAGAATTCACATCTTTCAAAATGAACTTATCACTGAAATGATGTTTGTCCCAAGACAGGAATCATATTTATAAGTTACTTTAATTGGATAACATATGCTCACAGCTCAACAGGCAAAGCAGGACACTTGGGCAGAATTTCAAGAAACACAGAGGGGAAAATGCAGATGTAAAATTCCCTAACTATGGCTGCCAGCTGTCTTTGCTTTCTCTGTTCCTCCTTCAAGTTACAGAACAGGTGAAACCTTAGGAGCCAGGACTCCAACTCAGAGTTGAAGGGGAAGAGGCAGATGATATTCAGATAGAATAGGCCATGGAAGTAAATGGAACATATCGACTCTATTTTGAGTAGGAGCAGATGTTTATAAATTTGCCCCACATTCAGAGATATGTAAATGAAGATAAATTCACCCCAACATAGAATCTATTAAAAACTTACAACAAAGAAGGAAAGCAATATAACTCGCAAAAGAAATATGCAAAGCTCACATTAGAAGAGCTTGTACCTCTGGAAATCTTTAAAACTTTAAATTCATTCAATTAAACAAAAATGGATTGGGCACCTCATGTGTAACAGGCAAGCCACAGTGATTGGTATGAGAGCAGTGAACAGACACAGACAAAGAATCCTACTAAATTCGAATAGGAAAATTAGATAATAAATAATAGAGGAAGTTTGGCAGAGATAAGTGCTAAGAAGAAAAAATAAAACAGAATAAGGAGAAAAAGAGTGACAGGGTATAATTTGAGATGGCACCGTCAAGGAAGATAATAGGTGGCTCACACTCTCAGTGGATTGAAGGAAAGAAGAAATGAAAGTTTGGGAAAAGTAAGAAGCAAAGAGACTTCAGAGAACTAAGGAAAAACTTAAAAAGACAAATAAAATATGACATTATATTATTTAAAATACAATTATGCAGAGGAATCTGCTAAGTCAGTATTGTGAATGACTGAATAAGAAAACTAGGGGAGAGATTTAAAAAATAAGCCAGAATGGAGAGGAAAAAACAAGAGTGGAAAAGTGAAAGGAATGGGCACAAACAGTGAGCATGTGCAGTGTGGTTCCAACAAGTGGAAACTAACAGATGTGAAATGTTAATTCCTAAGGTTACTCCAACTTTAATGCTCCTCGCGGCAATGAAGATTTGGACCAGTATCCTGGCCAGGGATATGCTAGGACCCAAGTGAACTTTAGCACAAAAAACACACTATCCTTAACACTTACATGCATGCCGGTATATACATGCAACCTTCGTGCTCTACTCTACTCCATCCCTAACTGGAACAAGTCTCTTGTTAGAATGTTAGAATAAATACTGAATGAGTTAGAGCTATCAAGTATATCAAGTAATGGATGAAGAATATAATACTTTGATGTTTATTTCAAAGTGTACTCTCATACCCAACTTCATTTTGAAGGATAACAGACATATCAAATGCCTCACCACTGCAGTGAGAAAATTGCCTTCAACCCCCAACCCACCCCATACTAGATGTTTAATTTAAGGCAAATGAATGTGCCAACCTGTTTCTCAGTTTCTTTATCTCTAAATTGATTGTTCATGAGGAAAGTGGCACATTGTAAATAATAATCCTGACAACCACCATCTATTACTTCTGTCTTCAGCTGAGAAAGCAGAAAGGTTGAATGACCTGCTAAATGTCATTCGACAAGTAGGCGACAGAGTAAGGACTGGACTCTAGGGACTCATATGTCTATTTTAGCTCTCCTTACACATAGGGTGGGGGGAGGTAAGGAAGAAGAAGGAATCAACAGCAACCATGCTATTTCATAAGTGCATGAGGACAGGATTTTGATTTTTAAATGTCACAGAGGCATTAGGAGGTATAAAAGCTTTCAGGGGGATGGGATGGGGAAAATAATGAGCTCAGTTTCAGGAAAGCTGAATTTAAAACATTGCCAGAAGATGATAATGAAGGTGACCATGTCATGCTCAATGGCTTTTCATCTCACTGACATTAAAATCTGAAACTCTCCCAATGGCCTACAAAATCTACAGTAATAACTGTGTTACATTTGTGTATATGGTGTTATATGTTCCTTTATCCCTGTCCTATACACCTCCATCTTTCCTGCAATTCTATGACCAGGTCAAGCCTTTTTTGTTTGTTTGTTTGTTTCTGTTTTTGGTTACAGTTTGTGCTCTGGCTGCTCTCTCTTTCTAGAATTTTCTTTCCTCAATCTTTTTTTTTTTTTACATTTATTTATTTTTTTTTTCAACATAACAGTATTCATTATTTTTGCACCATACCCAGTGCTCCATGCAATCCGTGCCTTCTCTAATACCCACCACCTGGTACCCCGACCTCCCACCCCCCCACCCCTTCAAACCCCTCAGATTGTTTTTCAGAGTCCATAGTCTCTCATGGTTCACCTCCCCTTCCAATTTCCCCCAACTCCCTTCTCTTCTCCATCTCAATCTTTGTATGGTCTTTTTCTCATCTTGTGGATTCTCTTCAAAGACTATTTCCTCAGAGATGCTTTCTATTATAACCTCTCTGTGATAATTGCCACCACCACGTCCCCATCACTACCTATCCCCTTACCTTGTTTTGTTTTCAAAGTAGTTAGCACTAATTGAACCATAGACTAGTCTGTGCTTGTGTGTGTGGGCACACACAGGCATGCATGAGTGTGTCTCCTCCATGAGACTCTATATTCTACGAGGACAAGGGCTTTGTCTTGGCATTACCACCTTCCCATACCTCTAATGTCTGATATAGACTGTGACCAATAACTAATCATGGAATATATGAAGGAAGAAGTGAGTGACAAAGCTCTTTAGACTGATAACCTACATTTAGTTTTAGTGTCAGTGACTGGGATGTCTTATTTATGGCTTGCATTTTTGCTTCTCCATTGCTTGTTTAACTCATATAAGAAAAATGGACACCTTTTCTGTTCTTATCGGTCTTTGAAAGTATTCAGATTTGGACCCCATGTAGGAAGGAAACAGAGTAGCATAACATCACATACAAAAAGCTAACAATTCAACTCCTTTTTTGGTTTCCTCTGTGTGTGTGTGTGCACATGAACGTGTGCATGCATGCGTGCATGCATGCGTGTACCTCTGTTAAAAAAAGTCAGGCCACTTTCATGCTAAAAACAAATAGGAAACATTTTAAGTGAGATGGGGTTAAAAGTCTGTTTGTGAATGTGAACTTGCATATTGTGCTTTGTTGGCTCTCTTTAAACAGGACTCAGCTCAATTAGGTTATCAAACACTAGAGCCTCTCCAAGGTACCTAAATATAAGCTGCAGAACTTCCTGCATACTTAATTCTTAAAAATAACTCAATGATAGTCATGGAATTCACACTCCCTAATCTACTGTGTGCTGGAAATCTTGCCATCAATGATAAGGCAATAGAAAAAGAAAGTACTCTTGACTTCCAGATGTGTTTCAACATTTGCAAAATATATTGCCTAGATTTTCATTTTCCTTCTTTCACTTGGGGCTCTTCTATTTTCGTAACATAGATATTTTTAAGAAAAAAAAAATGTTCAAGATACTCCAAGAGGTCAAGCATCTGTCTTGTTCAGAATTTGTCAAAAGATCTGGCATAAAATAGGTCTTAATGAATACGTACCTGACGAATAAATGAGTAAATAAATGTATAACACACGAATGAATAACAAATTTCAAAGTTTAAAAACCATTTTTTAACATTTTCAATGTTGTTATCGTCCCCTTGGTCTTTTAAACCGCTTTTTCTTTTTCTTTCTTTCTTTTTTTTTTTTTTAAGCTTTTATTTATTTGACAGAGATCACAAGTAGGCAGAGGCAAGCAGAGAGAGAGAGGGAAGCAGGCTCCCAGCTGAGCAAAGAGCCTGATGCGGGGCTCGATCCCAGGACCCTGAGACCATGACCTGAGCCGAAGGCAGAGGCTTTAACCCACTGAACCACCGAGGTGCTTCCAGAAATCCTTTCTTTTATTTTCATTCTTTTAACCACAGATTTAAATTTTACTGCAACTGTGTTCTTACTGTACCACATCACAAATTTTTTAGATGCAACAAAGTTATACCTCAACCAAATCTTTCCCTTTTCTGCCTCCACCCATCTTTCTATGTTTTTAATTATTTTGGTTATATTTAGTATCCGGTGCTTTTTAATACTTTAATGGGATCAATTTTAAAATTAGCCTATTGCACAGTTTTTATCCTTTTAAGCCTGATCACATTTTGATTTAATTTTCTAGCAGCTTTTTCATTGCTCTTACATGTTGTTAAAATAATTATAAATAAATATTTTAATAAGCATGATAGTTCTTAAGTATTATCTTGAAGTATTCAAAGTGATGAGTTCAAATTTCTTATCTGTGGGGGTGGATAAGGCCATTTTTCCTCCTTAATGCTATTATTATTTCCATCTAAACCACCTAAGGAGTATTTGGCTCTGAAATACAGATCAGGAGTGATTGGTATTCTTTTGTATTAAATATTTTTGAAAGTGGCAATAATTTCTGACTTCAAGAAAGAGTTTTCTCAGGCGTGTGAAAAGCAATTAAAAAACCACATAGTTGAATGATCCAACATGACTTAAAATTCATGAT
The DNA here is from genome assembly GCF_022355385.1 of Mustela nigripes. NCBI lineage: Eukaryota > Metazoa > Chordata > Mammalia > Carnivora > Mustelidae > Mustela > Mustela nigripes. The sequence continues at coordinate 44,674,271 of NC_081562.1, read as the reverse complement.
AGAAATTGTTAGGTTGGGAAAATATTGAAATTTCAACATAATGTATATTTGGAGATGTTTGTCATGTCAATTGTAAAAACATGCCTTTAAGAAACTCAAAATGAAATCTCTTTCAGTGTCTATGCTCAGGCTGTGTGTGCTCAGATTTTCAGGACCTACCTTAGCTGCCACCTCTCTCCCCCATCCATGAGCAATGGCAGCTGTGGAGGTGACAGTGGCATTCTGTCCCTTTGACCATATTTCATATTATCTGAGAAGACAACTGACTGAAGAATGGCCAGTTAATTCCCCAGGAATCTAAACCCCAAGGGCATCCATGTTTTCTACCATGACGGACACAGAGAAGTACAGAGAAGCAGCTAATAGAAATGAAGAAGATGCTTAGATAGAGTTATGCTCCCTGGTTGTGTTTTCTTTATATTAATTTCCTATTAGAGTCTAATAAATTACTCTCAAACACAGCAACTTAATAAAATAAACATTTACGATCATATAGTTTTTATGTATTTGGAATCCAAATAAGACTTACCTGGGGGGAAAAAAAAAAAAACCCGAAACAAAACCACGACTTACCTCGTTGCCTGTGGATCTCTCACAAAATAGCAATCGAGGTGTGGGCTGTGATTACAGTCATCTCAAGACTTGACTGTTGGAAGATCTACTTTCCAGGTCACGGCTATGGTTATTCACAGGCCCACGGCTCTCTCTGGATGTGGCCTGGTATCTAATTCCTTGCCACATGGACCGGCTATGAGGCCACTTGTTTTCTTCAATGCTGCTTTCCCAGAGTTAGGGTTTGGAAGGAGAGAGAGAAATGGGGGGAGCCAGGCATAAGTCACAGTTCTTTGTTACCTAATCTTGAAATTTATATCTCAGCTCACATTTGTGAAGAGGGGATTACTCAAGGGTATAAACACCAGGAAGCGAAGATCAATGAAGTCTATTTTAGCGGCTACTCACTAGAGCCTACCGTTGAGCCCCCAATGATTCATGTCCTTACCATAGTCAAAAGATACTCAACCTCTTCTAAGGTCCCCCAAAGTCTCATTTTATTATAACACTCAAAGCGCAGAAGCACCTTATATAAATCAGGTTCAGTCGCAAATGAGGATCCTCAGATAGTTTTTTTCTTTCTTTTTTTCTTTCTTTTAAGATTTTATTTATTTATTTAACAGACAGAGATCACAAGTAGGCAGAGAGGCAGGCAGAGAGAGAGTGAGGGAAGCAGGCTCCCCACTAAGCAGAGAGCCTGATGCGGGGCTTGATCTCAGGACCCTGAGATCATGAGCTGAGCTGAAGGCAGGGGCCTAACCCAGTGAGCCACCCAGGCGCCCCCTCAGATAGTTTCTTAAGTATAGTTCCTTGAATAGAGTTCCTTTTATCCACTGATCTGTGAAACTAAGGAAACAAGCCATTGACCTCCATACATCAAACTTAGAGCTACTCATATCCCCCAGAGCAAAAGCTGGGAGGGAGAGAAAGAGAGGGAGAGAGGGTGATCAAGACAGGAGTCACAGTATTTTTGTAACCTAATATTGGGGATGACATTTTGTCACTTTTGTCATATTTTATTCATTAGAAATGAGTCACTAGGTCTAGCCTACACTCAAAGGGATAGGATTAAAAAGGGCATGAACACTGGGAGGCAAGGATCAGGGGGAAGCGTTTGGAGGCTGCCTACTCCATCCTGTAGAGGTCTTGCAACATTTCTGTCCTGGATAAGGCTGAGACACTTCAGTCTTTTTAAAAGTTTCCATTTTGTTTTTCAGTTACCTAAAGTTGATTCCCTCTGCTTGATACAGAAACATTATTTAAGTCCAATTCCTCTGTTTTTAAACTGCACTTTTAAAAGCCCAACTTCTTGGAGCATCCAGTCTAGGCTGAATTTTCTCACTGTCAGGAACGTTCAATCCCCAAATTTTCTTCTTTTCAAGTCACCTCCTTGCTGTTAAATTCTACTGGAGAGATTCAGAATTTTAACTGACATCTCCTCAGTATTTGATACTGTCAGCAGCTTGGCATTCTTTTGTTTGTTTGTTTAAAAAGAGAAATTGATTGGGGACGCCTGGGTGCCTCAGTCGTTAAGCGTCTGCCTTCAGCTCAGGTCATGACACGAGGGTCCTGGGACGGAGCCCTGCATGGGGCCCCCTGCTAGGTGGGAAGCCTGCTTCTCCCTCTCCTACTCCCCCTGTTTGTGTTCCTTCTCTCACTGTGTCTTTCTCTGTCAAATAAATAAATAAAATCTTATAAAAAGAGAAAGAAATTGATTTTATTTCGATACTATTGCCAAGAATAGGAAAGAGAGCAAAGACCAACCCTAGATACTCAGTTCCAACCTGCAAAAATTAGGAGAACTTTTAAAAGAGAGAGGGCAAGTGGTTGTTAGGCAATCTGCTTTCCAGTTGGCTTTACCCAAGGGAAAAGTAAACTTTCTCCTATCTCCACGACAGGAGGTGATTATACAACTTGGAACATCAAAACTAGGCTCCTAACTTCCCACAGAAACTGAGATAGGGACACTTCTACGATCATTACATTGTAACGAGTTGGTTCCCAGATCCTTGAGAAAGTCCTGGCAAAAGGTTTTTTAAAAAAAAATTGCAAACTCAAAGGGACAGGGTAAGAATTTAACAATTAAAAAACAAACAAACAAAAAAAGGAAGTTAGAAGTCTAGAATCAGGAAGAAGCTTGTGTAATGTTTTGTCCAGTTGAGGGGACTGTTGAGGCTATCTCGGTCATACTCTTCACTAGAGTTTCTGTCCCTCTTCCAGTGATTAGCCTCCCCCTAACCCCCTCTCCCCACTTCTTACTTATTTCCCTGGAGGTCACATTTTCAGTCTATTTTGGTGAAGCCATGTCCTTCCTGACTATGTGCTTTTCCACCCCGAGATAGGAAGGCTAGTGAGGGGTAACACGTGGAGGATTCCACTTCCTAAGTTGAGCCAGTAGTCCTTCCCTTGGAGAGTGAATCTTTGTGATGGAGAAAAACCAAGATGCTTTACATAGCTACTTTTCCCTTCCTGGTGCCAGAGCCTCAAGGGGATCTTTTTCGGATCCTGACTATGACAAGTTAGTGGGTTCCCAGAGGGAAAGCCCTCAAAAGTTTTCAGATCTCTAAAGGCTGTGGCTCCAGATATTTTAGTCTCATATTAGTCCACCCTGAGCCTCTGGCAATTCATCAGACCTGCCATTTAAGTGTTCCTGCCATTCTGTGACTTACTGCAACTTCTGTTTGGGGCAACCAGGTCTTTGTTTCCAAATCTCCACTTCCTCATTCTTGAAACACTTGATTCCTCTGGCTTCTATGCCATCACGCTGTCCTGGATTGACTCTTATTTTTACTATTATTTTATTAATAAGACATTCCCTTTCGATGTCTCTTTAATTTTCACATACATCAGGATTCCATTCTTGGTCCTCTTCTCTCACTCCAGTCTTTGAATGAGTGTGCCCTACCTGGCTTTAATCATCCTCTAGCGAAGACTCACATTTAAATCTCCACTCTGCACGGCCATCCACACCAATAGTTACAACTACCTGTTCAACCTCTCCACTTGATATGTCACAAGCATTTACAGTAAAATGTGTCTTACAGTATTTTATTCCCACCCTCAAAATCTTTCTTTTGTACTTGCTCATTTGCCCAATGTAGAGACTCGGATGCCATCCAGGATTTTATATTTCTTATCCACATAGCACACATCTAACCCTATTCCCAATCTTGTCAATTTTCCCCCCTTAACTTCCCTTTTTCCATAAAACTTTCCTCCAATGTAATGTTTTTTTTTACCCTTTTTCAAATAACTCACTATCATCTTTCTTGTGATGTAGAATATAAGGAAGAGATTAAGAGTATAGGATCTAGAAAGAGACTAAGCGGTTTCGAATCTTGGTTTTGCTTCTTACCTTTTTCCCAGTCATGTGACCTTGAGCAGGTTGCTTAACTTTTCTGTGGTTCAGAAAAAGATTTTCACATCTGTAAGAGATGTGAAATAATGTTATCTACCTCATTGGGTTTTTGACAAGATTAAATGAAATAATGCAAGTAAAATATTAAGAATAGGGCTCAGCTCACAATAAACATAAAATGAATATTAGTTATTACAAGATTGAGCTGATGACTGCAGAGACCTTCTAAGTAGAACCTCTGTCTTAACTCTCAGGCATCAGTCTAAACCATTGTAACACTGCAGTGGAATGCAGAAACAATCACACCCTTCTTCACACTCATCTTTCCATGGCTATTGATTGTTCCCTGATCTAAAATACTTAAGCTACCTCACAAACACCATCATGATCTTGCTCCTACTTGACTTTCTAGCATATACCTCATCAGTCTTTCTGATTCTCACAATCTGAGGTCATTCATTCTTACTGAGTAGTTACTGTGTCTCAGGTAACTACTAAGTGTGGGGGATGCAGCGAGACCCTCCCGCCCTCACAACACTTATGCTGTTCAGGAAGCCATCTGTGTTGTCTGACTTTCAGTTCTCCAGACTGATCTCTCTTTCAATTCTAAGCCTTTGCAAATATCGTTCTCTCTGCCTCCCTTTTCTTCCTGCCACCTGATGGTATAATTCCTCTCATGCCTTGGGTTTGAAATTAGACATGCTTTTCCCCAGGAAATTCTTCCCTGATCACTGATACTAGTCTATTTACCCTCATTGGCCTCCTATAGCATGCCAGAGGCAGTCTTACAACAATTTTCTTATTTATATTTCAGTTTTTCCCACAGATTTTAAGCTTCTGAAGGGCCAAGGCTCTGTTCTCGTTCATCATTGCATCTACAATACAGTACCTAGTATATACAGTACCTAGTATCATGCCCAGTATAGAATGGGCCTTCAACACACACCAACTGATTGCATTTCCAGGCATCTTCCGCTGGAGGGTTGATGGGACAGGGATCTAGGAATACCGGGCACTGTGGACTTACCTGGGAGAGAATGTGCTCTATTGTGAAGTTGAAGATATTAGGTTTAAAGGCAATGGAGAGAAGGGACCACTTTGAGAGTAAAGTTAGTGAAAAAAGTCATCTGGTCCAGTATCACAAATCAAAGCAAAAGAAGGAAACAGAGAGAAAGACAGAAGGGAAGGTGGGGGAAAAGGGTGATCAAGAAAATGAGCTGTTTACTAAAATTTCTGAGGGACATGACAGAATAAGGGCTCAAGAGAATTGGTGATAGAAGTTTAGTTAACAATCGACACTTTAGCAGGGACGTAGACCATGCTGTTTTGCAGACGTCAGCTCCCTAGCTATCTGGCATCAGAAGCCTCAGCACAAACTCCAGGAGATACTGACGGCAATGCCAGGGCCTCTGGTGTGCACTAGCTATGGAAATAATCTTTCTTATGTTGGCAGACATAGAAGACATCTGTGCAGCAAGCTGAGCCAGAAAAGAGGGAAGTGGTAGTTGCTGCAAGATAACCAACAAGACTAATCTTGCATCTCCCTTGATATGTCCCAAAGGTATTACTTGGAAATGTCTAGAAGGAATCTGTGCATGAAGATCAAGAGGATTAAGAGTAGCTGGGGGGCAGAGGAAAATAAATTTTTATTTTTGATTATTAATATGGATTTAATTTTATCTCCAATGTGCAATAATCTATGATCATATATAACATACACAGTACCAGCTCTTCGATATGTGTCTCTTTTTTTGACCCTTACGTGGATTTTCCTTCAATTACTGAAAATCTCTTGTCTAAATCCCATATGTATGCACACTGTTTGAATGCTTTGTATTAGTGTGCATGAGGTCATGCTGTAATAAACAACCATAAAGCTTTCTGGCTTAAGGCAAAAAAGGCTTATTTCTCATTTACGTGTCTGTTGTGGGTTATCTTGGACTTTATTCTACATGTCATCTTCCTTCTGAGATCCAGACTGAAGAATAAGCCCCTGTTGGGGAAATATCGTCCTTGTGACAGAGCAAAAGGAAAAGATGCCACACCTAGCAAGGATTCCTAAAATTTCTGCAATAAACTTCACCTCTTCATATTCCATTGACACGCCTGACATCTGTAGTAAGGGACATGTGGCCATGTGTAGGGATGATCAGTCTTCTCATCACACTTGCAGGGAATAACTGATATTGGTAATCCAATAATCTATGTGCTGCTTAACTATACAAAAGCAAAATATGTTTTAATTTCCCAAGAGTTATTTTCCCCTTCCTATACATCTTGGTTGAGTAGATGTCCTTCAGTATTAACACTATCATGTTTGGCTTCCTATTTAGCATAGCAATTTTTCTACCTTATTTTAATATTCACTGAAGTATAATGGCAAAATGTGTAACCATCAGTCTTATGTTAGAACATGGTGTCTTTGGTTTTTCTTGATACTTTGAGAACTTGATGGCCAAAAATCTATTTTTAATTGATTTCTTATGTTTTAAATAAGATGAACAAACAGACAGCAGACAAACTATGGAAAGGGCCCAGATATCCATGGACAGATGAATGGATAAAGAAGATGTGGGGTATATACACACATTGGAATATTATGCAGTCATCAAAAAAATGAAATCTTGCCATTGGCAATGACATGAATGGAACTAGAGGCCTTTTTTTTTGTATTACTGTGGATGCCATCTCTGCTTCTAGTAAAGGTCAGCTTTTATATTGGTGCACTCACCCATGCTCTCTTACCTTCTGAAGATCATCCTTCTAGAAATCTTCCCGTTCTCTTTCCTGTACCTTTTTATTTTCTTCCTATCAGCATATGATAATGTTATTTTTTTCTCAATGAAAAAATTATATTAATCCTACTTACTCTGGTGGCTTAAATCTCTGCTTCTCTTTCTGGCAAAACTCCTCAAACTTATTGTCTGTCTTTACTGTTTCCAACCTTTCTCCTCTCATTTTCTCCTGAACTTCTCTCAACCAGGCCTTGCCCTTCTCTATTGCAGTTGTTCTTGTCAAGATAACCAGGAACATACAACCCTATTGTCAAACACAAAGGTTAATTCTCCTTCTTCACTCTGCTTGGCTTATCACCATTTTGGCATAGTAACCTTTAATTATTTTCTTTCCTTGGCTTTTACATGCTTTTGGTTTCTTCTTAGTGACTGCTCCTTCCTTGTTGCTTTTGTCAGTTCCTCCTTACCTCCCTGACTTCTAAAATTTGGAATGCTCCAGAGCTCAGGCTTCAACATTTTCTCTACTCTATAAACTCTCAAAACTCCAGATGTTTATCTCCAGTTTAAACAAGCTCCCTGAATTCCAGGCATATGTTGCAAACTGCCTGCTCAGCATCCTCACGTGGGTGGGATTTAGGTTACAGAAGAGGTTTACTGAATGGAGCTGAGGAATGAAATTAAGATAAATGATGTGTCCCCACAAAGCTTGTACAGCTAAAAAAAAATCCCCTCAATATGTGTGATGTGATTGGATATTCTCTGGAAACTGAAGAACTAGCTATATTTTAAGTCAGAGTTGGTTTGGGGAAGGACCAGATAACCTGTATTGTTTAGGGGTATCTGACACCTGGGCCTTAGAGAATTTTCTGAGATGCTTTATCTACAGAGGGCATCTAGATGCCTATCAGATTAAAACGTCACTCTTAATAGAGCCCCCACTGCCTGCTCCTCATGGCTAATGGTGCAGGGAGTGGAGATTGATGTACTAGGAGAGAGGCTGCTCTTTGGTAAAGAAACAGAAAGGCAGAGGGATGCAGCAGAAAAACCTTTGGCACAAGGTATGACTGGATATTGAGTGTTTCACTTGGAGACTCACAGGCCCAGTGTTTTGTGAGCTTATTAGAATAGATCAAAGAAACTCCTTGATGAAATATCCAGCTGTACATTTGTGTTTAAACCAACCTTGACATCATTTTTTAGAAAACTGGAATGTGTGAAGGAAGAAAAAAAGGGATGTATCACACACATGCTTGAGCTAATTAAGGGACCCAACTGACTTTATTAGCTGTACTGGACTGCTATTGAAAACCGCATTAGGTCCAATGTTTGAGGCCTTGGTTGAGAGCTTATGCGGCCCAGGCTTGGGAGACCTGGGTAGAGGTGGGGAGGTGAGGGAGTCCAATGCCAAGAACTTGAGAAGACGATTTTTGAATTGTGGCTGGAACACGTCATTGAAATATTGGTGGGGTGCGAAGCTTCTGAAGTAAAGATGCAACCGAGATTAATAGAAAATGTGTAGAGTCTGACATAAGAATTACACATGCTTTCAAAACCTACAAATGCCTCCATTTCTGTAGCAGAATGTCTGACATCAGTCAAAAAGTTACTCAGTATTACAGGTAGATGTGGAGACGTATATGTCAAGTTTGTAGACGCATATCCTTGAATGTACCTTAACACCTATGTCAAGGCTTGAGGGACTTTTGCAAAGTTGCACCGATGAGCACAGGGTCAAAACTTGTGTCTGGTTAGTGCGAGGGGTTGAAGCGGCTATTTACAATGAAGAGGGTTGCAGGCTCCCGGACAGACCACAAAGTCCCTCAATTTCTCACAGCTAGTTCTCACTAGAGCTAGTTTCTCACTGCTCACTTCTCTAATTACATTAGAGAAAGGAAAGAGGACCGTCAACACTCCTGAAGAAACAATGATGATGACAGCAGGAATGGACGGGCTGGATGGGATTGCAATGGAAGGCACCCTCCAGACGGAAAAAGCTGATGCTCGTGGGGCCACAACGACGCTGAGTCTAATCACACAGGGCAGACTCCCCGGGACTGGGGGCCACATCGCATCCACCTCTGGCTGGGAAGTTCCTCCAAAGATACCAAGGGCATCTAGTTGGACTCCCGGTTAGCACAACTGGTGGGCTAACTACTAGCACAAATGGAGTCATTGCAAATCCTTCTTAGCTCCCAGGGGCCCCACGCTGAAGTTGAGCATAGATTCAGGGAGAACAAAAACGAGTTCTTAGAATACCATTAAGTAGGAAAGAGGGGGTTGACACGAGACTGGGACCGTTGGGAGGGAGTGCATCCGTAAAGAGAACTCTGATCTACTGGTTTGGTCCTGAATATTGGAAACCGAGAGATGGGTTGGAGCAACGAACAATTCTAGTACGTGAAAGAGAAGCACTACACAGCGGTGAAGAGTAAGCGATGGCTTTTTAGAATACGGAACTCCTGAAGTAAGATGCTGGAATGGGCAGCATGTATATATAGGAATGAACCTTTGTCCTGAGAAGAGAGGAAGTAGGGCAAAGGACCCAAGCTGCAGATGTGGTTTCTTTCCTCATTGCCCACAGTGCTTTCTAGGTAAGAAGCAATGAAGACAGAAGCTCCCCTTGGGGAAGTAATAGAGGCAAAGAGGTTGGGCAATGAGTCCCAGGTGGAGAGAGGAAAGCCTTTCATGCATATAGAAGCCAGCAAGACTTCCTTTGAACACAATTGCAGGCTCCCTAAACACAGAGAAGTGGGGCAGGTCTAGGAATCCTAGGTAGTTGTTGTACATTCATATCTCCTAGGGGCGAGAGGATTTCACTATAAGGAATATGCTGGAAGTAAACTTTTTAAGGAATATGTAGCACTATTATGAAACTTTAATCTTTGTAACAGCAGACGTGAAAATCCCTGAGAAAAGTGATCTGCTTGTTAAAGAGACACTTTATCTGTCATCTATGGAGCAGAAGGCAACTCATGCTGGCACTGGGCTTTCCTTTGGAGGAAGGCAGGACAAGGAAGAGAGGAGCTGTGTTTCCTACCCCAGCAGAAAAAGCCAAGGGAGAGATGTGATGTGGTGCCCAGAGCTCATGGGAAAGGCTGGGCATCCAAGGCAAGCCTGATGAGTGTGAGATGAGTGTGAAAGGTCATGGGGTTGCACAGCGACCCAGCCTACAATCCCTCCAGTATTCTGTAAGCCACATGCTTTGTGTTTGGCTTTCCTCAGAAAGCTGGTGTTATGGCTGGTTTGGGGTCAAGTTTAAGTTCCTGTAGACACAGACGGATTACATGGAAATGGTGAATGTTTAACGGCTGAGTTACATATCATTCGCATTGATGAATAACATCTGTTTTTACCTCTGGAGCATTCTTAAAGATTTCATAATAGTTCTTATATCCAGTGTACCTTGAGAAGCATACATATAGAAACTTGGTGATGAGGGGCACCTCGGTGGCTCAGTGGGTTAAAGCCTCTGCCTTCAAAGCAGGTAATGATCCCAGAGTCCTGGGATCAAGCCCCACATCAGGTTCTCTGCTCAGCAGGGAGCCTGCTTCCCCCTCTCTCTCTGCCTGCTGCTCTGCCTACCAATGCTCTCTCTCTCTCTCTCTCTCCATCAAATAAAGAAATAAAATTAAAAAAAAAAAAAAACTTGGTGATGAAACATTCCATATGAATATTGAAAATGTTTTTATATAGATAAATGATAAGTAAAAGTGAAAGTTAAATGAAATCAAGATGATCAGGCGTTCAGTGGCTTATTAATTAACAACTGATTTGACAGCTTCATTGGAAGCAAAATTTAACAGTTAATGCTCACATTTATATATAGAATATTCAATAAACTAAATTCCCTGTTTTCTTTGCTACCAGAGAAACAAAAAAGGATTAAGGTACCTACTCTGTTTTTATTTAAATCAATGATATTTTGCTCACCAATTTGATATTTTGCTCATTATAATTTGGGTATTCATTTAGATTTTGACAAATATTTGGTATTATTTATCTTCCTTGCTGAATTATTTGGCACCCTCTTAAATTCTGTGCCTCAGGCAAGTGCCTGTGTCCTTATCCAAGCCTCCATCCTGGGAGGCAGCAACATTACCTATTTGAACTGGGTGCTGAGAAGGGCAGTGATTGCAAGAAGTTTGCAGCATCGGTACCTACAGATAGATGAATTGCTTAAGATATTCTGGATTTCTTAATTATTTTGGATAAGCTCCACTTTTTGATGTGACCAGTTCTAATGAAAGTTAGAGCTCCCCAAGGGAAGGCCTGATGTACATCTGAAAGAGAGAATCTTTTAAATCATTGTGAGGCTGCACATTCCTTTGTAAAAACTATCAGGAGATTCATTTAGCGAGTTTAGAAAGTGAACTCCTGGTCTAAGCACGGGAAAGGGGGAAGTACAAACAAGGGAGAAGAGAGACCATGGGCAGACCCCCAATAAAACAAGCTCCTCCTGGAGTGAGACAGAGGGTAAGGGTTTCAGTTTTTCACAGAGGGGAAAAAATAGGGAGCTTTTGGAAATTCATGCTTTCCCCTTGAGCTCTCTTACTCCTTTCATCCTTTAGAATTAAGCTTCCTCTAGCTCCACCCCTTGGGCCCAACCAACGTTTTTCTATTTTGACTTTTCTTATGTTTTTATACCCTCCCTCTTTCCCACACAGTTCCATAGAGGCCCAGGTGCACACAATTTCTGAGTCAACCGCAGGATCAGTAAGATCCATCGCTGCCTTTCCTTAGCTCCCTGTACCCAGTCTGGTTGGCTTTGGGCGAAGTCATTGTCCTGCACCTGAAATCCGGGAGCTATCCGCCTTCTGTGACGCTTATCTTCCCTTGTTCCTTCAGCTGCCAACAACATAGTGGGTCAAGGGTGTGAGACATAAACCCCCATGCTCAACTGGTCACTAAGTTTAGCGCCACCATGGTTCCCATTATAAGTCCTTAGGACTGAGGCTTTCCTTACTTTGGATGGATTCATTCTATTTCACCAATTCCTGCCCCTAGGATCAAAGCGTCAGTGAAAACTGCATCTCTCACTTGAGCCTCATGTCTGTCTTTGATCTTATTCTTATTGGTTTTTCCAGGAGTTTGATCCCACCTCATCTCTCAATGTCTCTGACATATGCCCAAATCTCGAGCAGCAACAGCTGTCATATCTTTGTTCGTTTGGGTCCCAAGAATTGGGCTAAAACCTGTCTTCCCTGGTTGATTGGTTGCCTTGGAACTTATTGCTAAGGCAATAACACAGCAAGTGTTATGATCTCTCAGACAAAAGTGATTTTCTTATAGGTCCAGGGAACCAAATTTAAAAATATAAATATCTGTTGAATGAATGAAGAAAGTGAGTGATCCGGCCTCAACTGGTTTTTACACGATAGAGAAGATATAAATAAAAAATAAAGTTAACTGAGCAATATATTTTGCTAGCTTATTTTCAGGGGAAAAAATAGATGATTTTGTAAATTCATAGTATGCTTTGCTTGCAAGATTTGTAAACAGGCTCAGGAGGCAAAATGCTAAGGAAAGAAATTCGATCCTGTGTTGATATGACACCAAATGCTATCAGGGCTTAGCCTTGCAAGCTGACAATCTGGAAAGACATTGCTTGTTTTTAAGTACTGGCACATTCATTTAAAAAATATTTTTAGTGCTTTTTGATCCTACTTCACAGAGCTTTACGTTAAATTATCAAATTTAATAAAAGTTTGTGTTTGTATTCAGAAAACAAAAAAAGGAGGAAAGGTGATCAGGTCACTGATCGTTACCAACATTTGAATCAGAAAGACTTCATTTGTATACTTAGATTGTCAAAAGATACAAAAGCATATTTAGCTATGCAAATGATAAATCAGCACTCTCTGAGCCAATATATTATAAAATTCAAATTATATTAAGCCTCTAGTGAATCTTTACTCTTCTCTTTCTGTTATACCCTGTACTAATCTGGGTTAAATTTTTTATTGCTGTTGTAACATATCATGACAAACTGCTAAAACAACACTAATTTGTTATCTTGTCGGTCTGAAGTCTGGTGTGGATCTCACTGGTTGTAGATCCATCAAGGTGAAGACCTTGTGTTTCTTTCTGGAGGCTCTTGAAGAAAATCTTGTTTCTTTGTCCTTTCCTGCTTCTAGAGAGTGCCCTTACCTTGGCGTCTGGCCCAGTTCCTCCATCTTGAAAGCTAGCCAAGTTGCATCTCTCTGTGCCCTGCTTCAGTACTCGCACCTTCCTCTGACCTACTCTTCTGTTTCCCTCTTCCATTTCATCCTCCCTCCCTCCTTCCTTTGCTTCTTTTCTTTCTTTCTTTCTTTCTTTCTTTCTTTCTTTCTTTCTTTCTTTCTTCCTTTCTTCCTTGTTTTGAAGGTTCTAACAGGAAACTACAGCTACACTCTCAAGGGACCATTGACCGCTTTGACTAAGAGCTCAGCTTTGGGAGGGACGCGCATGGAGTGGTGAGGGAGGAAGAGGACACCTGCCTAGCCAGTCAGATCAGCTGACTCAATCCTGGTGATCAATGGGATGGCAGATGTCATAGCCATACTGTCTTCACATCCTCCTTTTTCTTTTTTTTTTTTTTTAAGATTTTATTTATTTATTTTACAGAAAGAGATCATAAGTAGGCAGAGAGGCAGGCAGGGATGGGGGGAGTGGGGAGAAGCAGGCTCCCCGCTGAGCAGAGAGCCCGATGTGGGGCTCCATCCCAGGACTTGAGATCACGACCAGAGCCACAGGCAGAGGCTTTAACCCACTGAACCGCCCAGGTGCCCCCACATCCTCCTTTTTCAGTTCTAAGGAACTTTTTTGATTACATTGTGCCCACCCAGATAGTCCAAGATAATCTCCCTATATTAAGGTCAGCTCAGCTCGCTGCAACCATAATTTCTCTTTGCCGTGTAACTTAATGTATTCACAGGTTATTGGGGTTAGACATACACACCTTGGGAGGCCATTATGGTGCTTTCCACATAGCAAATTGATACCAGTAGCGAAACCTGTTTATTCTCTTTTCAAATACCTCGGAGTCCCACTACCTCACATCCTACCACTGCTCCCCTTGCGACCCAGCAGCATCCCCGCTTGCTTGGATTACTGTATTAGCTTTCTAACCAGGCTGCCTTCCTGGCTAGACTGCAGATTCTTCTCCACACAGTAGCCTGGTCCATCTCTTAAAATATGTGTCAGATTTACATCACTTTTGGACTTAACCACCTCTCCCCCCATGCCTTCCAGCTAACACAGAATAAAATCCAGAGTGTTTAGAGTAGTTTCAGGCCTTCCATAATCTGTCAGAGTTATCCGCCCCTAGCTCATCAATGCCATGGTCTCCTTTACTCACACTCACCTTGTTCCAGCCACACTGTCCTCCTGATGTTCTGCCAGTAGGGTCAAGCTCATTCCCTGTCAGGGCCTTTGCACTTGCTGTTCCCTTTACTCAAATATATCTAGACTAGCACCTTTTCCAGGTCCCAAACTCTTCTCCTTACTTTGATATTTTCCTCCTCAGCACTTCTCACCATCTGACATACAGCATCTTCTCTGTTTCCTTCTAACGGAATTTTGCTCGTTGTTGTGTTCTCAACACCAGGAAGAGTGCTTGGCACAAAGTATGTGTTCATTAAATATTTGTCAAACGGATGGAATTACTGCACACACAAAAAAGGATTCTATGAAAACTTCTTTCTGTGACTCATCTTGAAGGTTTTTGAACAAGTTCTGACTAGCCACTTCCAGATATATATTTGCTCTTATATTCTCAGAATTTTTGTTTGCAAATAATATTTTATCTAGTCACCAAGGGACTGATCTAATACCTTCACCTTTTTATCTAGGTCATGAATGCCATAGTTTGCATTCTTCTTTTTTTGACAGAAAAAAATGTCCAGTAGATAAACTTGAATTCATGTACAGAGATGTGTTATTGTATTTGTATTACACTATAATCTAACTAATCCTGACATATTTAACATCATTGACCTGAATCACTGAACTAAGTTAAGACTGTTCTCGTGATTACAAAGGCATTTATTTTTTTTCCCCTTTGGTATGAGATAATTTTGAGATAATTATGAGATAATTTTGGCTGATTTATTTTGAGGTAAGCATGGGTATATTTACAAATCAACATTTAGAAATGAATGATTTAAGAAAATTCTCCCACAACTCAAATAACACATTTGAAACAAAACTTGGGATCAAAATTCCAATTTGTTTTTTTAACACTTCTAGTGTGCTAAACATTCTGGAAGCCTATTAATAATCTATAAGACAGTTATACATATTTTATACTAAAGGATGTCTTAAAAGGCTATACCTTTATAGGTAATAAGCTACTTACAAAAACACTTTTATGAATTTTTTATATTTATTTGGAACACCAAAAATCTTCTGTCATTTTAGAAGGTCAGATATGACAAGCAACTATTAATAAAACAGTGTTTGGTCTTGATTTGGATAGCTGACTTTAATTTTCAATCAAGTTGGAAGGATAGTTATCTGCTATAATTTAACCCACAAAGACTTTATTCTTCATGAGATAAATTAAATGACTAAAGGAAAAAAAAAATGCTTTTAAAAGGATCTGTCCCTAAAGAAAGGCAATATGAAATAGCTGACAGCCCACTGAAATCAATGTGTAATTTGTAACCATCTTGGACAAGTGAGGTAAGCCAGCTTTTGACAGCCTTTGAACCTTAGTTTCTTCATTTGTCAAATGAGGCAATTAGACCAGTCTCTCAAGTTTCTTTTACATCTAGAATTTCTCAGTTTGGTTTATTATTGTTATTATTTTGCAAAAGATACATATTTTTTTCTTTGTATCTTGTGTTTCCCAGACATCCCTACAAAAATGTAATGATGAAAAGGAATAAACAGTAAGAAACACAATGTTAATAAATTTTCAAGATACTTCAAGTAATTATTTTCCTAAAACATAATCAAATTAGTCAAAAGTTGAGAGAATAACATAAAAATAAAACAATGTCTTATACTGTTTTATCTTTTGATATGAAATATCTGAAGTCTTCTTATTGTCACAAAGAAAACTTTGGTTGCCTTAGTTTATTTTATGAGAAACAGTGTTGAAATAACTTCATGTATTCTCTTTGTAATGGAAGGCTGGGAGAAGCCCGATTAAAGAAGAAATGACAAATAAAGGATGATTGCTGTATAGCAACAAAAATGTTAGTGATTTTCCTTCTCTTTATCTGCCCACAGGCCTAAAAATCACAGCTTCTTTGTTGGGATTTTATGAGATTAATTAATGTTTTAAGTTTTGTAATGAGTATTACATACCAACATTTTAAAGGTCGTATTTATTTATTTATTTATTTATTTGAGGTGGGGAAGGGCAGGGAAGGAGGAGCAGAGGAACACACAGACTCTGTGTTGAGTGCAGAGCCATCTTCAGGGCTGGGTCTCACCACCCAGAGATCTTGACTTGAACTGAAAACATAAGTCCAAGGCTCAACGGACTGAGACACCCTGGTGTGTCCCTATTACATGCCAATATTAACCCAGCTTGTATTTCCACAAATGTTAAATTTCTAGTCTTGCTATCTTGCTACGGAATGAAGCTTAGCCACAGATGAAGTTATAACAGATTGTGAAATGACAGTTTTGAAGGCATCAGCCTAACTTCTCTTACATCTTTTTCTTTTATCAGAAATGGTATAGGAGCCCTTCCCAGCATCAGAGTGAGTCTACTGAGTTTTAACTCAGTATAGCAGCTTTTATGTTACTCATACATATTCTTTCTCTTTCTGTTGGCACTCCCAGATTGTTCCAGAGACATTTGAAGAGATCACCTCCTGTTTCTCATTTCAGTATTCTATTGTGGTGGTATAGATTACATACATGGAAGTGCTTTGAGGTTTTCTTTTCTGAGAAAAGGTGAAACCAATTACAAGATGTACAAAATCTCTGTGTGGTTAAGAGCTCTATTTCTTAGTCATAGTGACATTAACAATTAAAAAAAAAATTACCTGAGGATGAAGGACTCTTAAGAAAAAACCTTTAGAGCTCTAGGCCACTTACTAATTTCTTAAGTAGATCTGAACAAACACTACACTACTGCGACTTCTTATTAAGAACAGTTTGCCTGTTACTATAGTTTATACTATCAAGCTCACTGATAATTTCCATGGCAGAGAATGTTACCAAAAAAACTAACCAGAATTCTTCAGGGTATTCAAATGAATTTGTGTAATACAGTTTTAAGTAGCCAAGTTTAGAAGCTTCACAATTGTATAAAGTAGACCTCTATTCTTTCCAGAAATTAGAATACTTATTTCAATTTATGGATTGTCAGTGATCTGCATTCATGTCTGTTTATATCACTGAACTATTTATTTATTTATTTATTTGTCTGGGCTTTTTAATATGAGATAGTGAACAGCTTTTCTATAGTGTTCCCTTGTTATTGTCACAGGTGGTGGGAATGACTTATGACATGTACCTCGCTATTTATTCCCATCCAGAGCACTGCTCCTTCTCAGTCAATCCTCTATTCCAAATTCTCTTTTTTATTTAATCATCTGAAAATACTGCTTTGTCCTTTGATAGGTAAATTTCAGACACAACTCTGAAGATACCCAGTAGTACCTACAAACTGAAATAAGTGAGGTAGCAGGAGCTTGAGAGTTAGTCTGAATTCAAATTCCAGTCCTCTGTCATTTTTCCTGGTGAAGTTTCGTCATGCAAGCAAAAGCAACATCGCAGGCACTCAGGTCCATTACAGTTTCTGAACTCCATGATGAAAACACATAACCCCCAGCAATACTCTCATAATTACTTTTTCCCTCTAGTTCCTTGCCTTCCCATGCAGGAGCTCGTCCTCAGACTCTTTCCTCAGTGACCCTTCCTTGCACAGCTGCATTAAAAAAGATCCTCTTTGAGCCCTGAATCCTAGGCATTTGTGTTGTCCTTTTTCCTTTCCTCCTGAGTTCTCCCCACAGATACCTCTACTAGTTAACATCAAGGTCAGAAGATGACTGAAACACTCAAGATGAAAATATCAAAATCCTCTCTATAACTACCTTATGTCTATCTGTTTTAAAGATTAAGTGAGATAATGACTATGAAAACACCTGACAAATACTTAAGGTCTTTATAAATGCTTTTTTAATCAGTGGGGCGGCTAAGACGGAATACCATAGATAGGGTGGCTTAAACAACAGACGTGTATTTCTTACAGGACTGGAGGCCAGGAGGTCCATGATCAAGGTGACTGCAAAGTCAATGACTGTGATCATCTGTTTCCTGCTTCGCAGCCAGCCACCTCAAAGTGCCTTTCCTTGGGGTACACACACCCACACGCATGCGCAGATATGCATGCACCCACGGAGCCAGTTCCTCTTCTTAGAAGGCTACTAACGACAGCCCCGCCGTCAGGATCTAATCTAGCTCTAATTACTTCCCAAAGGCCCCTGCTTCCACATACAACTGCACTGGGGGTTAGGGCTTTCCATTATGAATTGGGGGGGGGGGGGCACAAGAGTGTGTATGTGTGTGTGTGTGTGTGTGTGTGTGTGTGCACACGCCAAACTGTCATGTCAAGTGTATTTCAACCATAGGTGATGATCAAAAAGGTTTCAAATCACTGGATCCCGGGTATTAGCAATTCACATCCTGTGTTCTTGGAATATCAAGCTTGTTCTGTCCCAGGATATTTTCCATTTCTTCAGAAATCTCTTAATGGAAGAGTCCTCATTTTGTTCTCTAGATGATGCCTCAACCTCTTACCACATTCTCGCTCTTGCCCTCTTCCTCTGGCTTCTTCACCATAGTACACAGTCCTCTCCAATGGGTTCTCTCTATCTACTCTGGGACACACTCACACTTGCCCAGCCGGCAGTGGAAATGCAGGCTGCTTCCATGGCACCTTCTTCATCCAGCCTTCCATCCTCATACCTCTCTGGATGAAAACCAGAATATAGTCTCTTTAGCGCCCAAACTTCAGGAGACTCAAGTTAGACTCTTCTCTCACACTCTATCTCAGCACTGGGAGAGCCCATGAGGTTCAAAAGGTCCATAATCACCCAGCTAGAAAGTGAAATCACAGCCTTTCTTACCGATTGTCAAATCTTATCTCTGTGATGGTGTTTGTGGGTACCTCTTGGCTCCTTATCTGGGGAAACAAGGGAAGGGAGGGAAAGCCTATATCTCTCTTTAAAACTAATAATTCTTTTTAAAGGATTTACTTTGTCTATTTCATTTCAGCAAATGTTTTAGGAACTCTTGTATACATTGAAGATAGCATTAGTTGGAATCACAGGACTGGATTTGACCACCTCTTTGCAAGTTCTGTGAAGATGTGTCTGGAAAGATGATGGGTAAATTATTGATCACCAGTGGTTCTCATTTATGGGGTCTCAGTGAAACTCTGAGACAATAAGAAAATACCATTCCCTATTTGTTGAACTTAATACTGTATTTCTGAATTGCCTGTTGTCTAGGATTCCTCTACCCTCTACTGTGCTGATGACCAGAATATCCTCTCAGTGGGCACTTGGGGATTCCAAATAGGTTTTTACACACACACACACACACACACACACACACACGCACTTTCCCCCCTAGTTCCGTTTAGATTATGGAGACTATCTCCAAAAGTACAAGGCTCTTGATTAATCTAAATGTGGGCATTTAATTTACATTGGATCAATGAGTCCCTTTCCTGGGATTTTTCTTTAAAACATAGATTAAGAAAATGTGTCTTTAAATTAGTTTCCCTCCAATGAGAGTGTGTGCAAGATTTTTATCAAAACGAGAGTTATTAGTGGTTATTGCTGGGCGATGGCTGCACCGTGGTGCCCTAATGACCTTTACATATTCATGCAGACTACACAGGAAAATAAATGCTTGACCTACATCTAACCTGAGCTTGGCGGAATGCCTTATGATCCTCCCAGGGTAGGGAAGGATGAGAGGCTTGTAAGGAGTTGCTATGAGGTGATCTCCCTCCTCCTTTTCTTACTCCTGGAAGGCTGTCATGAGACATTTCTCATCTCCTCCTGGGTTCTGCTGAGGCATGGGACTTTCTGCCTCCCCCCACTGCCCCGGCCCCGTAACACAGCAGCAGAATGTAAAAAATACTTAACTCCAATTGAGAATTGGAACCTTGGGGACGGGGTATCCCACCACTCATGCTGAGGTCATTTGGTCCCCTTTGTTTCAGGGTCCTGCTTTTTGGTTTGTGATACAGAACTCCTGGGGAGCTGCACCTTTGGCTTACTCTTTTTTTTTTTCACTTTCCATGTAAGTGTCAAGAATCAAAAAGTGGCTCATTCTATCTTTACTTGTCAAATCAGCCAAAACTTAGCCTTGGTCTTGATTTTCCCTGTGTATGGGTGAGAGTTCTGCCCCTCTATCCCTCAGGAGGGAAATAAGCCTCCGTAATAAGAAAGGATGACACAGAGGCTAGAGAAGAGAGTATGAATCCGGGCAGCTGTTGTGTTTTACTTGTTTAAATAAGTCTTACTGTTTTAAGCCTTTCCTGGACCCCACAAATAATTAGTGTTGGATTTCTATTTCTTAAAATCAGATAAATCTTGATTATGTACTTGAGAGTCTCTCCTTAACTCGGATGTCCTGTGCCAGTGTTCTCAGAATGATTTCAATTTGATGGTATTAAATTCTGAGTTTGTATTCTATTCACTCAAACTATTCAGTGACTCAGTTCCTCCAATTCCTACTATAGAACATGCGCTGTTTTAGTCAATGAGTGATTATCATGTGTCTGTTCACAGGAGTCCTGGGGAATCGTGGAACAGCGAGAGACGGATTTGCCTAGTTCTGATCTCAGATGCTGTTTTCAGTAGGATGTAGGGTCCTAGGTTCCAATTCAGAACAGATCAACCATTTCACAGGGAATGGTGTAGGGACAAATCCAAGTTAAAAATAAGAGGCTTGGTGCGCCTGGGTGGCTCAGTGGGTTAAAGCCTCTGCCTTTGGCTCAGGTCAGATCCCAGGGTCCTGGGATTGAGCCCCACATCGGGCTCTCTGCTCGATGGGAAGCCTGCTTCTTCCTCTCTCTCTCTCTCTCTCTCTGCCTGCCTCTCTGCCTACTTGTGATCTCTCTCTGTCAAATAAATAAATAAAATCTTAAAAAAAAAATAAGAGGCTGAATTCTCCGTGTTGCAAATAAGGGAAGAGATTTCCTTCAACTCTTTTTTCTTAGAGCATTTACTTTAGAAAACTTGTTATTAATTCTTAGGCTATTTTTGAAATATATGTAAATCCTTTAAATAGCTAAGTAAGACTTTTGCCGGTTTTACAACCCAGGACTGTCTTTCTCAAGGACTTGTGAACCATCCCTTTGAAATGTAAACACCAAGGAGGATAATGTCCCCATTTCCCAGTCTCTATGGGAGAGTAGAAATGCAACTCCCTTGGGCTTCTTGCTCCAAGTTATAAAATTACCTCTGGTCATAAAGGTAGGAGAAATACGTTTTTCCTTTGCATAAAGCCAATTAACTAACAAAGTTAGTCACTTCAATTGCCAGGTAAATTTAGGATGAACTATGTGTGACAAAGAGTGCTGTCAAGTCCCCTTTTTTGAGGACTAGTTATTTTTTTTTTGAGAACCCACATGTAATGAGTTGTAGCTGCTCAGCTCTATAAAAGGGTGATACTTCTTTTCTCTCTGCATTTCCTTAGAGGATTGCCTGAGATGCCCATTATATTCTGGCTTACAGTTTATTCAACAACAAACTTGTTTTCTTTCTCTACTATGTTTGTAGAGAGTCTTTCTGGGTTAGAAGAATTTGTTTTTAATTATATTTTTTCCAACAATAGTGTCTGGGCAATTATTTTTTAAAACTTCACAGGTATTATGTTTTTATGTACCTCTGGTTAAAAATAATGTTCATGTGTCTTATACAGGAGTGTTTGAGGTTCTGTATCTCCAAGGGACCTGGTCTAAATACAACTTGTCCGGCAAAGTACCGTCCATGTCAGAAAGCAAAACTGAGGGTTTCATACCCAATGATTAGAAGACAGTATTAAGAAAGAATAAGAAGGGGCCCCTGGATAGCTCAGTGGGTTAAAGCCTCTGCCTTCCACTCAGGTTGTGATCCCAGAGTCCCAGGATCCAGACCCCCTCCCCACCCTCGCCTAAGGTAAGGCTCTCTACTCAGCAGGGAGCCTGCTTCTTCCTCTCTCTCTTCCTGCCTCTCTGCCTACTTGTGATCTTTGTCTCTTTGTCAAATAAATAAATAAAATCTTTCGAAAGAAAGAAAAAGAAAGAAAGAAAGAAAAAAGAAAGAAAGAAAGAAAGAAAATTGACATTTATCAAATGCTCACTGTGTAACCAACCCCAAATCTCAGAAAGCTGCATGGTAAAGAAAGTCCGGGTGTAGACTTTGCCCGTCTCTCTGAACAGGGCTTTTGCTCTCCTTTCTCCACTTACTGTGTGACCTTGGGCATGTCACTTAACCGCAGTCAACACCAGTCTCTTCACTTAGAAAATGGGCTTTAATTGTTCCTATCTCATAGGCGTACTATGACAATGAACTGTGATAATAAATTAAAAAGTGTTTAGTTCAGAGACGGATGCATATTTAGTACTTAACATAATTGTCACAATTACCCTTGTACCCATGGGTTACTGGTTTCTTTTTTTTTTTAAAGATTTTATTTATTTATTTACTTGACAGAGAGAGAGATCACAAGCAGGCAGAGAGGCAGGCAGAGAGAGAGAGAGGAGGAAGCAGGCTCCCTGCTGAGCAGAGAGCCCGATGCGGGGACTCGATCCCAGGACCCTGAGATCATGACCTGAGCCGAAGGCAGCGGCTTAACCCACTGAGCCACCCAGGCGCCCTACTGGTTTCTTTCTAATTACACAGTTAGAACTTCAATCTTTTTTGTCTTAAAGGCCATTCATTCATTAAGCACCATTCATTAAGATGCAAATACCCTGTGGGTAAACTTACCTTTTAAACTAATTTTAACAGCTCCTAAGTAATAGTTTCTAATGGAGCAGTTATCTAAAAGTGAAGTGTCTTGAGCAAAAAGACCAAAGGATAGATAGATAGCTTGGTTAGTGTGACTGTTGTGAAGGATGGAGGACCTACAGGGTCTGTGAGCTGCAGGGGTGAAGCCAGTCTTACCAGGCCCAACAGTACAGTAGTCCCCAAAGAACAGGCTCCTTGAACGTCATTAACGAGGGTAACACACCATTCCAGGTATTTTTTTATACCTAATGCACTGTCTTAAGGATTTCTCAGAACTCTGCAATATGTGTAACTATGCCCAGAATTTGGATGAGGAAATTGAGACTCAGTTTCGTTAACTGTCCTAATACACTGTATCCAAACTACCCCCAAATATCAGTAGCCTGTACATTAATCATAAAACTTTATTTCTTATTTTGTTTAGGTCTGAAGTACATCAGGAGTCTCTCCTAGGCAGATTTCTTCTCTGCAGAGACTGGGATATAAACATCTATCGTTCGGTGAATCTGGACCAATTCTGTCTTCGTTTCCTGAATAGAAAGAGGTTGCTGATTACCCCTGGAGATCTGATGAGCCCAGTGAGGAAAAGCTATACCTAATGTCCATTCACGTTTCACTGGCATCTTGACCCAAACCTAAATGCAAAGGTGGTTGGGAAATGTAATCTCCATGTATACCCAGGACAAGGAAATATATCTGTGAGGATCTGTTTTTGCCATCCTCAGGAAAGTAAGGGAGTCAGTCTGGAGTCTCTATTAAGGCAACAGGAATGTTGTAATATTCATAAAAATAGGACTGAGTATAGGATCATGCAGGAAAGCCTCAAGAGGACAAAACCAGACTTTTGTTAATAATGAAGAGAACAATAACATTTTTGTAAGGAGTGTGCAGGTTGTTAGATTTCCTATTTCCCTGACTTGTTCATGTTGTAAGCATGGGTTAAGCCCACGGAACAGCAATGAACTGTGGTTCTGAGTAATTTCACCAGGAGAAAATAATCTCCTTTATCTAGAAAAATAAAGTTCTCCATGTTGTTGTAGCTGTGACTCTGCAATTTTGTCAGCCTTCTGTAAACATAATTTGTGAGTGCATTACGGGGTGTGAGAGAGGCCAGGCTGGGTACCCAACTGGGTCAATGTGTCTCTTGGACTAGAGAGAAAGAAGGGTTGCTCACCAGCTGTAGTCCCTCTGAGGGAAATAAAGACTGATTTCTTTACCTAGTGCTGGAGTATAAATCAGCCTGAGTCCCCCCCCCCCCCCCCAGTAATTATAGATTAGTTTGATTCTGAAAGTAAAAGTTTCTATTAGGACATCTGAAGCAAATCCTAAATGACCATCATTTGCAAGCTTTGAGGAATGGCGTACCACATGACCGGGAGCCAGCTGGTGGCAAACTCCAGCCTCATCCTGTTCTGAGTCACTGATGCTAATTTTGCAGTGAGATCAGTTTCTGGAAAGCTTAGTATGGGAGTCAGGAACACATAGCAGATAGCTGCTAACAGATAGATGAGATTAGAGCATATCCATTTCCCTCATTCCTGACATTTTAAATTAGTCCATTTACCTCAAATCAAGAAGGTGGCCAAAGAGCAGTTTGTCATTTTGAAATGAAGGCCATGGTGCTTTGACTGGGAGAATGGATAAATGTAATATAGAATACTGATTATGATAGTCTTTCAATAATAATAATGGTGTTGTTTAATGTTAAATTGTTTCTTATTTCAAAATAATAGGTTTATCATCAAAATTTAATAAATACAAATAAACAAAAATAACATAAGCATTACCTATAATTCCATCCCCGATTTTTGAAATCGAGGCCATGTAATTTAAGAGGTAGAACGTGCTGATTTGCTACCTTTATATACTGAAACATGCTTACCACCTTAGCATTAGCTTATACTGCTGCCAAGTCACATAATTATCATTTCTCTTTTGCGGTAAGAACAATTACGGTCTAGCCTTTAAGCACTTTGAAGTTTATAATATAGTATGGCTGACCATAATCTCTCTGCTGTGCATTAGAT
This sequence comes from Mustela nigripes, assembly GCF_022355385.1. NCBI lineage: Eukaryota > Metazoa > Chordata > Mammalia > Carnivora > Mustelidae > Mustela > Mustela nigripes. Next base: position 44,649,649 of record NC_081562.1, on the reverse strand, counting down.
CTCTAGAATTTATCTACTAGTTGTAAGTTTCTGCCCTAAAAACTATATCCTCAGTTCTCTTCCCCTCCCCCAGCCATGATGCCTGGTAACCACCATCTACTGTCTGTTTCTAGGAATCAGCTTTTTTAGATGTCTCATATAAGTGATGTTAAAGTAGTATCTGTCTGTCTCTGTCTGAATTATCTCACTTAGCATAATGCCCTCAAGGTCTATCAATGCTATTGCAAATAGCGTGATTTCCTTGTTTCTCATGGCTGAATAATAGTCCATTGTATAAAAAAATCACACATGTTTATCCATTCACCCAATGATGGACATTTATGTTGTTTCTATACCTTAACAATGTGAATAATGCCACGTTAAACACAAGAGTACAGATATCTCTCTGAGATCCTCTTTATACTTCCTTTGGTTATATACACAGAAGTGAGATTTGCTGGATCATATGGTAGTTCTATTTTTAATTTTTTTGAGTAACCTCCATAGTGCTTTCTGCACACTACAGTCCTACCAACGGTGTACAGGGTTCCTTTATTTCCACATCATTGCCAATATTTGTTATCTCTAGTCTACTTGAAGATAGCCATTCTGACAGGTGAGAAGGGACATCTCATTGTGGTTTTAATTTGTGTTTCCCTTATGATTAGTGATGTTGAGCACATTTTCATGTACCTGTTAGCCATTTGGATATCTTCTTTAGAAAAATATTTATTATAAGTTTCTAAATGTTTGCTCCAAAACTCTATGCCCATTTTTGAATCAGATTTTGTTGTTGTTGTCATTGACTTGTGTAAGTTCCTTGTATGTTTTGGATGTTAGCCTCTTATATGACATATTGTTTGCAAATATTTTCTCCCATTCAGAAGGTCACTTTTTCACTTTGTTGATTATTTTTATTTTATTTTTTTTTCTGTGAAGAGCTTTTTAGTTTGATATAATCCCACTTAAAGCAGTGTTTGTCTATTCTCTCAATTATCTTTCTGTTTCTGCATGCCCCTCTTTCTCTAAGAAATGCATCCTCCTAAATATATTTTGATGTTTGAGACATTATTTTAAACTGAAATTTTATTTTGATCATTTTTGGGGTTAATCTTCCATGATCTCTTTAATGACTGAATGAATATCATAGATAATGATACTGTTACTATTTCTCCTGCCTGAAATGTTCTTCAGCCTGGTCTTTATGTAGTTATTTCCTTTCGTGTTGTTACTGTTTCAGCAAATGTCAACATGTAGAGAGAGAGAGAGACCTAGACTATCCAGTCTGAAGCAGTCATCTTGCCATTCTCCATGCCATCACCCTTTAAATGATCTGTACACCCGCCATCATTGCCTCATTCTTGTGTCTTCCCTCCCTCCCTTCTCTCCTTCCTTCCCCCTTCTTTCCTTCCTTCCTTCTCTCTTTTCATTCTTTCCTTCTTTATTTTTTGCTTCCCCCTTTCCCCCAACTCAAATACGAAGTCCTTTCTTCATTCCAGAACGGCTTACTGTAATTTGTTTTCACATTCGTCACCTTAGTTTTCTGTTGCTTCTTTGGTGTTTGGTCCCTGGAGATTCCCTTCACTTTCTTACTTTTTTTTTTTCTTTCTCACAAATTTAGTTGTGTATTTTAAGGGATATTAGTTCTAAGCATATATATATATATATATATATATTTTTTTTTTTTTTTAAGAGGGAGGGTGACGAGAAGGGAGAGTGAAGTGAAAGGGAAAGAGAGACTCTTAAGCAGGCTTTAAGCACAGTGTGGAGCCCTCTGTGGGGCTTGATCTCAAGACCCTGAGATCTTGACCTGAGCTGAAATCAAGAGTCAGATATGTAACTGACTAAGCCATGTAGGTGTCTTAATAACCAGAATTTTCAGATATTTCATATCAATAAAGATTATTTTGGATGGGAAGAGGGCTTTGTGAGCTATCATTTTATTGGAAGCTGAAAATTACCCCCACCTTATTCTCTAAATGCTATAGAATACCTCTAGATAAATGTCTGTTAGAAGTTAGAAGAAAATACACTTTAGTAGAGGTTATAAACCTATGTTCTTTTATAATATAAAGAGTATTCTTTATAAATTCTATTTAGTTTTTACATTATTGCCTGAGATAGTTTCCCATTTTCCCCTACAGGTTGTGCTCTAAAAGTTAAACAGAAGTTAAGAAAATGTACACACACCTCAGAAATTGCTAGTAGGTTGTCTAACACCTGTAATAGCTTAAATTTCTGTGTAAGTCATTAAATGAAATGTATTTAATATAGGTAAAACATTGACTTCTTTTTAAAACTTGAATATTTAATGGTTCTCTATAATATCACTAAAGAATCACAAGTTTAATTGAGAAAATGGTTGTTGAATTAGGCAATGAGAAATGTATTAAGAAGTTTTTATTTTAATGATGAATAAGTTAATATCTGACTAGTTTATCTTGGACAAGCAACTTGGCCTCTTTGGATGTTATTTCTTTCATTTGGAAACTGATGAAGATCAACAAGGTATTTGCCAACGTAATTTACAAATCAAAGTGACAATGTTGTCTACAATCAAATATGTTCAAAACATTATGGCTTCATCATGACTTGGGTCTGATTGTACATTTTCTATTACATAACATTTTTGTGCTCTTGAAATATATGTTTTAACTATGTCATTAGTATTAGTTTCTTTGAGGTTCTACAAATTTCCTTATCTCACAGTTTTCTTAATTAAGCAATGTATTGAAAATATTTCTGGACAAACCTTGCTTTCATGAGAACAGAGAAAAATAAAACTCAAACATGAATTTCTAAACTTCCAGTTTTGTCTGACCTTCTAAAAGATATCCTTGCAGAAAAGAGGTATTTATCCCTCCCGAGTACTTGTTTGCAGGATGACTGGAGAATACATTGATATATTGGAAAAAAGTAAGCAAGAAAGCTCTTTATCTAAAATTCAGGACTCCAGAAATTTTATATACATTGTTCAAAATAAACATGTTTTTGCCTATTCTTTAAGGACAAATAAAATCTAGAAGAAAGGTTTGTTAAATTAGGTTTAGTAGAAAGTGAACATTTCTATTTTTATTTTTTTAACTGATTTGAGAGATTGAAACACATGAATGTTCTCTGTCAATTCTACAGCCAGCGTGTTACTGGTTTGTCACCAGAAAAATTAGGTGGAATACGAGGGCTGAAGGAGGGGAGCATAGTCTTTCCCAATTATATTTTCCATCAGTTCCTCAAAAAACAATCCAAGAAATCATTTTGTCTAAACAAATCAGTATATTTGTCATGTAAGTGCAGTTCCAAAACAATTTCCAGGCCTTTTCTGTCTTCCCTTCCTCTTTCCAACCAGCTTCTACCCCTAAATCACTATCGTAAGGAAATCTGGGAGCCTGATATTGATTTTAAGATTTTAAGTAAACCTCAACAGTACAAAAATAAGCTTATCAGCTCATAGGATAAATATATACATAGGAATACTGCTAAGCTGTTAATTTTCTTGCAGTGAAAAAGGTCAGTGGGCACAAATAGGAACAAAAAGAATGAAATATATGTAGGTTAAAAGGTATAATGAGCAAGCTTATTGATAGCAATGTGTGTGTATATTTACTTATTTTCTAATGGCAATTAGAAAAACTTAATGCTTATCTATTAAAGTGTCAAGTATGCCAGAATTATTCTTCAGTGTATAAGAAGGATATGTATTACTTGTATGATATTTTTATTTTCCTAACTCACTGTTTTACAATCACCCCTTTGATTATGTTAGTGTGCCAGCTATAATTACAATTGGAACAGTTATAAATAATGTCAATAGCCCTTGGAAAATCAGTCACTAAATCTTTATGAAGGGTCATGTTATTAAATTTTATAAATTTAAAAATACAGAAATATCTCTGTAAGCTATGACAGTGTCTCTGTGGAAATCAGTAGGCTTAGTGAGAAATTAGCCTAGCTGGTATGAAGCCTTTGAAGAAACTATTGCTCTGAGTGAACTTTCTTTGAACTTAAAACGTCCCTCTCATGATTTACTCACACCTGAACATTGACATTTTGGTCTCTGAAGAGGACATAAAGAATGTTTTTCAATTATGATGTTTTCTGTCTCTTTTCAATCAATCGGTTAACAAATACTTGTTTCCTCACTAATGGTGTGCAAAGCATTTGGTTGGGTGCTTAGGGAATACAGAGTAGTAAAATGCTGGAGTTGAGCAACATTTTAATGCTGTTGGAGGGCCATGGTGTTTCTAAACTGAGAAGATGAATAATACTGAAGAGAAATTATGCTGGATGGCCTGTGATTGAAATCCTATCACTGATGCAAGTTCAAATTGTACTGAGGTCAGAGGAGGGTGAATTTCTTTTTTTTAGAGGTATTGGACAGGCTTCTTAGACATGAAAAAATTTGGAGGGATCTTGAAGACTGGGAAGAAAGTTTTATCTTCTTAGAAGCAAGCCACCAGTTCTGTAGCAGATGGAATTGACTGGAGACTTAAGATGATATAAATTTGTCCTTTAAGGAAATGAAAATCTATCGTTTTCACCTCCTATGTCTCAGAATCTGTGCTAATAATAATAACAGTAGCAGTGGTAGCAATAATAACAGTGAGAAAACCAAGGATGTGTTTTTTTTTTAAAGATTTTATTTATTTATTTGACAGAGAGAGATCACAAGTAGGCATAGAGGCAGGCAGAGAGAGAGAGAGGAGGAAGCAGGCTCCCTGATGAGCATAGTGCCTGATGCCGGACTCAATCCCAGGACCCTGAGATCATGACCTGAGCCGAAGGCAGCGGCTTAACCCACTGAGCCACCCAGGTGCCCCCAAGGATGTGTTTTTGCTGGAGAATTTACCATGTGCTAGACATGGTGGTGAGCAGTGTGTATATAATCTCGGTGGAACCACACATTGGATCAGTAGGAGGAGAAGAATGGACTAAAGCAATAAGTTCTAAAACATGGACTTTGGTGTCAAATAGACCTAACTTTTACTCATAACTCTTCCATATACTGCCTACATGACTTTGGAAAATTGCTTACTCCTCTAATTTTTTGTTTCCTTACACCTGAAACAAGAATAATATTAACACCTACCTTATGGTATTAATTTTACATGAGATAATGCATGTAAAAGCAATTAGCTCAATGCAAGCTCAGTGTACTTACTTCATGTTAGCTATTGATTTTTTTAATAACCATATGAGGTAAGAATTATTATCTCTTTAGTAAGGATGAAGAAACTAGGAAAGAAATAAACTGCCCAGGATCATACAACTAGTAAGGGAAAAATCAGATTTGAAATGCAGGGTTTTCTGATTCTGGAAGTTTTTCTCTCAAACACTATGTTATCCTGTGTCCATTTCTTTTCATTTATTTAATAACCAATTTTTGTGGTTCTTGTGTGCCTTGTTCAGGGCTTCAAGCTAGAAATGCAAGAGTGAGAAAATAAAAATTCTCTCTGTTCTAATGAAGGCTATAAATGAAAGGTTAATTCATGAATAAATATTTAGTTAAAAAATGAGATAAGTACTGGAAAGGAAATATAATACCATAAGAGATTAAAAAAAAAAAAGCTACAAAAAGTTCACTTATATTGTGAGATTTAAAAATATTTACCTGGGAAAGGGTAAGACTAAATACAATGACAAAAGTCAGATCATACAGGGCTTACCAGCAATATAAAGGACCTTAGAATTTTTCCTAAGAAAAATTCAAAGTCATTGAAGAGTTTTAAGAAGAAAGTTACATGATCAGATTTCTTATTAGGACAGTTACTGCTTAGTTTGGAGAACTAATATAGATAAAGCAAAAGCAGTCAGTGGGCTAAATAATAATAATAATAATTTATATATTCTAATTTATTACAAATATTGTCTATGAAAAAGAAGAGAGTAGCTTGGACAATGGTTAATTGAAAAAGAGATGGCGGTAATTGTAGATTTGAAATACATTTGGATAATCAATTTAAAGGATTTAATGATCAGTTAAGAATGGGGGGATGAGAGAAGGGAGGTAATAAGAATGATTCCTAGGCTTCTGGTTTATGCTTCCAGAAGATAAGATGCTGTACCGTAAGAGTAGGAGAGTGTCGAGATTTTGAAGGAATCACAGATATGAAGAGTTTGAAATATTTCTGACATCCAAGTAAAAATGCTGAGTAGGCAGCTGGATGTACGGGATGGCCCAAAGGAAGGGTCTAAACTGGAACGACAAAGATGGAAACACGGAAGTCATCAGCACGGAGATGGTTATGAAGGACATAGATCTAATTATTTAAAGTCAAGAGAAGGTATCTGGGCCTTGAGAAATTGCAACATTAAAATAGTCAGGATTAGAAAAATGAACGTAAATCTGCTTAAAAGGAAAACAGAAATATAGTTAGAAAACCAAGAAATGGTGATACATCAGCCAAGAAGCAAAAAAGAAAGTATCAGAGACAATAGAAATGCTGTGGAAACATCAGATTGGATGAGAATAGAAAACTATCCATTGAATTCTGTGACATGAGGGTCAGTGGTAATATCAGTGCTGGTCTGGAGTGGATTCAGGAGTGATGAGCTGAAGTAGAGATGAAACTATGAACAATTTTTCTATAAGAGTACGTGATAAGCTGGAGGCAAATACGGAGTCGAAGGATGACTGTGCAATTTTATATTAGAAAGAGGGATCTGGTTGAGAGCAACCGGTCTTCTAAATAGGAATTAGAAGCAATAATTAATAATATAAGCATCCTCAGAATAGAAAAGTGAATAGATCTTAAAGCACAAATTAAAGGCTGTATTTAAAAAAGAAGTGGCATTTCTTCTAATCCAAAGAGGGAAAGGATATTATACATGCTTGAATAGGTCTGTAAGTTTTGTATTTTTTAAAAGCAAACTGAGCGAGTTCCTGTTGGATGGTTTTGATTTTCTCTATTCACTATTGTTTCTCTGAAAATCAGCTAGTTTGCCCTTTAAGACTTACAGTAAAATTACTTTTTTGGTTACCGTATGCTCATAAAGCTACTATCTGTGGTATTTAAACTATTTTAATGATTGAACAATTTACTTATACAAACTTAACCTGAAGCCTTAGGGGTAAAGGTTGTATGCTAAAATCAATAGTAAAGGCCAGCTCTAGGTCTAGTTTAATGGAAAGGATCAATACTTTGTAAAAGAGCTTTTGAAAGTTGAATTTTTACACTGGCAAAGATCTTGTTTTTAGCAAACAAATAATGATAACTATTATTTTTAGTTTTTTAAGTTAAATGCTATTTGTGTATATACAATATATATGCACATTTTATATATATGTATCTAACTACATATGTATATGAAAGCACATTTTTCATAGGTTTTTTGTTCCACCTATTTTCTAAAATCTCATCTTCTACTAGACTCCCCAACCTTTACATATTTATTCCCCATGGCCTGTGCCATAAACATAATTATATGTATTCTTCTATATTTCTCTCCATTATCCTGTTATAGGAAAAATTATAGACATTTCTATTTCAGTGAGTCATTATTTATCAGAAACATGTACTTTTTCATGAATTTAGACTTTTCCCCACTTAACTATACTTTATGGAAATCTCTCCAAATCAATTGAAATAGGTCTAATTTATTCTCTTTAGTATTTCAGAGTGAGGTTTGTATCATAAATTATTCAGTTATTCCTCTATTGATGGTGACTTAAATTTTTACTGATTTTTTTCTTCTTAGTTCCTTTGAACCGATACTGCTAGGATATCCTTGTTATAAAATATTTTATGCTAGTGTCATTTTATATTGATATGATGATTCTTAGGAAAGGGGCCACCAAAGTATGTATGTAATTTTTGTTTTAATAGATTTTGTCAGTTATTAACAAACATGGTTGTAACAATTAATATTTTTATCAGCAATGCATGAGATTCCTTTTATCTTTGCACCACCACCAAATCAAGATGAATTTTTTCAAAGGAAATTTTAAGAAAGGTTATCGTCTTTAAAGTTGATTATTTAAAATACTTCAAAGAGTAGAGATTGGTAGAGAATTTTTTTGTGTAAGGGAAACTGAGAGATTCCTTTGACTCCTCTCCAAGTAGAGAGTTGGTGGAGTCCCCTTGTCACCTTAGGTCAAAGAGAATGACATCAGCAGGGCTACCAGGAGAGAGCATCCAGATAAAATACAGGATTCCCCAGGTAAAATTGAATCGCAATTGCAGATAAACAATAAATAACCCTTTAGTAAAAAGTAGGTCTAAAATATTGCTTGGGATAGGGACGCCTGGGTGGCTCAGTTGGTTAAGCGGCTGCCTTTGGCTCAGGTCATGATCCCAGCGTCCTGGGATCGAGTCCCACATCGGTCCCCTTGCTCCGCGGGGAGCCTGCTTCTCCCTCTGACTCTGCCTGCCACTCTGTCTGCCTGTGCTCACTGTCTCTCTCTCTGACAAATAAATAAATAAAATATTTAAAAAATATATATTGTATGGGATATACTTATACCAAAAATATCTGTTGAGATCTAAAATTCAAATTTAATAGAACATTTGTACTTTAATTTGTTAAATCTGACAGCCCTAACTAGAAGAGCTTTGTATCCTGAATTAAGGCAAATTGACCAGTGCCTCACACAAGCCTGGGAAATCTAGAGGGTAAGAGATGGGCCATCAGTCTGCTTAGGCTGAGATTAGCCTGCACTCTCATTTGTCTGAGCAAAAGATGGTTTCCCCCATGCCCAGAAGTAGAACATGGGCAAGGAAGCCACATTCCTAGTTGGAGACCTGGACCCAGCAGAGAAGCCAGAAGTACAGAACTGATTTCTAGAAGCTGAAGAGAGAGTAAGCAAGCACAAAATATAGTGTATTTGTGTGGGTCAAGGGAACTTCATATACAAGAGTGTAATAAGTGAGATTTCCAAGGAATTCAGAGGATCATAGCAAAGAGTAGGCACGTCAGCACAGAGACCACCACACCAAAAGAGTGTGAGCCCTCCTTCTGAGAGTAAGCAAGATGTTGCCCATTCTACTACTTCCGCTCTGTTCTGAGTGGAGCAGATTCAGAAACCTTAGTTCTTAGAATTCAGGTTCACAGTGTTAATTACATGTGGCATTGGATGTTTTTATTAATGAATTTGAGACGTTTTATGACAAAGTGATGTTGTAATTTTTTTTAATTACCTAAAGATGAATGGGAAGGCATGGAATCATCCCACTTTTCACACAAGGCACATTAGAATACTCTTTTTCCAAAAAGGTACTTTTGAATTGACAGTGGGAGAGAGATGTTTGCCCAACATAAAGGCTATATATGTTTCAGCCTTTTATGTTTTATGACTTCAAAGAGCTTTAAATATTAATTTTTGGAATAGTTTAAAAACTAATTGAGTTTTGGAAGAAGAATAACAAATGAAATGATAAAATCTCAAGGGCTGGGGTGAAAGCCATAATCTTAAATGTGTTCACAACCTTACTTCTGAATTCTAAAGGCTCTCTATAATCTTGATTTGTGATTTGTTTCTTTTAATTTTGGTGATAGGTCTTTCCAAATTGTCTGTAAGTCTCTGAAAGGCAGCAGGTATCATATTTCTTGTTTCTTTGAATTCCCACCACTAAGCATACTGTCCCCTGCACAGTACGTTGGATGTTTATTGTAACTGATTATTGTTTGCTGCTAGCCTGCGAGGTATGAGAGAGTGTAGAAGGTCCAGGTGGATGAATCAGATCCTAAGAACCCATGAATTCAGAAGAAGAGAGGTCCTTAGGACAGTTGACAATCTTAGGGAAGAGCAGAGTCAGGATATGAGTTTTGGAGGAAGAAGAGGCCTTGGGGAGGTTTTGCATACGGAGGCTTTTTAGGCAGAGTATGGACTTAGCAAATGGAGGTGTGACTTCATGTTTTGTATTCAGGAAATGAAGAGTAACTATCTTTGGATGAAGCTGAAAAGAAGGATCTTATGACTACTATTAGGGAAGAAAGAGAACATAAGATTTTAGTAATAGAACATTTAGGAAGTTTGACATGGTTATCCTTTAAGCTATTTGACGAAGGGGATGATTCACACAATGAAGATTTTAAAAACATGACCCAGTGCATTCTGAACTAGAAGAAGAGGAAGGACAAGGGGTTGGAAGCATCTGGAGTAATGGTCACTTAAAATTCTGGAAGAAGTGAATAAGGATTTAGATAGAGCGGTAAAGTGAAAGAGAAGAAATTCATATGGGAAGCTCTCCAAACAAAGGAAGAGGAGACCAATAAAGAGGAAGGAAGGGAGGGAAATGAAGACTAGAACATGGCTTAGAGCTGGGGAAAATGAGGACCTCACTTACAGAAATAAGAAAAATCCAGAAAGAGGAGATTTAAAGGCTCACATGTACATTTAGTTAAATAAAAGCACAAATAAAATATACAGACTTGGAAAAAGCTTCTTTACTTCCTGCATAAGTATTTGGCAAATAAATTTGAATTTATGCCTATGAAAATTTTAAACTCTTCCAAATTTGCTTTAAAAAGTAGAGATTATTTACTTTTCTAAAGTTAAATACAGATGTCTTTTCCTTCTGTTCTTTTGTAATAATTCTGCTGTTTTTAAAAAGTTCTCATTCAAGCAGTCAAAGCAAGACCTTCAGTTACATGGATATTCTCTAAGAGGTTGGATTTTGTTGAAAAACATTTTTTTAAAGATTTTAAATTTATTTATTTGACAGAGCGATTGAGAGCACAAGTAGGCAGAGTGGCAGAGGGAGAAGGAGAAGCAGGCTTTCTGCTGAGCAGGGAGCAGATGCGGGGTTGGATTCCAGGACCCCGGGATCATGACCCAAGCCGAAGGCAGATGCTCAACCCACTGAGTCACCCAGGCATCCTGAAAATTATTTTTTATTTTAAGTTTTTATTTATTTATTTGACAGATACAGATCACAAGGAGACAGAGAGGCAGGCTGAGAGAGAGGAGGAAGCAGGCTCCCTGCTGAGCAGAGAGCCCATTGCAGGGCTCGATCCTAAGACTCTGGGATCATGACCGGGGCTGAAGGCAGAGGCTTTAACCCACTGAGCCACCCAGGTACCCCTGGAAAGTATTTTTTTTGAAAAAAAAAATATCTTAAGTCTCATATTGGAATATTAATCCAAGTACTTTGAGAGATCAAATAACAGTGACAACATGATGGAAGATTAATGTTTCTTTTGCATAAAATTCTAAGATGGTAAATAATCAGATTGGGAAGAGTTGCTTCTCCATCGTGAGGATAAATTCCATCCCTGGATCCAGGCGACCACTCCAATGGTTGCTACTTCCTAGGCTTGGGAAAGTGGAAACAAGTGAGTGGAGCTAAGTAGCTCCTTTTAAGTATGTGACCTGAAAGTTGCTCCTATCCCATGGGCTAATGCTTGGCCCTCTGCTTTGGGAAATGTTATATTTAGGAGGACATCTTAACCACAGTTTAGGGCAGGAGGGATTTGTTTCTAAAATGAAGGATAGTCCTGTCTCGGAAAACTCAAGCTGGCTTATATTTCATGTAGTACACTGTCCTGTTGATATATATTTATTGTGTGTGCTTTTCTTTTTCATTCTTTCTTTTTGAGTTGTAGACTTTCTTATAAAAATTAATTTCTTCTTATGTGTAATGGTATTAAAAGATAAACTGAGGCACATTAACATTTTTAAGGGTTTGGGCAAAAATCAGTTCAAAACAAGCAGCATCCAATCTAGCAGAGAGAAAGGAAGCTCAAGGTGGCTTTACAAAATGAAAGCATTTTCTAGACAAAGGGAGGAAAAACGAGGGAGTTATACTGGGCAAAAGGAGATTGGTTACACGGTGACTCTCCTTTAGAGGATGGCAGGGATCTCTCAGGCAGTTTCCCTAACTAGTACCGATCAGGAGATTCCTGATTAGCTGGTTTAAGATTCCATTTCTCAGCTGAAACTTTAGTTGGTTAAGCCTCCATTTGGTCGCATAGAGCTTAGTAGAAGGAATTCTGTTTTGGACTTGTGGTCTTGTTTTTCACAACAGAAAGATGTCAGGACACTTGAAGATAATATTCTCTATGGTAATTTTTTGAACAGAAAGTAGTATGAAGCTATGCCACTTGTCAAAATAAGAGGGTCTGTAGATTTATTCCAAATGATCACTTTCTATCTGATAGCCTAGGCATAATATGTTAATTATAAAAGATAATTTCTGCTGGGCTGAAGTGTTCTTTACCCCACGTATTATTTATATGAATTAGTAATATGCAAGAGAGTTTTTTGTTGGTGGTGGTGGTTGTTTTTTTTTTTTTTGTTTTTTTTTTTTTTTTTTTGGTTGAAATAAATATGTAGCACATAGTTCTCTGGGGGTTGATTTTTTTAGGAAAAAAAAAAAAAAGCTGTGAGAACAATAGAGATGAAAGAAAGAGATGCCTATCATCCCAATCACCGTTGACTACACTTGGTCTCTAGACTGTCCCTGAGACATTTGAAATGTGTTGTTCCAATGGAAAGCTGCAGGAGCTGTGTATGTGAATCAATATGTTTGATTCTGGGCATAAACAATGCTGCTTAGAGGACCAGATAGTCAGTTGTGACATTGAGTAAGGGACAGGCCGGGCTAGATGTGTGTTTTGGGGGGTGGGGGGTAGATGGGATGCTACCTAAGCAATCAGGCTCACAAAAATTCAAAAATGTGGAGATGAAAGAAAACTAGAGATAAGGAAACAACTCAGACCCTCCTGTCCTAGGTGACAAAGGTGGGGTCTTGTTATGACAGCTACTTGTGACCAACCAAGAATTACCAGATCCTAAAAAGGAAGTAAGCCACTGAAGGTGTTATCACTAGTCCTTACTCGATGGTGCTACCAATAGAGATATTAAAAACATTTAAGTTTCCTGGTTAGCTTTCTATAAAAGATGAGCCTTAAAAGCCCTCAGTGGAAAGCCCGTCAGGACCCCTCTCACTCCTGAGAGCTTTTTCTGTATCCTCATTTCATAAAACTCTTATCGCTACTCGCTCTCCTTTGTCTGAGAGATTCATTCTCTGACACTGTGAGACAAGAACCTCGCTCTCACGCTTCAGCACGATTTCCATAGAGGCGCATTCTTCCCAATTCTGGCACAGATAATAGGATGTATCTGTTATCCTAAGGGTTACCAGAGGCAGGAAAGAAACATCACAGTATGTCTGGAGATCACAGCAGGAAAAGGAGAGAGAGATGTGTTAGAGTTGAGGGACGACAAGTATATTTATTACATTCTTGCACAGAAGTCCCAGAAATGAGTGGGGGATGGTGGTGGGAAATTTGAGGGAAGGTATTATAATTCTTAAATGAGTAAATGTAGGCTTAGAGCAGTTAATAGCCATCCATTATTTCTAGTGCAACCTAATGTATGTGCAAAGACAAGATGAAGTTTAGGACAGTGCTTCTCAAACTTTCACGTACATCTGAATCATCAAGAGTCCTTGTTAGAAGGTAAATTCGGGTTCACTACCTTGGATGGGTCTGATATTGTGCATTTCTAATAAATTCCCAGATGATGCTGATGGTGCTTTTCCAAAGACAAGACAATTTCCAGCAGCAAGGGTTTCGTATTATTGAGTTAATCAAAAATTCATCCTATTCGTTTCCCAATTCCCATCTCTTTGTCTCCTGGAGTCAGAAATGTCTGGATTTCAAAACTGGCTTTGCCACTAACAAGTGTCATTGAGGAGTTATTTAACCTGCCCGAGGCTTAGTTTCAGTACTCAAATAAGTTTTTGTGAGCAATGCAGTATTCACTATTTCTGTCAGCCAAATATTTCTGGTTTTCTTCTTACAGACAGGCTTGATTGCATACTTCTTACGTACATGGTTGGATGGCATACTTCTGCTCTTTTGAAGTTAAGCATGGCCATATATCTGCTTTGGCCAGTAAAATACAGGCAAACGTGTTCTATGTTACCTGTGTGATCTGCTGCCTTATCTTTTCTCTCTGCCTTAATTACGAGCAATGTTCTAGACGTTTCATCATGGGGAATACATAGAGCAGAAACCTTGGCAAACTTAGAGAGGACATGGACACGAGAACAGTTTTTCATTGTTTTAAGCCACTGAGACTGTGGCTGTGTTTGTTATATTGACAAAGCTGGCTTACATGGGCTGACACAAGTATTAAATGGAAAAAGTCATGTCTTTGGTTAATTCACAGATACTCAGATATGCTTCCCCTACTCTTCTTCTCTTCCCAACTCCTGCAATCTAGCTTTTGTCATTTCTCTGTATTTATAGTACAAGAGTAATAAGGTAATTTAAGAAATGGTGAAAACTATATTTATCCTTTTTTCAAAACCTTTTTTGGTTCGTATTAAGTTTAGGTTCAAAAATTCAGAACCTGCAGATAAATGAAGCTTGGGATCTGTCCAGAAGCTCCTTTCTCCCCATTATCATGACTAATTTTAAGTCAACTGGAACTGTTCCTCTCAATTCTAATCAGTTGGGTGATATTTAACACTATAACTGATTGAGAAACACAACAACCGATGAAGCAGGCCCACAGAATGGATGCTTAGTCACACTGATGGCTGCTTTCTCTTTGTATTATTAGGTTTCATTTCAGAATTTTTTGCTTGCCAGAAGGATGGCATTTTTATTGTTCCTCTGGGCACCAATCTGAATTTGGAATCAACGTGGCAAAGACTTCTTTCTGTTTTTGAGCTCTTAGTTCTTTTAATATTTCATCAACCTTAAAAAGCAAAGTGTTAACCAGCATTTCTTTGACCTTTTTGCTGGGTTATAATTTAAATGTCTGGTATTTCTTTTCCCCCCTCACCTTTCTTCTGGCTCTGTAATCCATGTGACAGAATAAGAATTACCAGCTAATCAAAATAGAGACGATTTACAAGTAATGTTTAAACCAGTCTTCCTTTGAACTTTCGCTGTGATTATTCTCCATCATTTCTGCAGTTCTTTCTCTTTATTTCCCACTTAAATCCTTATTGTATTTTCTGAGAGCAAGATTTTTTTCCTTATCTCTCATCATACTTATGTTGTTTTTAAAAAATGTATCACATCTTAAAAATACATTAATATACAAGAATTCCTCTTTTCATGAGTCCTTTTACTCTACATGACATCTGTGATACGTAGACACAATACTGGTAGCCATCCACTCATTCATTCGACAAATATTGTTGCACTCTATTTTGTCCTGGGTGCATAGCATTAAAAACATATAAAACCCTACCCTTCCTAGAGAAGATATTCTAATAGGTAGAGATGGATAGTAGAAAAATAAGAAGTATGCAAGAAAACAATGCTATAGGAGAAAACTGAATCAGGAAAGGGGGCACAGAGAATCCTCAAAAATGGCTGCCACTTTATTTATTTTTTCTTTTATTTTTTAAAGATTTTATTTATTTGAGAAAGAGTAAGCGAGAGCAAACTAGAGCACAAGCCAAGGGCAGGAGAGGGAGAAGGATAAGCAGACTCCCCACTGAGCAGGGAGCATGACTGATCCTAGGTCCCCTGGATCATGATCTGAGTAGATGCTTAACCAACTGAACTCCCCAGGCCCCCCGGTGGCTGCTACTTTAAATAGGATGGACTGGAAAGATCTTATTGATAAGGTGGTGTTTAAACAGAAAACTGACTGAGGTAGTGGCAAAAGGCATGGAATATCTTGAGAAGAGTTTTCAGACAAAGGGAAGATGTCCACACTGTCAACAGGGATTCAGACTGATGAAGGATTCGTCAATTTGTCACATGACTTCCAAGGTTCCTCTAGAAATCCATAATGATGGCTGACGCAAGAAAAAATAGGGTAGAAGAATATATGGAAGGTTTAGTCAGTTAGTCCTGCATACGGTGAACCTTACTCTTCCTCATTTCATTGACCAGACTTGAGGCACATGACCACATCTGAATACATCGGAGACTGAGAAATACAACTTAGCTTGGCACCCAGGAAAGAAAGGATAGAGATTCGGTGAGTAGAGGAATAGGTGCTGGATTAGCATAAACTATGTTGTATTTAGATCTTTACACTATTTACAGTTTGCTATCCACTAGCTCCAGAACGCTGGGTACGTTTAATCAGTGAAATTCTCATAAAATAATATCCCCATAACCATTCATTTAAAATCACGTTATTGAACCAAGCGAGGAGTACTTTGCTATAATGAGCAGTGTATTACTAGGGTATGGTTCCGCGGATTGCAAATTATCCATCAGTGGTATCATGGCACTCAAGTCTGGTTATACTTGGCGTGTGATTTGCATAACTCAGCTTTGCCTGTACCTTAGTGGTAAAGAAAACCTCTTGCAGTTACTTCTTTTCTCCCATGGTTGGAAACAGGGCATTCTAAGTTACTGTTCCACCAGGATCACGCTTTAACTTGAAAGGGGTAATTTTTCAAAATAAATAAAACTACTATAAGAATGATTAAATGAATGATGAAGAATGCAAACTGACAAATCTTCATGAGTGTGGGAATATGTATGTGTGTGCATGTATTACAGTTTTGTGTTTATGTACATATAATACAATATGCAATATATATTATACAAACAAGTAGTATATCATGTCATATATGATATGATATGTGTGAATATATAGATCCCATAATTGATTCACATAATGGAAAATAGAACAACATTCTTATTTAATTCAGCCAGAGTTTATTTAATGTATAAAAACACATTCTCTGGCAAATCATTATTGAGTAAAACCCAAAGGAAAAAAAATTGGCATGATCACATTGTTTTTTCAATTACTGTGCTCTTTGGCAATTAAGGTATAAAGACCTCAGAGAGGTTATTAAATAGGTCAGGCCCAAGTCCAAATAAACAACCTTCCATTATATGTTAATCTGGTGGGTATATTGACCTCCATAATTACTTTCACCACCTTCTTGAATGTTTAGCCGAGTTAAAAGGTAGAGGGAAGATTAAGAACATAGCTTCTGGAACCAAACTTCCTGGTTTTGAACCCTGGTTTCACTATGTACTAGCTGGGTGATCCTTTACAAAATACTTAACCTTTGCCTCGGTTTCCTTATCTATAAAATGGGGATGAAAACAGTATCATCTCATAGGGCTTTTGTGAGGATTATGTAAGTCAATAGGTCGAGTACTAGGAATGACATCTGGAACATAGAAATCTCTGTGTAAGTGTTAGCTGTTGCTATTAATGCTTGATTTCTCTAATCTCTACAACTCCTCTGTATTGCCAGTGAGAGTATAACTGGAATAGCCTTAATGGGGAAAAAATGACATTGACTTATACAATTGATCACATATTGTCCTACCAATTTAACTTTTAGTCATGTATCTAAAAAAATTTGGACCTATGAATGGGCCACATAGCCAAAAGCCTTCATAATAATGCTATTGCTAAAAGAAGATAAACAACTCAGAAACTGAATGTCTGTCAACAGGAAAATGGGTAAGTAAACGGTGGTACATTTGAAATAACAAAGAAGAGTATGGTACGTTTCAGCAGTAATGATTCCTCATTTTGTTTATTCTTCCCTAAATTTATGTCCTTAATTAGTACCTTTGCATGCTGACTCTGGGCTTGGCCATGTGCTTTGGACAGTGAGACGGTGGCCAATGTGATGCAAGCAGAAAATTTAAAAGTGTTTTTTCATTGGCGTCTGTTGGTCATGGAAACACTGAAGCTCCCCTATATCTATAAGCCCATGTCAATCTGTTGGAGATAAGTGTTCCAGTTAACTCCATCACCTGAGCTGACAGCCAGCACCTACCATTAGACGCATAAAGGATGCCATCTTAGAACAACCAATCTCCAAATAAAACTATGAGCTGATCACGGCTACATGTATGCACACAGGGAAACCAGCATAAATACTGCCCACTTGAGCTCAGCCTAAGCTGTTGACCCATGGAATGATGAGCTAAATGTGATTGCTTCCCCGCTAAGCAGAGAGCCCGATGCTGGGCTCCAGGACCCTGAGATCATGACCTGAGCCAAAGGCAGAGGCTTAACCCACTGAGCCACCCAGGCACCCCAAAATGTGAATGCTCTTTAAGCTACTAAGTTTGGGATGGTTTGTTATATGGCAAAAACCATCTGTTCTGCTCAGTAAAAAAAAGATGAACTCCAGTTACATAAAATGACATGATTGAACCATAGTAAGTAACATTGTTAATTTTTCAAAAAGCAACTCACAGAGATCTACATGGTTTAAAAACCTATTTGTAAAGATTACTAAATAAAGGTAAATAATTATTGCCTAATCATTTATATATATGTTAATAATCACAAATTAACCAGAATTTTAGAACATAAAAATAACCTTTAACAATTTAGCATTTCTGACTAATTTTTTGTTTTTTGATGCATATAGATATATGGAACAAAATATTTACACATTGTATTTCTTACTTAAGATGTCATTAAGTTCTCTAAGAATGTAATTAAAGATGACTCCATCGTATCAGAAAATACATTTAATCAGTGCCCTGTTTTTTGATATATGGTTATTTATAACTTTTTATTATTAACAGTTATAATGAACAACTTTGTATGTAATTATATATGTCTGGGATACTCTTTATAGAATAACTTCTTAAAAGTGGACTTAATCAAAATATTATAAATATACTTAAAGGCTGGTAATACATGTTTACTAGCTGCATTCTAGAATAGGTAAAATTTTACATTCCACCAGAAATGTATGAGACATGTTAAATATTTGCAAACATTTGGTATTACTGTATGCATAATCTTTGATAATTTGATAGGTAAAAACGATATTGCATTATTATTTTGTTAAGTTGCTAGTTGAATTTGCAACTTTGTTCATTAGCCATTTGTATTTTTACATCTCTGAATTACCTTTATTTTCCTTTAGATACTTTCTTTCTTTTGAAAAAGAAAGAAAGTTGATTGGGTTCCACCATTCCAGTTGATTGGGTTCCACCGTTCTTAATCAAAATCATACTCTCGTACTGGCTGTAGGGGATTATGGCCTTGTCACGTAGATCGTACTACAGTGTTTCTATAGTTCTCAGCCACACATTTAGAAGTAATATTTTACTGATGATTAACCCTCCTCTTAGGAGTATGTGATAATTCATGTGTTTGTGTAATGAATTTCATCCCTTAGAAATCTAAGAACTTGAAATGGCTCGTTTTGACTTCTTTCTTAATAGTTACACATGGCATAATTATTTCCACAATCAAAGGGTGCCTTACAGTATTTGTACTTGTATGTTATGTTTATGTCCTACACAAGTATGCAAAGTTGATAGGGAAATTTAGAAGAAATGATTTTGAAAAGAAATTTATTTTTTTCTACCTCAGTTCTTTCACTTGACCTAAGGGTTTGTCAATTGTGGAAACAAATCAGGGTAATCACAGAAGATATGCTATTTAAAACTTTAAGTGAATGACCTGTGGTTTCAAGATAGTAGACTAATCACAAAATCAGGCTAAAATGGTATCAAGAAATTATATGGATAACTAAACTCAAATATAATCTGCCATCTATCTTTAAGTTAAAGAAAATAAGAAGTGTAAAATAGCAAGCGGTCCAATTCAAAGATCTTTTGTTAGGTTACTTGTCCTGTTTTGTTTTCCACCAAGCCTTGCTAAATTTTGTGATTGTTTGGGGTGGGGGAGATAGCTTTCCCTGAAAATAATACCAAAAGGTAAAAATTCAAGGACATTATATTTTGAGGCTACTGAACTGCAGAGATAGAATGTAGGAAGGTCAAAATGTTCCAGTGAACTGTTAGCTATGTGCCATGTGGCCATAATTTCTCAACTGAGTTTATTCTGAAATCTAACTTTTAAAAATCACTTTTGTTTTCTCTTCTGGGTAAAACTTTTTGGATGTATTCATATTTTTCTCTGTTAACATTGTAAAGGTACAGTGAGCACACATGATGAAATATATGTACAAGTGTTCAGGTAAGAGGCCTCAAGCTTTTGGCTACAGCAAGTCATTCATTAGATTGGGGATGCCATAACAAACACACTTGACACAGTACATTTTTCATAATATGTATATGTTTCCTTTGCAAAACAGAGTTTAAAGCTGTAGGCAATTGAGAGTGTGTGAACACAAAAAGATTTTCATTTTTAGAAAGGCCATCAAGTTAATGTTAGAAGACCCCCCCTTCCCTATAGGCATATATATTTCAAAACATTATCCCTCAAGGTTTTATTTAAGACAATATTTTGACTTCCTAAACTACCATTATGTCATTATTCCCAGAGTACTGATATGTAGAAATAGTATTAAAATGGATGTAGCTAATCAGGAAATAGACTCTACACATTAAAGTAGTTCTTAAAGATATTAAAGATATTAACTTGACATGTGAAAAACTGTTACAGGAACACTGCACAGTAGCATAATTAAATACAATTTAGATTTGTCCTGAATCTGCCTATCAAAACTATTTGTTTGAAAATCAGGTCCTTTATCTCTCTCTGAATATGCAGCAAGTTCTTTTCAATCAGTAATACAATGGATGATTATTGTACTACTCACAGAAACCTTTACTACTCATTAGGATTTCATTATAGAGTTAAGGAGGAAATGGTGAAAAGGAATTGCCTTTTGTCAAAAGAATTTAACATGTAGTTTGCTTCAGGAGACTGATTGTTACAGAGAGAAGGGAAAGATAATGTGATTTGTTAATGATCACCAAACAATATTGTGGACAACCTTGTCATTAGTATCTTTCATTAGATTGTCATTATTCAATGTTAAGAATACTTCATATTTCCGCTGTTATGTTATCAGGGTCTGACACTTTTCACTCCTACAGCCCCTCCACCTTTAAATTGAAACAACGACTTATTGGAAATAAGCAGTTGCAATTAAAGTAAATCGCCAGAAATAAATATTTGCTCAAACACACACAGGTACATACAGAAGTCTTCCCTCTGAAAACCTGTAGCACTGTGAGACAGCTGTTTGGTAATTGCTAGTATGATCTGGTTGGTGAGTGTGGAAGTTAACATCCGTCATGTTCCATTCTGAGAGATTTATAGTCTGCAAATCTGCACGTTATTGTTTCTGTTGGCAAAGGCTTATTCATGAATCTATGGATATCATTTAGATAGCAAATTAAGTTGCCTCAAAAGAAATGCTTCATAAAATATAATCTGTGATTTTTTTTAGTTTGTTTGGAGTTTGAGCCTAGAACAGTAAATCCCAAAGTCCTGTGATCTTAAGAACAATCTGTAGAGATAAAAAAAAAAATACATGAAATATATGAAATAAAGTCTTACAAGGGTCCTACACGCCATGGCAAAGAGAGAAACTGTGTCCACAGTGTTTTACCTGAATTTTTGACCAACAGTTGCTGTTTTTGCCTCACTAATTTTGCCTCACTAAACCACTAATCACTGGTTTGTTATTCAGCAATAGATAGCAAAATGTTAATTCACTTATTATTCACCGAGCATGTTTTTTCGATTTGAAATATATTTTGTTTCTTCTAAAAATTAAGTTTGAAAATACTCAACTAGCCATGAACACAATAAAAATACACCAGTATATACTCCAGGAAGTCAGCTTAGATTCTAATACAAGGTTCAAGATACTGATTATTTTTAATAGCCAAAAAAATTATAAAAATAAATGGAAAGTAAAAAGTAAGCACCAGTACCAACAGAAAAAAAAAGAAACAGCAATATCTGTATAAATCACAAAGTCTTGACAATTACTTTTTACTATGCATCTAATAAGGATATTCATTATCTTTATCTTGGCATTACATTTCTTCAATAATCCTTTTCCCCAACAATGTGTGTTTAATATGTTATTTTCAATCTAGATATGATTAATATAAAATCCTCTGGATTGAAAGTGTTCAAATAAGTTAAAATCTTAAACTGTTCAAGTCAACTAAAATAGTTTCAGAAAATGCAGTTCTCAGAAAGATCATTTAAATTTAACTTTAATTTTGGGGAACAAAAGCAAAAATAAACTATTGGGTCTACATCAAAATAAAAAAGTTCAGCACAGTGAAGGAAACAGTCAACAAAACTAAAAGATGGCCTACAGCATGGTAGAAGATATTTGCAAATGACCATCCAATAAAGGGTTGGTATCCAAAATACATAAGTAACTGATACAACTCAATACTAAAAATACAAATAATCCAGGTACAGAATAGGCAGAAGACAAGAACAGACATTTCTCCAAAGAAGTCATGCAGATGGCAAAAAGACAGATGAAAAGAGGCTCGACATCACTCCTCATCAAGGAAATGTAAATCAAAACCACGATGAGATATCATCTCCCACCTGTCAGAATGGTTAAAATAAAAAAAAATCAAGAAACAGCAAGTGTTGGCCAGGATGTGGAGAAAAGGGAACCCTCATGCCCTGTTAGCATGAACTACTCTATGATCCAATAATTGCATTACTGGGTATTTACCCAAAGAGTATGAAGATACTAATTTGAAGGGATATATGCACCCTTATTTTTACTGAAGCACTATTTACAGTAGCCAAATTATGGAAGCATCTTGAGTGTCAATAAACAGATAAATGGATAAAGAAACTATACATATATATATAATGGAATGTTATTCAGCCATAAAAAAGAATGAAATCTTGCCATTTGCAAGAACATGAATTGAAAGAGTAAAATGCTAAGCCAAAGAAGCCTGTCAGAGAAAGACAAATGCCATATGATTTCACTCATATGTGGAATTTAAGAAACAAAACAAACGGACAAAGGGAAAAGGAGAGAGAAACAATAACACAGACCTTTGGATATAGAGAACAAACAGCGGGTTACCAGAGGGGAGGCGGATGGGGGAATAGGTGAAATAGGTTAAGGAGATTAAGAGTACACTTCTCTTGATGAGCACTGAGTAATACATGGAATTGCTGAATCGCTACATGGTACACCTGAAGCTAATAGAACACTGTATGTCAACTATACCGTGATTTAAATGTATTTAATTAAATAAATAAATAATGGAATTTAATTTAAATTTTAAAATGGTAAGTTTTATAAAGTAATACAATGAAATTCTTCTGGTTTTGCTTATGTGTGGGGCATGTGTTCTGTGTGTGTGTGTGTGTGTGTGTGTGTGTAAGATGGGGAAAAGAACTATAAGTAATGACTCTTAAGTTATTCTTTACCTTACCAAATGCCAAAAAGCACCATGGGGCTATGCTCTGTTTCTATCATTTATCAGATTATAGCTATATTAATATTTACTCTGAGCTTTAGGTTAGGCTTTGCATTCCAATGTGGCTGAATGAAAGTTCTACAAAGCGGTATATTTGTATTAGTTGGGCATTTTATTAAGTGGCATAAGAATATATTATAATATGTTTCTTTGTGGATATTTAACTTAAAAAAAAAATCTGCCCTTGGTAATTGCTCTAAGCATTTGGAAAAATGTTACCACAAGGTAAAACATCGTGCTTTCTGTATACTGAATGTATATTCAGATTAAAATAAAGAATAACTACTTATAAGTGTTCTAATTAACAATGCATTACTCAAACCATATTATGAGATTTATATTGAATTTACTTGAAACAAAGGCAATTATAGTGTGTATTTTTATATTGTGAAACTCTAAATGCTACAAATGGTACTTGAGGGAGAGAGGTCATTCCCAATGACACAGATTTGTTTTTCATCTTGTCTAATAAAAGATATTCTCTTTGTAGAAACTCTTCCAAAATATTAGCTGTAAGTTTGGCCTTTTTATCAAAACAAAACTGAAATTTTGATTTTTTATGAAACATGTTGTCTATAGATAAAATTCGTCATGCTTAAATGTTTCAGAAGGCAATAGGTACAGTAATTACTGAAATAAAAACCTAATAATCTATGATGTTCATAACAGCATTAGTGATATTTTAGAATTGTTTGAGAATTTATTAAAATTTTGTGAAAATAAAACATGCCAAATGAATTTTTTTAACCAGTGTGACTAGACATGCCTGTAACTTACATTCCTTTTAAAGAAAATTAAAATAGTAGATCAAAGGTACTTATAAAAATAAATTCAGGTATTTTATATACTTAAAAATACTGAAAAGCTGAATGCCTTTATCATTGTGTTTCGATATGAATATTTTATAAAAGTAATATAGTCACTAGAAAAGAATTTGAAAAGCAATCAAAGTACCAAATAATATCCATAATGCCACTGCTATGGTATTTTGGTATGTTTCTACTTAGATTTCTTTCCCTGCATATACAGTATTATTTAAATGATTTCAATTCTTTTTTTTTTTTAAAGATTATTTATTTATTTAATTATTTGACAGACGGAGATCACAAGTAGGCAGAGAAGCAGGCAGAGAGAGTGGAAGGGAAGCAGGCTCTCCGCTGAGCAGCTCGATCCCAGGAGCCCAGATCATGACCTGAGCTGAAGGCAGAAGCTTTAACCCACTGAGCCACCCAGGTGCCCCTAAATGATTTCAATTCTTTAGTTGGAATTATACTGTCTATATATTTAGCTTTATGATTATTTTTTCTTTCAGCTAGGCAGTCTATCCAATGCATTTTTTTTGTGCCACTGCATCTTCATAATCACTTTTAAAGGCTGAATTTGAGGTTAGGCTTTGGTTTCTGATTCCTACCCCTCACCTTGCTGCCCCTTCTGCATCCCCTACAAAGCCAACAAACACAAAATGATCACTTAAAAATTGTGAAAAAGTACTGATTATACTAAGAGACAGTGGATACCAACTTCAAGGCGGTGCATAAAGTTGTTGAAGAGCTTTTTGCCTAAGAAACATAAGAGCTCTCTTACTTCTAATTCTTTATCTGTCAAGTTGTAGAAAGGAAAAGAGAATTCATGCCAGGTATTTTAATAGGTGGAAATTAATATGGAGAACTAGTTCCAAAATGTTAAGAGACCTTAAAAGCCAAACAGTGAATGACGTATCAATTCAGAGATTAGCAATAGTAGGAAAACCTCCATAAACCTGTCAAGATAGAGCAACAAAGAGTATCATCATAATTTGAGAGCAGAAAGTGCATCTACCACAGATATTGCTTAGTGAGAACTGGACCCCATGAAAAAGAACAACTTCCAGAGAACCACCAGAAACAGAGAGGTCTGGAAGACCTCTCTGTTTGGCTTCTTCCTTCTTCTTACTACTCAGTCTTCCACACAAACTTCCAATTTTGAATATAGTAAGACGCCAGTTTATCTTGATGGGAAGGGGTGTGTTCTTTATCTGGAAGTGGAACACTGAAGTTTGGAGTCTTCGGTATTCCTGCCTTGATCTAAATTCTGCAGTCTTCCATTGAATTTCTCAAGCAGACTGGAAGTAGTTGAATTGTCTTGAAGAATATTTTGAGTTTTCAACATAATCTTCCTTCCTGTCCCATTGTGTAGCAGCAACCTTATTTCTCCTTTCAACCTTATTTATCTGAGTAATTCTATTACTCACTATATTAATTACTCTAATCTCACAATAGTTCAGTTTCCTTTTAGCCTGCTGGCTGTGTAGCAAGAGGAGTCCAAAATGGTTGTCTCAGTTGCTAGTGTAATGTAAACATTGTTATGACCCCCTTGTGAAAGTCTTCCTCCCATGTGAACTAGGATTTTTGAACCAGCAGAGTTCATGGTTACAGGGATGGGAATCTGGAACGCTTGAAGTGAATTAACAGGTCCAATTGTGATAGAAGCCCCTCCTACTTCCGACCCTTGGTTCAAAGACCTTTGTGCCCTGCCTATGGTAGCAACTGCACTATACAGTTCTTGATGACTCAAAGTGTATTTTGCACCCAGTAGGACAGCACTCCAATTCTGCAGTGTTTTCTTTTGGCTGGCACTCTCACAGTTTTGGGAAATGCACTGCATTTTTCTATCAGGTCACTTGTCTTTAGGCAATGAGATAGTAGATAAGATCAGTAAAGTCCATGGTCTTAAAACCTTTACCACATTTCTTGTGTAGAAGTGATATTAATGTAGTATATTATGATGGTAAATAAAACATTGGTGATAAATGTTAAATGATTAAATGATAAATGGTAAATAAAACATGGGTGATGTTGGTGGCAGAAGCATGGAAGGCAGTGAAAGCAAATTTGTACCCAGAATGGATGTTTCTTCCTAGGGAGGAAATATTCCTGCTGCCCCCGGAAAACAAGTTTTCAAAGTTAGCAAGTGCCCATGAGGTAGTCAGCTGGTCTACCTGGGGAATATGTAGGGAGTGGCAGGTTTTGACCTCTGCTTTTGGCAGGCTAGGCACTCAGCCGTGGTAGAAGATGAATCAGCTTTGGTGAGATGTGATTGCTGTTAAACCCACTTATAACATTTTTTCTGCTGCATTGCGATTTGTGTATGACCCACTGGGTGGAGTGACTGGGAATGGGGCTGACTGACTTCAGAAGTTCCTTATTAAAAGCCTACTCAGCAGTAGATAGTGATTAGTTATTGAATGTTTATGAATAAGCATAACACAATTTTGATCATTTTTCTTTCAAGCAAAAATTACTTCCAGATTTATACTCAAAATATCTCTATTGGAGTAAGTGTGGGTTCCCTCTGCTATTAATTTTCTGGATTAAGTTGGGATGTCAATCAGTACTATAACACTTTAAGCTGGTGCCATCTTATTTATATGGCAAAGACATTTGTAAACCAGATTTCTCTCACTGGTCAAAGGGAACTGCCCTGAGGCCACAGAAGTGGGTTGAAAGGTGGCAGCAATGCAGTGAGAGTACATATCACAGGAATCTTGTTGGAGTTCATGTAGAGCGTGAAATCAGCCATAATATCTGGCTCGCTAAAATGTAACACGGAGGCCGCTGTGGGGGCGGTGGGGGGGGTGGAGAAGGTTTTGGAGAAGGGCGTAGGCCTTTGGAATGCCAACGCCTGTTGGACTACTCTGCTTTTGGAATGCCCTGGAGAGTTGCCCTACCCCAGGCTTTCTTAGCCCAAGCCCTTTGATCTAAGAGATGTATCCATTGTCCCTCAGGCTACGTTTAGTAGAACGCACAGATTAGCATATCATATCTTTCCGGGAACTCCTCCTAGTTTCAGTGAGACCCAGTTGTCACACATCACTTGCTTGAGAAACAGTGATAAGGATTTGTGATTATCCTGAAGGGTCAGTAAAAGCGGGAGCAAAGGGGAGCAAAGAGTCCTTGCCTCTGAACGTTGACCCCCGTGCCTTCTCCACTCTTTCACAACAAAGTTTGGAGTAATCTTTCTTCTGTCGGTGCAGGGATTGCTGGCCATTCCCGGAAGAATCTGAGCAACCTACTCATGCCAATTACTCATCCCTTTCAGACCCATACATCCCATATATACTATTTCTATTCTGTTGGACTGTGCCTACACATGACCAACCTTATGGATTAATGGATCCGGCAAGTCCCAGATCAATGTGGGCAGCACAGTTTTCTGTCAATTGGTGTTCTAAGGATAAGTATTTGGTCTTTACTAAAGACCCAATACCAACCCAGAAGCTGTTTCTCAAAAGGAATATCCAATTTTGGACTACTAAAATAGGGTTTCTAGAAACATTCTCTCGCATGTCTTTTGGTAAATGCATTTCAATCGAGCACATTTCTAACAGTAGAATTAATGGATCTTTGAATACACATATACACAGCTTTAGTCTTTCTACTGTTTTTAACACTCCAAAAGTATGACAGATGCCTGTTCCCATTTCCACTTCTTTTGTTGATATTGTTTCAGACTGTAGTTTCCAAAGATGGTCACACCAAGCCATGTGTTTCTACAACATAACTTTGCTACCCTCCCACCAAACAGTGGTAATCTATATCCTTTTCTGTTGAATTTAGGCAGACTTTTGACTATTTCAAAATAAAGAATGGCAAAAATATAACTATGTAAGCTTTGAAACTAGGTCATAGAAGTCAGTGAAGATTCTGCCTTATCTGCCGGACCACTTGATTTGAAGCTTTGAGCCTCCCTGTAAAACGTCTAACCACCCTGTGGTTGCCATACTATGAGGAAACACAGGCCATCTGAAGAAGCCACAATATTGGGGTTAATAGGTCTCAGTCAAGAGCTGGACATGGTTGTAGAGATGTCCAGATAATTCCATCCCCCAGCTAATGAGCCACAGTCTGCTGTCCAGTATTCCCAATGAAGCCCCAAATATTGGGGAGTTTTATGCCTCTAACTTTAGAGGTGATTCGTTATACAACAATAATAATTAGAATGATAATTTAATTTAAAATTTCTTAATCCTTTTGTGATTTAATTTTATATATGAGATAGTTAATAGTCTTTTGTTAAGAAGTTAAAAAACCAAACCAAAAACAGGCATCAATTAGGTCAAAGCCCTAAGTCAGTAAACCAAGACTTAATATCTAACCTAAATGCCATTTCAACTCCCCAGAAATATAACTTTTAATCAGTCAAAATGGGAATTTTTTGATTGGCACTAGGAAATTTACTGGTAGACTTCTATTCCTTTTAGGAGTGTGACCTGTGGATTATTTGCTAATTATTTCCTTTTATCCATTCCCTCTGTATCTCTAAAAACCCTTCCTGTTCTGTATCTATTTAAAGCTCCCCTCTACTTGCTAGACAGGTACTGACCAATTCATGAATCAATTAATAAGGCCAATTAGATCTTTAAAATTCACTGGTTTGAATTTTTGTTATCTAACATATTTCATGTAGTTATGTCACTCACCTCAATTATTGAAAACAATTCCGTATAATGAATTTCAATTTTTTTCCTCTTTTCAACTGTATTACATTCTTTAAAATCTATTTCTGTATCTTCTGTACTTTTCCATTAATCATTTATCTGTCTATATGTAGGTTGGTACCATAATATAAAATTATTTAACCTTTATTATAGGTTTTAAACTAAAAAATTTCACCCTTCGTTATTTCTTTATCTTATTTTTAGCTATTTTCCTTGGTAGCTGTACGTGTTCATTCATCCACATGAATATGATACCTCATTTTTGAACAATAAATTTTGATTTCCAGAATATCAGAAATATTTTGTTTACTTTAATAAAAGATTAGAGCTTTTATGGTGAACTTTAAAGATAATTTTTTAATAACTCATGAATCTAGGAATAATATGATATATTCTATTATTCCAAGGAGTGCAATATGCTGCCTGTTTTACATTGGTGTATAGAATTGAAGAATTGCTGTTAAAAGGTGACCTCTCAGGTTCTTTGCAACTATAAAATCTTAAATTGATATAAAGTGAATTTTTTTGCCATAACCAACAGCTTCACATTCACATTGGAAAATTATAAGATGGGAATAAGGTCACTGTACATTTGCAAGTGGCTGAAAGATTCTTAGTCCCGGGCTTTGCTTCTAGTAGTGCTCACTCTATTATGCTTTATTTCACCCTTGTGACTTTCAAAATTTTGTAAAAACAAGACTAAGGGAGATACTAGGCAATTAACTCAGAGAGTGGAGGGTCCCTTTCAATGACATTTTTTTGCTTTAAGTTTTAGTCTCTATACTGCTATAAAACATGCATATGTTTATTCTTTTAACTGGTTGATGATCTGATTATTCCAGCCAAGTATTTGATTTTGTATTTCTTTTAATTTCTGGAATACCTATTCACAACTTAGTAATCAAACATCCTAATTCACATGGGATGTGAAGGAGAAGCACCCCTACAATGATCTACGAATTCTCCACTCCTCTATCTGCAGTTAATCTATGTCATGGAAATGGTGGATTTTTCAGTTCACTGTCCATTTACAACCAGGGTGAAAGCATAAAGGTCAGCAAGGAATAGTTAATGACCAGAAAAGCTGCAAACTAAGGGGATTTAGGAAGTATCAAATTGTACATTTTCATCTTGCCTGGGAAAATTTACATTCAGTTAAGTCTGATATTTAAAAAAACATATCAACTTTTGGCAAAATGCTCAAATTTCCCAATCAATACATAAAATGTGACATGCTCCCAAGTAGACTTTGGCCTAGCATTCTTTTTTTTTAGGTATAAAGAAACATGTAATTCACAGAAATCAGCCAAGACAGTACAACATTGGATGATAGAGAGCTTTTGAATATATAAAGTTCAGCATTTCCCCAATTGGGTTTAAACAGGCTTCCCTTAGGAACAGTTTCTGCCACAGAGTATTTATTACCTTGAATAATGTGACAGAAAGAAATAGAACAAAGGAAATTATTTTTACTAAATAAAAGCAGCCATCAACTCTCAAAAGATAAACTATCCAGATTTTAAGAAGAATACAGTTCCCTAGAAAATCCTGGTGTCTTAATGATAATTTGGAGAAGCCGCTCTGATTTGCACTGTTCAAAGCGTGCACATTCGGTTTTACAGCTTGAGCATTCACAGCTAGATGTCTAAAAATTGTCAAAATCTACAAAATGGTCTTACTTTTGTTAGTTCTGCCCGAACAAGCAGGGAGGCCAAACTCCCCAAGTGCAGGTTCTTGGTAAAGAAAGGAACAGTTCATAGGAGTGCCTCATAGAGAAACCAAGGCAGAGATGAAAGCTCTGTAGACCCAGGGGGCCTGTAGGGAGCTGTCAGGATTCACGGTGCTCTCATAATGGAGGAAGCCTACAGCACCATCCCTGAGCTTCCAGAAAAAAAATCAGTGGCCAGCTTTTTCCTTGGGAGGGGTCATTGGTTTCACCCTGACCCTTAAATCTGTAAGTGGCTAAAGATCACTCTTCTCTGGAGGAAAAGCAGGGAACAAAAATGAACTTTTTTTTTTTTTTTTTTTTTTTAGAAGCTAAAGTAGAAAATAAGAAACCTTGTTGAAAACTATTGCCCTGTTTCTAACCCATTTTTTCTCCTAATGGAAATTATGTTCTCTTTTCTGACCCAGAATGGATTTTTTAGATTTGTTTCTCAAGGAAAATTTGAAAGCTTGTTGTATAAGGCGGATAGCAAATATAAATGCAAAATAAAATTAAGAAAATGAAGGCCAAATAGATTTAAGGACTTCTCTCCGCTATTTCTTGCTTGTCTAAAATATCAAATAACCCCTTCCTATGCTCCAAAGTCATCCTGAAGACATTAAGTTCTCTCCTTCTTTAAGACATTCCTTATTTTTAAAAACAAAATAAGAGAATTACCACAGAGTTATACTAGATGGCCTTTGAGGTTCTTATGTCATATTTTATGTATGTGTAATATAACATATATACTGTTACATTATATTATCACTTGGCAAAACTAACTTTTCTTGTTAGGTTCTCACTTGCCCGAGGCATCGAGAGAGCTATGACTTTGTGATCAGGCATCTCTTCGGCTGATTCTGAGGACACATGACGTTGATTGTAAAATCAGTGTTTAAATAGGCTGATTCTCCACTGTTCAGCTGTCACTGGTTTTATGGCTTCTGTGTATATTATATTGCTTATAGAAATGGAATGTTCAAAGGCAACAAGAGAGAATGTATTAGAAGCCATGTAAATCAGCATATGTGTATCAATTTCCAATGTGATTTCAGATTATTGCTGTGAAACCCAATGCAATTTTTCATAATAGGTATCTGTGGAAGTCAACATTCATATAATAAATAATTCAGGAATGCTAAAAATTATTATGCACTTAGACAAATAACCAGTAAAATTCCAGACACCAGAGAAAGCAATAGTAATCAGTGTCGCTTATGACATCATCTCCCTCATGGAGATATTCACTGCTTCTCGGTTCATTGAATAAACTCTTTGGGGTTTAGCTTCATTAACATAAGTTGTCATAAGAACACTTATCTCAACCTAAATTGGAAAAATGGAAATGCTCAAATTAAACTCATATTTAACATATGAAACTTCCAGACAACACTCCCTTGACAGTGAATATAATTCAAATATATTATTTTTTTTATGTTTAGAAGAGCTTTCAGCTATCTGTCCTACACACTTGAAAATGAATCATTTTATTTTTGCCCTGCAATTTAAGTGATGCAATGAAGAGTAAACCTTATGTTTTCTGTTTCTTGGTAAAATGCAATTTCATTTATTGGTCAAGAGGCTCATTAGAATACTCCTTTCAAAGAGCTTCATTTTGTTGTGGAAGAAAAATAAATTACGTAATTTAACGTTTAGTTTTTGAATTTAATGTTTGTTTTTTTACCCATAAATCGTCCTTTAACTTGCATTTCCCTACTTTGAAATGCACGGTTTCATGTCAAAAATGTGTGACTCCCAACTCCATGAGCTCCCACCCTCATTTCTTAGGTTAAGAACTGGGCAGGAATCACATTGACTGGGGCAAGGTTGTCTCCTGGGAGCAGACGCTCCCAGGACTATTGCCATCTTCCTATTTGCCTGCCTTTCTTCATACCTTCTACTTCTTGATTCTGCCTGTGTCATCCTCACAGGCAGTGTCAATAGGAAAGTCCTTTGATTCCGGGTGCAGTGTTAGTCACTAAAGAAACTATTTTCAAAGGGAAACTTCTTATCTCCAGAGGGTTATAACAGACACCCTGAGCAAAATTTCTTCTTAGATCAATAAATCTGTGCAGAGCCCAGTGTCTTCAGGTCCCTACAGCTGTATTAGTTGTGATTCTAAGACGATGAAAATCCTGAGGAAAACATTTGAAAGCTGTATAATTCGAATAATCTCTCTGTTGTTATATGCATATTGTCTTTCTATGTAAAATTGTCAGGGTCCATACATGTCCAGAGGATCGGTCTCCTAATAACAAGATGCTGTTATTTCCACAGATGCTCCTCATGATACCATTTTTGTGAAAAAAGATGCAATGTAAGGGATTAATTTTTTTGTATCTGTTATACTGAAAAAACATCTTTATAGTGAACAGTTTGTTAGAATGATATATTTACCAAAAGATAATGTTAATATTAAAAATTAGCGGGCAGGGTGCCTGGGTGGCTTAGTGGGTTAAAGCCTCTGCCTTCGGCTCAGGTCATGATCCCAGGGTCCTGGGATCCAGTCCCTGCTCAGCAGGGAGCCTGCTTCCTCCTCTCTCTCTCTGCCTGCCTCTCTGCCTACTTGTGATCTCTGTCTGTCAAATAAATAAATAAAATATTAAAGAAAAAAAAATTAGCGGGCAAAAAACCCTCCTCATTTGATTTAGTTTATTAAATATAATGATATTCTGGAGTCATAAGATATTAGGACAATAAAACATCAACTATAAAGGTCAAACCATTAATAAGTGTCTGAATGGGGGAGAATACCAAAGATGTTCATGAGTGATGATTCTATTCATGCTTTCTGTTACTGATGCAAACCATTTATTTTCATTAAAATACACCAATTTGATCAAGTTCACTAGTAGCTCAGAAAATGTTTCTGATCCATGCAGATGTTTTAGACTTTGACGATCTTGCATTCCACTGAAGAAAGCTTATTTTGCCACTACTTCCACACCCTGAACTTTGTAATGAACACATATGTTATACTCTCACAAAGATTTATTTAAAAATAGACATGTAGATTGAACCCCGACTAATAAATTTGCTAATTGTTTTACCCTAGTGCAGCCATTAGTCAGGATTAAATATTTAGCAGCTCCATCTTTTTAAGACTCTTTCCTAATGCTTCTATAGGGACATCAGTGATGTCATGGATTGCTTTTGATAAGGAGGGAGCTCACTGAGTCACTTAGGGTTCTGTTATATACAGTGGGAGGTGGAAATGGTTCGGGAAAGACATTAGCTCTTTCAGAGAATGAAAGGGGAGTAGAATGCTTGCTCTCTTAGGGAAAATACTGAAGCAAGTTTAAAGGAAGGTAGCTATTAGAATATGAGCATATAAAGTAAATGCATTTCTGTCTGTTGTCCTGAAATAAATGATTTTTGTATCATAAAGTATAAAAACTTCACTAGCTATCTATAAATAGCAGGTTGGATCAAATAAAATTCTAACATAGATTAAACTCCATGTCTCATTTAGTTAACATGATAGCAAGATCATTGAACATTGCAGATGGCACGCTTTCATATGAAGCACATTTCTGGAAACAGCTCCCCATCATCCAATCAAAGTGTATAATGTTTGTTTTAAAAGAACCACGTAAAGTGTAAGTTTTATATGGATATTATAAAACTGTGGAGTCACTCAAAATATCTGATGTCTGATTCTTGTAAGCTCTTTTCTAATAGAAACAAAATTTACAATGGTCTTTACCTGTTTTGTTCTGAGAAAAATGTTTAGGTTTTTCTTGCTATTTAAGAAGAGAAGAAAAATATTTCATCTTTCTGTCAAATGACAATATTGGGAATATGCTACTTGTATTCTCTGAAAAGTGATAGCAGTTTCTAAGGGTCTGTGTTTCCTTTAGAGATGCATCAAAGACTGACTTAACACACAACTTGCAAGTATTTCTTAATGCACTACAGGGACAGTTTTAATTCCTATTCAGTGCTTAAATAGATGTAAGGATGTTAGGTTAAACACAGTCAGTCTATGTTGGTGATTTCACCAATGTGCATTTTCCCAGGGAAAGATTTGGGCAAACTGGCTAATGCATTTGAGTTACTTGGTTTGCATTGTGTCGTTTTCTATTTTGCAACTTTAAATGGATAATTGATAGGGAGCAAGCTGAGTCACAACTATCACAGATGTAAGCTTTATGAATTCCCATCATACTTGAGACTCAGAGATCTTAAAGACCTTTCACCCCTCTTAGAGACCCGTGAGAATAAAGTAATTGTTCCTGGAATTTCGGAGGCTATTGATTGAAAACTCTGTGGTATCTCCCCAGATGCACGGAGAAGGAAAAAGCACACAGAGTGAGCTTGAGCCTTATCTATTTGCTTTGCAAAATGACTCAGAATTGGGAAAGCAGGCATTGTTTTCACAGTTTAGGTTGACTGAGATTTTCAATTTTTGACTACTTTTAAGATTTTTACCAAATGAGGATTTTTGGAGAGTGCTGATCTCTAGAAAAGTAAAAAATGGCATTATTTTCTTCTGGGAATTAAATGGAAGCACCTTAAAACAACTTGCTAATTCAAGTACATATAATATGATGAATCCTCTTTGATTAAAAAAAAAAAAAAAATCTTCCTTAGTTCCAAACAAAAGGGTGGACTCATTATTTGGTGCAGTCCTTTGATGCTATCTCAGATCATTTAGGGTAGAAAATCAGTGAATGGCTATGGTCTTCCATATGAAAACTCTAGTCTTTTAAGTTATTATTGTAAAACTAGGTTATATTTTTTAAAAATATATTTTAATAAGTGGACTAAACAATTTCCTTTGATTTTTTTTTTTGTTGTTGTTTTTTAAAGATTTTATTTATTTATTTGTAAGAGAGAGAGAGAGTGAGAGCAAGCACAGGCAGACAGAGTGGAAGGCAGAGTCAGAGGGAGAAGCAGGCTCCCTGCGGAGTAAGGAGCCCGATGTGGGACTCGATCCCACGACCCTGGGATCATGACCTGAGCCGAAGGCAGCTGCTTAACCAACTGAGCCACCCAGGCGTCCCAACAATTTCCTTTGATTAACTTCAGGGGAACAGATTCTAATAAACATTCTTTGAGATGGCTGCTAAGGAGGTAAGGTAGCAAAGTGGTAAAGCAGCACCAGTGAGAAATAGTTTAAGGGAACACTAAACACAGTTGACCCTTGAACATGGCCTTGATCTGCACTGGTCCACTTACGTACAGATTGTTTCATGGTTCAGTGCTGTAAATGCATTTGTCTTGATACCATCCTCTCTTCTCTAGCTCACTTTTATTGCAAGACTACCGTATATAACACGTAGGACACACAAAATATGTGCTAAATGGACTCTTTATGTTATCGCGAAGGCATTCAGTCAACAGTAGGCTATTAGTACTCAAGCTTTGGGGGAGTCGAAAGTTAGACCTGGATTTTTGACTGCATGGGCATTGGTACCCCTAATACCTGCATTTTCAAGGGTCAACTGTGGGACATGTCCACTTAAAAGAATAGAACTTTCTAAGCTCAAATCAGACGTAGAATGAAACTATTCTAAATTTGTTCTCAATACTTGAAAACCTCTGACAAAAGCAGAAATGTAGGTGGATCTCACTCTGACATGCACAACCGTGGATAAACTTTGCCGATAAATTGTATACATTTTCTGTGGACTAAAAATACTTAAAAAAGTTTATACTTAGTATCTACAATTTAGGCTCTCTACATCTGATTAAAAAACTGAAGTATTTGCCAATTCAGCACTACTTGTAGTGAAATTCGGAATGTTTGATGCCTGGCAGTTAAGCCTATTGGCAACAATCCAATACCCTCAGAGATTGAAAGAAATCTTCAAAAGTGGGTTTAAGTGCTTAGCAAATGTTTGTTGAATTGTTTGCCAAAGTGTAACTAACCAAGCATCAGTACCAATTCCTTTAGCTTCTGGAAAGGGTGACTGATTTTTACAAGTAGGATGGCTACATGTTGTTTACTTTTAATCTGTGAATTCCCAAAGCAAGAGCAGAGAAGAAAAAAAAAAAGCAAGCCCAGGAAAGCATATCCTGTGGCTCTTCCTCCTTGACACATAATTTGTAGGTCTTGATGTGGTTGCATTGATAAAAAGTTGGTATGTAATAAGTGAAAATGAAGGCCATCCTACTGCCTGACTCTCAAACAAGCTTAGATTGGCTGCATGTTCACAAATCAATGATTTTCTCATGGAAAGATAATACATTTTGGTAATGCTGGAGAAGTTAGATGCTGGAGAGGTCACTGTAGGGGGCTAAGGAAAGCAATAGCAGTTGTCAGAACAGCAATTACTCCTAGGCGAACTTGGTTTGATAGAGGGAGCAACAGTCTTGCTGGGCTCCAATTGCTTTTCTGTTTGATTATGCTTATCAGTAATTAGAAAAAAGTGTTGGGGGAAAGCAAAGGTTAGGGAGAGAGTTCGGAGGCTGTCATTCTATGACAATAAAATATCCAAGTCAAAAATCATCAGGCAGTTTTGTCCACAGGGTGCCAAATAAGCTATTTCAAGGTTATACAAAGCCAAAAATTGATTGTTCATGAATGCTTATCACGAACCTGTGCACATCCACAAGTCAATTTGAGAAATAATCATTTAATCAAAAATTAGTTACCTTAAGAAAAACCTATGAAATACGATCAGTACATTAGTAACTAAATCCTTTTGGGAAATTACTTCCTTCACTATCTGGGTCTGTAGACACAGAAAAGCCCAGCTATACCTCAAATCTTCTTACCTGTAGCTAGTAAAAAATAATCACATAATACATTTTCAATTAACGGTAAGTAGAAAGCAAGATAGAGGTTTGCTCATTCCCTGGAAAATATAGCCTGCTTCTAGACTATTAGGAAGATGTTTCTTTTCTTCTTCTTCTTTTTCATATTAAGTTGTATTTCATGCATAAAAATCTCCAACTTCCTGATTACACTTTAATACAACATCTTTTCTCACTTGCTTTTATCCCACTGCATCATTCTTCCAATCCATGGTGAATCACATTGCATCATGTCTCAACTTCTCTGTTATCAGCCACACCCCTGGACCCAACCCTTCCTTTACAATATAGTACCTCATCACTCCAACTACTCTTTGCCTCTAAGTTTCTAAACATAATCACTCTGCTATTCTGCCATCCCACAGCTGTAGAACCCCACTGCAGACAAGTCCAATCATCTTTTCTCTGTATTCAGGAGGAGTATTTACTGATGAAGACAATTTTATAATAATGTCGATGGTTGCTGTTATAATTTTATGTTCTCTAATTTTTTAAAAGAATTTATTTATTTATTTCAGAAAGAGCGTGGAAGAGCCCACACTGGGAGGGGCAGAGAGAGAACAAGTCAAGCAGACCTCAAACCTTGCTGAGATCAGAGCCCCATGCAGGGCCTGATCTCACAGCCCTGAGATCATGACCTGAGCTGGATCTAAGAGTTGAGACTTAACCAGCTGAGTCATCCAGGCACCCCTGTGTTCTCCAATTTTAACTGGCATCTCAACCATACCTAGAAATTTAACTTTCATTTCTCAATAGATTTTCAAGATTCTCTTTTAAGAGTCATTTTTTTTTTTACACTACTCATTTCTCTAAAGTTCTCATTATTCTTTTTAGATATCTTTACCTCGTATGTCTTAGAGAAAGGGAAATCTTCAACTTCCTGTGGCAGCTTAGAACATCAACACCAGCACTTTGCTTTCTAATTGGCAGGGTGTGGGGGCGGGTGGCTCTCCTCTTATAACCCTTTCTATTAGCACTGAAATACCTTAAAATAAATAATAGGCAATACTACCACTAACAACAATGACTGTTTTTAAAATCCCCAACAAACCCACATTGCCAGCAGCTACTGATTTCTTTTTCCCTTTCATAGAAAACATTTGAAAGAGATATATCCACTCTTTTTTTCATTTTCTCACCATTCCCTCACCTCTTCCCCTGCTGTGAAGTGGCTCCCACTGCTTATATTTCACTGAAACTGCCTTTTCCAAGGTCATCAGAGAACTACTAATTGATATATTTAAATGGCAGGTTTGACTTTTCTTTTTTGAGCTGTCTGCATCATTTGACCTTCTCCAATTCATACTAATACTCTTGTTTTTGGACCCAGAGGTGCCAAGTCTGACTATCTTTCTCTTACATCTCTGTTTCTTTGTAATAATATTTTTCCTTTAGGCTCTCCTTCCTTAATATTAGTTTCTATGTGATTCTGCCTTGGGTCCTCTTCTTATCTTTCTCTGTAACTCTGGGTCAAGTCATCTATTGGTAAGGCCTCAATCTTTATTTCTTTCTATGATCTATACCAGTCAGGGATAATTCCCTTATAAACACCTTGGCTACAATGACTTGAATAAAAGGAATATATTATTGCTGATATTGCTATTATTATTACATATTGTAAAGTCTAGGAGGGCAGGGCTGATGCACCTTCTCAACATTTCTTTTTTGTTCTGTCCTGCCATCATCAGCTTCTGGCAAGTTGTTCCTAAGTCCACATTTCAGTGTCCAAGCTTTAGTTCAAGCTTTGGACATTATAAAGAAGGTAAGGGAAGAAAAGGCACACTGCATTTTTGCTTATGCCTTACTAGCCTTAACTGTGAAAAGTGCTCATTCATATCTCTATTGGAGGGCAAGAAATCAAGTTTTACCTTGAACAGCTTTTATAAAAGAGATGGATCAGGGAGAAGCAGAATTCTATAGGCTGCCATTTGGTTCAATGATTCTACAATGTCTGTTACTCTTCTAGATCTATCTCTTGACAAATCACTCTCTTGACTTCCAGATTTCATATATATATGAAATTTCACATATGCACACATATATGTATATATATACCCTCCAGACTGTACATACACTCACACACACATACATATGAACATACATAGCCCCTGTCACCTAGATATCTACATTTTGCTGTCCCTTATGCACCTCAACTGCCACATGTGCCACAGGAACTAATGGACTACTATCTTTCAATCCCAAGCACCTGCTCTTGTGTTACTTTTTTTAATGACAATGACCCCACACTTAACCCAGGCTTGGCACTATAGTTACATCTCTGTCCTCTAAACAACATGTTGAATCCTGCCAATCCCGTTTTTAACAAATCTTTTATTTTAGTTTTAACGACATTTATCTGCCACAAAAGATCTTTCTGATTCCAGTCTTTTTTATTTTCAAAGTATAATGTACATCACAATGATAGTGATCTTTCTATAGTAAAAATAGATTATGGATAAGTGGGTGTGTATGTGTTTTCCTGTCTTTCTCTGTTTGTCTTACCAGCAATAAGATCCATTATCTCTGCCTCTGGTAGGGTATTTTCTCTGTGTATCTAATTCTATGCAACTGGTTCTAAAGTCTATACTTGCAACAGGTGGAGTAAATGTCTAGGGAGTGAAAATTTGGGTAAGCAGACCAATTTTTTTTTTTTTTTCCCTGCAAGACTAGCCGCTTTTCCTAGGGGGTCTATACTTTTGGAGTTACTATGTACTATACTACACTATTCCACAGAGAAGACTGAAGTGGAGGAAGAAAGGACACCCAATGTAAGGGTTGCTAAAAAAACAAAATTCAACCTAGTAAATGTGAAGATCTGATTGGGTTTATTGAATGATTCATGAATGGGGCAACATCCTATCTAGCAAATGGAGGGGAGCTCCACTGAGTTCAACAAAAGACAGGTTTTAAAAGTCAGTGATTGGGAAGGAAAAAAAAGAAAACAAAAAGGAAGAAAGGAACTGATGAGCAAGGAATTCATTGTTTAGGCAAGGTTGCCCTCCTAAGGAGAGTGGAAGGAGTCTGTCAGTAAATTTCCTAGTATTGACCAGGAAATTCCATATTGACTGTTTAAACTTTATATTCATAGGGTGTTAAAATGGCAGTTAGGTTAGGTATTAAGTTTTGATTTGCTGACTTAATCTAAGTGATGCTATTTTGGGCCCATATTTTCTCTTTTACAGAGTGAAAGCTAACGACCATTTAGTACCAACAGCAACTGTCTTAACTTCATGGATTTCAGAGGCTGTATGAACTAGGGATTTCAGGCCATTCTTCTAGGGAAATAAAGGGAAGAGAATTCATACTCCCCCTTCTGTATTCCTTTGGTCAAAGTTTGTCCCAGAACTGCTCTTAGTTGCAGCGTAAGGGGCCCTTTTCTGGGCCCTGAATTTTATAGAGTCCACATCATTTGCATCCTTCTCTGGTTATACCTTCACCAAACATTGAGAAGTCTATAGTATTTAGGGCACTTGAACACCCAGAATACTTGCCCATGCAGAATATATGACTATCTTTTTAGACTACATTTCAGGTACTTGGGTCCCTAGAATTCTTGCCCCAGTAGCTCCAAGAATTCTTCTAAGGCTTGTAGAGGTCTCTTATCCTAGTCTGTCCTGGAATAAGGGATAGTGTCTAGATAGCATCTTTACCTCTAAGCCAGAGAGTTGGCCAAGAAGCAGCTGTTGGAAGGATGGTGGACCAAGATTCAGTGTGTGACTTGGGTGTTCATATACGTACATATGACACCATTTGTGGTGTAAGATCAAGCCAATTCTAGAGAACAAATGGGAGAGGCTCATGACCATGGGCAAGGTCTCCCTGTTTTTATGTTATAGTGGTTCAAAATTCAAAAGGTACACAAATTTTTTTGGTACTTCTTCCTTCTTACTTTAAATCAATAGAATGAGGTAGAAGTGATGGTGTGTGGGTTCTAAGATCAATGCATAAAATACATTAGCTTCCTCCCTGCTCCTTTACTTGGATCATCTGCTCTGAGAGAAGCCACTGCCATACTATAAGAACACTCAAGTAAGTGTGTAAGGAATTGAGTCCTCTTGCCAAAACCCAGCAAGGAATCAAAGACTTCTGCTAATAGCCATGAGAGGGCAGCTTCTTACCAGTGTACCCTCCAGCCCCAGTCAAGCCTTCAGACTACAGCGCTGGCTGACACCTTGACTGCAGCTTCATGACAGACCCTGAGCCAGAACCACTTGGCTCAGCTGCCTCTAAATTTCTCATCCATAGTGAGAGGTAATAAATGCTTGTTGTAAGCTAAGTTTGGGGGAGTTTGTTATGAAAGTAAAAGATAACTGACACAAAAACTACAAAGATC
Source organism: Mustela nigripes (assembly GCF_022355385.1). NCBI lineage: Eukaryota > Metazoa > Chordata > Mammalia > Carnivora > Mustelidae > Mustela > Mustela nigripes. The sequence continues at coordinate 44,608,303 of NC_081562.1, read as the reverse complement.
CTGAAAATTTAATTTCAAACTGATTTTTTAGATTGTTATGAAGCTAGAATGATGGAACAAAACAGCTTGTTGATTTTTCAATTCTTTGTATTTAGAATATTTAGATATATGCTTTGTACTCCTGTCCTTGAAGGGTGGGCCTAAGCTTACCCACGCTTCTGGGTTGCACATGCAGAGGACCAAGCAGATTCTGTGAATTGAGCTCATGCTTCTACTGCTCCTGACATACAAGTCTAGAAGCACCCAGTGAAGGCTTGAAACTGAGCGTGTTTGTGTGCACCTGCATATAGCTCCTCTGAGCCCATGCAGAATTTGTCTCTGGAGGAGTAGCTTGGTTGGGAAAAAAAAAAAAAAAAATGGTTAGGGGTCCCAGAGAGATATCTGTCCAAGTGGATCTACAGGGGTGCATAAGAAGTGTCTAATGCAAAACCCTCAGTATAAATTTTGGATCCTTTAAGATATGGGTCCATCTTAATTGTGTAATCTCATCTAATGGCACTTTTGTATCATGCTCTAGACTCCAGCAAACCTAAACTACTTATGATTCCTCAAATTTGCCATGCTCCTCACTCCTTCTGTGCCTTTGTACATGTTCTTCCCTGCGTTGGGAATATTCTTCACAAGCTCACTCCTATAATTAAACCTTCTCAGAAGGCCTCTGTGATCAATGCACAACTCTTTCTGATGTTCCCATTCATTCCATAACACACTGTACTTACTGTCATAATCATGTTATGAAATAACTACACGGTTACTCATCTGTACTTACAGCCAAAAAGACTATAAGCTCTTTGAGGACATGGCTCAGGTTTTATTAATTTCTGGCTTTTTTTGTGGCATATATAGAACTTGGTAGATACCAGCAGCAAAATGTGTTTAGAATATAAAATTTTGAAGGGTCTATCAAATGATTCTGTTGAAGGATTTGGATTATTAAAACTCTGTGGGGGGGGGAATGGCTGCATTTTGTTAAAAAAAAAAGGAATACCTTGTGAAAAGTAATATACAACAAAAACAGTAATGGCCTTGTGCATTATTAGTGTATAGTCATGCTTTAAAAAGAACATCTTTCAGAGTTACTAGAGATACTATAAACTGTAATGTTGCAATTACTATCTTAACTACAATACATGGTGTAAATCAATGGTGGCATAAATCTTGTCTAAATGACCAAAGCATGAGCTAAAGCTCCCTGTGTAGCATGCATTTCTCTTTAGTTGGTTTTACTCCCTTTAGGCTTAGGGTATGTGAACAGAGTATTTTAATGGCAGGAAAATCAGGGATCATTTAATTTCAGTCTTCTAAAAACAATATCCCTGGGAAAGCCTTTGGTCTAGAGCAAAATACCTAGAGCTTACAAATATATTTGCAATGGAAAGCAAGAGTCTATTGGAGTGATAAGTAGAAAATAATTAGTTCTTTATCCTTGGCACAGAATTTTTTAAATGTCTTGACATAGTAAAATGTCAAGACATTAAAACCCTAATCTTGGTTTTGTGATTCTTCAGATGCCTTAAATAATTGCAAATATTCAAAACAAAAATGTTCGATTCTCTAAGAACTTCTAATAGGCTTTAAAAATGATTATTTTTGGAAAAAGAGATAATGAACAATGATATAATTCAATTACAAAAAATTTAGGAAGCTTTGGTAAAAAATAGGATTGCTGTCCTCTAGGACTAAAAAGTTGAGTTAAATATTGAAAAAAAAAAAAAAAGTGGTAGTCAGCAATCCTTCTCTCTTTGCTTACCCAAATAATTGTACCTCTCACCTTTATGAAGGTGTTCCAAATAAACTTCATCAGAGAAAAGAGAAAAGGAGGTGACATTAAATGCTTATATTGATTGAGTGCCTTCTGTGATAGGTTTTGCATTGGACACTGGGATATACACTTTTGGTGTCTCTAAAAGTACTGAAAATAAGATTTAAATAGAGGTATCTGAATTATCAATACTATATATCCCATTTCCCATTTAGTCCAACTCCCATGCAGTCTCCTTTCATACAAGCAAATAAGGTTTGATTAGGTCACTTATGTCTCCTATGGCTACATAGACATTTCTGTTGCTACCATTTCCTTTTCCTTCTTATGTGGTCTAGTCTCATGTGACATTTTTGTTTTATTGCTTTGCTCTTCTTATTTACCATTATGAAAAACAAACAAAATTATCAAACTTTTAAAATTCACCTCATCTATTTTTTTAGTATACATAGTTTTGTTCATATTTATCTTAAACTTATTAGTCACCCATTTCAAAGGAAATTCAGTGAAAATAGCTTTCGCTAATTTGAATAACAAAGAGAGCAATGAAGAATTCCAGGCATAACAACATCTATGGATATTCAGTTGTAGTGAAAATATTAATGTATAAGAATCTGAACTGAGGCCAAATTTAAGCTTATATTCTCAGTAAACCACAGAAGTAGATGAACCAGTGGAATCCAGTAATATGACTAATTTAGTTTCTGTAGTTTCCACAGGCTCATTTATTATAAGAATGCTTTTACAATCTGTCTTGATTATCCAAAGTCAAGAATCCTAAAATGTAGCTTTAATGAATCTTGCATCCTAGGAAGGGGAGAGAGGAAATCTTCAAATGCTAGCACCAACAGGCATTAATGCTGTTTTTCTTTGTAGTGGAGTGAATCATGTTCTTTTACACGCTCAGCATTCAACCAGTAAATAATCAATGTAAGTCACTCTCTCCCTGGGATATAACTAAAAGCCTGCTACCAAGAGACAAGGCTGCTTTAGGTACAGATATGGAAGTATATGTTCTCTAAGGAATAATGATCCTCTTTCTTCCCTCTCCCTACTGCCATAAGAGGGTCCTAACCTGATTTTAATTGCATTAGTATGCTTGCTGTGAGAAATGACATTTTAATGCATAGGATACTAAAGAGTTTCTTAGGTTGGTTTGAAACAAGGGCAATTAATTTGTTATCATTTCAATTATCTTGCTCCCAATGCCTGTATTTAACTGAAATATCAGGGTGGTGTGGAAGAGGAAAACTGTAGTTTCTTGAAATCTCTATGGTATTCAAATGGTTGGTGTAGGTTCATTAGGAAAATTTTTAAAAACTAGACAGGCAATTTTCCAGATCGTATTCTGAGAAATACATTGAGGTGAGCTGACTGCCCTCCTTTTCCTGGCCACTTCACCGCACTCGTGAGGGTGATTTTGTATGATGCAGCACAGTTCCCTTTTAAGATGAGAAGCTAGAAAATCGCTGGGGGGCTGGGACTGCCAAAGCTCTCAAGACTTCTCCAACATGTCCAGTAAAAACACAGATCAGTGAACCAAGAGATAACAGACAGGAGTGTTCAACACAAACAGACCACCACCGCGGGTTTCATGGTGGCATCTTAAGAGGATAGCACTACTGTAGGGAGGAATTAAAAAGTGTACAAGTTTATGTACCTCAGAACATATGTGATTTACAAAAGAAGAGATTGATAATGTGTTTGAAAAATGATACTTCTGGAGTGTTCAGGTAGGTTTGGGTTGAATTTCCCTTGGGTTGAGGAGTATTCATTTGATTAATTATTTTGGTTAATGTAGTAATTAGTATATTTTGTTAATGTAGTAATTTCCTGTGAAATAACTCCCAGGGAAAATTATAAAAAATAAGCAGTTGTCAGTGTGCCGGGGATCCTTTGCTCAATCCTTTGTTCAGGACCTGTCTTCCCCTGTTCCTCCCCCCTCCTCAACTTCCTACGTGCAGCAGAGGTGTTTCTGTTCATACTTAACATGTATTTATATTCTTTTGTTAATTCCTGATCTACTTGAATTTCTGCCCTACATGATCTATTCATCACCTTATTTCACTATGACCTTAGAATTCTAGGGTATTTGTATTAGAAAGAATATTATAAGTCATTTCATCTAACTTCCCAGGGGAATGGAAACCCAAAAAGGGAGGATATTTCAAGATCACATTTCTGTTAGCGGGCAACCTGAGACGAAACCGAGCTCTTCTTATTTTCCATAGTCAGAGGAGCGCGTGTTGAGGAGTTTGAGTATCTGGGCTGAGAAGCCGTGTCTGTCTCTTTATCTCTTCAAATCTCCGTTCTGCATTTATAAAATAGGAGCAGCAACAGCTGTTTTGCACACTCACAAAAGGATTGGTAAAGGATGCCAAGCGGTGACACATATGACAGTATTGAGTAAGGGTAAATGGCAATCAGATATTTGCAACATTCAAACAGAAAAGGAAATGAGATGAATGCTGCCAAGAGTCTCGCTGGCTTTCCTGGAGGCCGCCTCATTGAGCTGAATCACCTGAGGGAATATTCTGTGGTAGAAAAATCTGGTGACCTGAATTAGAAACCCGATTTTGCAAGTAAAATGAATGAGAGTAGATCTGTTTCTCAAGGGTAAAGTCACATTAATTAGGCTCACAGTGGCAAAGTTGAAAATTTGTCAATTTAGAAAGGGAACTCTGGCTGGTATGTAATGTGGAACACGTCCATTAGTAAAACTGGCATATCTCGCCTGCAGGCGAAACCATGCAGGAAATGAAATTATAATCCGATGGTTTCCAAGAAGTCATGGAGTCAGGGTAAAGGGAGGCTGTGAAATGATTCAAATATTTAGTGACATCAGGCACAGACAGCCCTTTGGCACCATTTCTATGAAATAAACAAGAACCAACATTTATTAAACACTAATAATGTAGCAAGCATTGTGCTACGTACGTTGTAAGAATTATCTCATGGAATGTTCACAACCATCATGGTCAGAGAGCATCTTTTTTATATCTATTATGCAGAAAAGGAAGCGAAACTTAAGGGAGCTGGCTGGCTGTGACCTCTTGAGTATCTCTCCCATACCTCGCCTGCATAGGAGGGCCTTACTTCCAGCCACTCCACATTTCTGTCAGCTTTAGGAAACCTCAGACACATTCCCACTGCCAAGCCCTTGCACTTGCTGTTCTGCCTGCTAGGAAAGCCCTTCTCCTAGATGTTCTCCTGGGTATTTCGTGCCCTTTCCAGCATTGTCTCGTTTTTCCTTGCTTGCCTCTGCAAGGTCCTATCGACCCCACCCCAAATTTCACGTACCCTGAACCTATTTTACTTCTTCTTCTTTTCTTTTTTAAAATTATGGTAATTTTTAGTAGCAGATGTAGTACAAAATTGCCTTATGTGTCATTTTACTGTCTGTCTCTTCTACTAGAATATGAGCTCCATGAGGATTGTTAGTTTTCCCACAGTGCTCTATCGCCAATAGACTCCTACCTGACTCTGTGAATGTTTGATAAACATGAACTAAATGATTGAAAGAAGCCACTGCCCAAGGTGCTGGCTTGAATGGGGAATCTACCCAGCTCAATAAACATCTAGTAACTCCCTCCTTCAGCAGTAGAAAAGGACCAGCAGTAGTGACTTTGCTTCTGTGACCCTCCGTAGGCTACAATGCTTCCATTACTCACTAATTTGCCACCTAATTAATGCATTTTTTTCTTTACCTCCTTCAGTCTGCTCTTATAATCTAGGAATCAGATTTTCAGGGTACTGTTTTATAGGAACTTTTATCATAAGAAGATAATTTAATGAAGGCAAGGGGCACAAAGTAAAATCACTTAAAAGAGGAAACATTTTCAGAGGAAACTAAAAAAAATTAGAATCTTACATCTTGAAATTTTTAATAAATTTTTTTCATCTTATATTTAATGAAGTGTCTCTTATAATTGCCCTTATATGCTACCTTTAAATTATTTATTTATTTATGTTGTATAATATAAAAATATATTTTTTAAACTTAATTTTTTTTTTCGTGCTCCAAGATTCATTGTTTATGCACCACACCCAGGCTCACCCAATCCCCGCACCTCTCTCTCTTTTTAAAGAATAAATAACAAATGAATCAAGTGATGTTTTCTGTAAAAATACATGGGGATAGATATTATGATGTCATGGAATCCTTTGCTTTTTTGGACTTTCTCAGTTTGACTATATCTAGGTTCATTTTTATAAAAGTATTTGGGAGGGGCGCCTGGGTGGCTCAGTGGGTTAAGCTGCTGCCTTTGGCTCAGGTCATGAACCCAGGGTCCTGGGATCGAGTCCCGCATCGGGCTCTCTGCTCAGCGGGAAGCCTGCTTCATCCCCTCTCTCTCTGCCTGCCTCTCTGTCTGCTTGTGATCTCTGTCTGTCAAATAAATAAATAAAATCTTTAAAAAAAAAAAAGTATTTGGGAGTTTAATTGATTTTCCCAAGGTCTTGTTTTAATCCTTTAATATCTTAATACTTCCCCTTAGGAATACTCTATTCTATATCATCATGCCATTGTATTGTTTTGTTTCCCCTTTTTGCCTTTAACTCACTAACTGCTGGATCCTCATCTCTGATATGTTCAAAGATTTTGTGAGCTTCTTCATTTTATTTTCATTGTATTATTGTATGTTAACAAACAACAGAATCAAACAGAGATGAGCAATGAAGGTATAGATGGGACAGACAAAGATAAAGGTAGTAAGAGTTAAGGACAGAGGAAGTGTTAAGCATATTAGTAAGTCTTTTGTATTACAATTTTAATTTTCCTTTGCAATTTCAGAACTCTGGAAAATTGGTTGCTAAACATTAAAAAAAAAAAAAAATTCCCTTTGTGATTCCTTGTGAAGTTGTTAAAGAGCAACTCATTCTAAAGGGCATCTGAGCTGCGGTTATATGCCAGGCACTATGCTAAGAGTTATGTAGGTATGTTACTCCCACAACAATTTAGTAATAGGGAAACTGAATCCCAGTACTCTGCTGCTAAATGATAGACATTGTCTTTCCAACTCTCCCCAAGCTCCTGGCTCTTCCAACACAAAGTTAAGCTTTTGAATAGATGAAGCTTCTAATGTGGTTCCAGTCAAAGAACTCAGTATACAAGGTTACTCCATCAAATCATTTTTTCCACTCACTTGCCAAAAATTCTCTTACTGGAGATTCATCACTTGGAATTTATGACTTTAGAATTTAGCGTGCCTGTGGTTTTATGCCAAAGACATAAATTTTTTTTTAACAATTAGTTAAAAATTAGTTTTTAACTCTATCAACAATTAATTTTTAACAATTAGTTAAAGCAATTAGTTAAAAATGAAAATAGCAATGAGCATGACCCTTGTGTTCATGTTTGAGGGTTTTAACCTTTGTGAATCTGTTTTTCCCTCTATAACCTGAGGATAAGAACTTCATGGGAGATTGAATGAAGCTGAGAGAGGCAAAATAAATAAAACTGAATGGTAAATATGTGTGTCATTAAACAATAGTTAACTCCAGATAAAACTTCTTAACATACAAATAGATATCTACTTGAAAATAAAGCTTCCTAGTGTATCTCCCTAGTAAAGGCTGCTTGCTCATTGTTTGGCAACTTGAAGAATATTAAAGGAATGTAAACAGTAACTTGAATTGTTCAGGATGTTTTCACCTGCAATCAACAGTAACTGCAAATTCAACATCCTTAAAAATGAAGGCATTTGGGGCACCTGGGTGGCTCATTTGGTTGGGCTTCTGCCTTCTGTTCTGATCATGATCCTGAGGTCCTGGGATCTAATTCCATGATGGGCTCCCTGATCTCGGGAGTCTGTTTCTCCCTCTGCCCCTCCCCCCAGCTCATGTGCTCTCTCTCTCTCAAATAAATAAATAAAAATCTTTTTTAAAAAAATAAGGGCATTTGTTAACTTACATAGAAAAAAGAAAGAAGATGAGGAGAATATGCCACCTCACATTGATCTCAGGCTCTGATCTCTTCTCTCAGGCTTCCCTCTTTGGTCTGGGAACAAGATGGCCACAGCATATCTAGGCATCACACTTGTCCTCAGACATCATGCTTCCTCCTGCTCTAGGGCCTCTGTATCTACTATCCCTTTTGCTAGTTATATCCTTTCTTTGTGGTTAATCCCCCCCCCCCCCCACTGTATTCAGATCTCTGCTAAAAAGTCACTTTAATGAAAAATACAAGTTTTATTTTGCTTACATAGGTACTATTTTTGCACACCAAATACTAGTCAGAGATTTATTTTAGTTTTAAAATAAATGTTCCATTTATTAAAGTTATTGCTCTCTTAACATCACATTTTTTAAAAAGATTTATTTATTTATTTATTTGACACAGAGAGAGAGGTCACAAGTAGGCAGAGATGCAGATAGAGAGAGAGAAGGGGGAAAGTAGGCTCCCTGCTGAGCAGAGAGTCCTATGTGGGGCTCGATTCCAGAACCCTGAGATCATGACCTGAGCCAAAGGTAGAGGCTTAACCGACTGAGCCACCCAGTTGCCGCAATATCACATTCTTAATAAATCCAACTTACATATTTGATTATTCTGTTTTTAAGACTAGCAATTTTAAAGATTATTTTCAAAAGAACATTGATTAATATCTGTTCTCTTTTATTACCTTAGTTAAGTTTCTTTAAATATTTAAACTGCATTTATAAATTTTATATATTTATTTTGCTCAAGTATTATGTTTATTTTAAATAACAAAAGCCTCCAAAGTAAGGAAATTCTTATAAATATAGTGAGGTTTAAATATTAAAATAAGTCAAAGTGTGGACTTGTCACTCTAATAGGCCAAATTCTCTCCAAGATAACTTGTACAACCAAATATTTGCATTACCAAATAAGCATGGATTTCTTAATATAAAATATTAATAGAATGGGTTTTATTTTATTGTTGCAAACTTTTTTTAAAAAGATTTTATTTATTTATTTGCCAGATAGAGCAAGAAAAGGCACAAGCAGGGAGAGCAGCAAGCAGAGGAAGTAGACTCCCTACTGAGCAAGGAGACCAATGAGGGACTTGATCCCAGGATCCTGGGATCATGACTTGAGTTGAAGGCAGACACTTAACCAACTAAGCCACCCAGGTGTCCCTGTTACAAACATTTTAAACTTAAACTGAGGTTTCAAAGATGACTATACACAATAAGGAAACATATCATATTATACAATCTTCTGAAATATCATTCTCAATAATTTTTGAAGTCACTCTCTTAGCTTGGAAGCCTGAATTGACTGAAATTTAATGAAATCTATTCATAGTCCGTAGCAAGGCCTTCATGATATAGAGGAAAATGTGGTTATATAGAGACATCCCTTATTTTTTAATAATATCAGCATTAATTTTAGAGTGAGATTAAAGTCCATAACTTCCATCCAAATGGCTATATCATTTGAGTTATTTTCCTTTCCTGTTGTCTCTTAAGATATACAAATATCTTTGTTAGCTCTATGTAAAGATCACTGGACATGACAGAATCCTACACTCTTTTTTAAAAAAAAGATTATTTATTTATTATTTATTTTTAAAGATTTATTTATTTATCTGAGAGAGAGCGAGGGAGAGGGAGAGCCCACAAACCAGGGAAGGGGAAGGAGAAAATCTTTTGGCAGACTCTCCATTGAGTGTGGATCCCAGCACGGAGCTATATCTTACTCCTCATAAGATCACGACCAGAGCCAAAGCCAAGGGTCTGATGCTTAACCACTAGCCACCCAGGTACTCCTTTTACTATTTTACAGGAGGGTGAGGGGCAGGAGGGAGAGGAAGAGAGAGAATATTAAGCAGACTCCCCACCCAGCATAGAGCCCAGTGTGGGGCTTGATCTCATAATCCCGAGATTATGATCTGAGTTGAAATCAAGAGTTGGACACAACCAACTGAACCACCCAGGTGCCCCCATATATTCTTATCTTTTAAGATCACACATTCATTATTGTCATTAAAATGATATCCAATTGTATTCTAATTTCTTTTCCCTGACTTTTCAGTCCCAATTTCTATGTCACTTTACACGGAGGCTTTTGCCAACCACATTTATTGAAAACAGTGTTTTCTTCCCTATATTTCTATCACTTTACCTGATTTTAATTTTCTTCACAGCACTGTTCACTCCCTGAGATATTATTTATTGATTGATTTATGTTTGTCTCTTTCCTCTAAAGTCTAAGCTCTGTGGAAAACAATGATGTTCATCTCCTCTTGTAACTGCCTATGTTCTCAATGCCTTGAAGAGTGGTACACATTAAAAAATGATTGTTGAATAGATGAATGAAAAATGAAGAGGCCAGACACATATCCAATGCCTATTCATAACCTAATGTATTGGTAGAGAGAATCAGACTGCCATGATTGCCTTAAACAAATAGGTACTTCAAAGCTGTATATGATGCCTTTTCCCCACTGTCATGGGTACTAAGGTGGGTCGCTAAATACAATTCTGTAGGTAAACAACTAGAAATGGTCCACTTAAATGATTCTAATAATCACATTTGGGGAAGAAGAGAAAGGAAGTAGAGATAGTTTTAAGGTGACAAAACACATTAATCCCCCCAATTTTGCCTCAAAAATTTCCTTCTAAAATGAGATAAATACTATATTACCCAACACAATATCCATGTATCACTGGCCTTCAGAGTAGTTGTTAGAAGCTGAGCTCTTCAATATAGAACAGAATGTGGCTCAGGGTGTTCTACCTAATTCTTTTTTTACTTAGCAGCACAAGGCTCCTCAGGTGTAAATCAAGTCATCTTAGAATTAACAACTTTAGTACAGTTATTATCACTTTATTATGCAGTTAGGGAGATCCCATACAGTCCTAACTTCAGACAAGTAAAGGAAGGGGAATTCAGGAAAAGAGCTTCAAATAATTGAGAGATTTTCTATTGATAATATTTGAAAAGGGACAAAATTATATACCAGGTTACAAATTGTCTCTAAAAACAGATGTATATTAAAATGTATTTTAGTGGTGAAAGTTGAAGAAAACATATCATTTTATATGTAGGGAATCTTAAAGAATCAAGTAACTGCTTTTGTTATTTGTTATTTTGATAATTCGGGAAACTGAATCCCAGTTAAAGGATTTGGACATAGTTGCATAAGGAGGGACCCTAGCCAGATATATGATGGTCCTGACTCCTCCTCTGGTGCTCTTTCTTCCCTGATGTGCTTGGTAATAGATGTGGGTAAAAATCTATCCTAAAAATAAAATCTAATGAAAAATAGTACATAGGTGGACATCTCCCCTAGAAAAGGGTTTTCCTTTAATCTGGCTAAGTATAAATCATGTTAATTTATTAATTCAACAAATACTTACTGAGTGACTGTCATGTATAATAGGTATTATTCTAGGCACTGGGAAAACTTAGTGAATGAAAAAAATAAGAATCGCTCCCTCTGCTTCTCTTTCTTTAATATGTATGTTATATATAATATATTAAAGAAAGAGAAACAGAGGGAGTGATTCTTATTTTTTATTATATTATATTATATTATATTATATATCATATATATAATTTCTTTCTTTCTTTGAAAGAATAAATAATAGTCCATTAAAAAAGTAAAGCTCATATAAGTGTGATAATTAGATAACTACCAGGAAGAAATGTAGTAAATAATAAATATCCAGGTAACTGTTATCAATTAACAATTAGATATTCATTATTTATTTTGGGCATAGAATAGATTGTAAAAGGGTTTTATTACTTACCAGTAAAGGATGAACCCCTTGGATTAGGCAGCATTTTGCATACATAAATACAGATAATTAAAGAAAAGATTAATTTTGTGACATTTTCAGAGTGAAAGGATTGTAGTGACTAAGAAATCTCATTTATCCAGCTTCACCGGGAAGTAACAACTTCCCCAATTGTGAATTTCCTAGATTAACAGATTCATTCATTCACTTGACAAATATTTGTAGAGTACTTCCTATTTGCCAAGTCTTGTTCCAGGAACAGAGATAAAGGGAAATACAAGACAGTCTTGCCCAAACGTAGTCATACAATTAACAAGTGAAATACAGAGATATAAGCAAGACAAGCACCATGAAGAAAATTAAAGAGCATATGATTGGGGAGGTTTTATATTAAATAGTATGATCATAAATTGATCCTTCTTAGAAACAAGACAAAGTTTATATGAATATTTTATAAATATGTTACAAGCACCCAGAAAAGTTTTTGCAAGAACTGTTTCACCATAAATGCTTCAAAAACCTAGGCGATACTAGTGTTGATCAACAATAAGAAGACAATTTAATAATCGCCATTTAAATAACATATGAAGACAAGGAAATGCGTATGTTGTGAACATGGTGATGGTGTTAGATTGAGAGACATATTCACCTATTTTCTTTTCCTCAAGAACATCCTCTTAAAATCCTAACAATGCTTTTTCTTGTTTCAGAATCTTAACACGGCCTCACACACTTCTAGTTTAGCTCTTGGCTAGCTCTCCTTTCACGTACTTTTCCTCTCAGTGCTGTCTATGTTTATTTAATATCCAGAATAGATCTTACAGATTCTTAAAATTCGAAGGAACAAAACATGCAGTGTGCACTTTTTATGGGACTGGTAGGAAATAAACACTATCAAATTCATACACAGGGACGGAGAGTTGTGATGAAGATGTTACAGAGAGAAATCAGTTGGGCTGGGGAAGGCGTGGGCAGGTATACTGCAGGGCAGAGGAGCCCCCGATGGAAAGGGAGGGCAATACACAGGTCTCTCTGGAGAGCCTCATTGAAGGATAAGCCTGTCGACTACCCTGAGTCAGAGTAAGGAGTATTCTAGGTACCCGTGACACAGATGCAAACGGCTGGAGTCGGAAGAGTTTGTTATTTTCTACAGACAGAACCGAGACCAGTGTTACTGCCTCTTAGTAAGCTCGGTGGTTGACTTTGAGGAATTCGAGAAGAGCAGGTAGGATCACATTCATGAAGCACATTTTAGGTATCACAGGGACTTTGGAATATATTCAGAGTGCATTGAGGAGCCACGGAAGGGGTTTAAGCAGGGGAATGAGATGGTATGATTTGCATTTTAACCGGTTTTCACTGGTCCCTACGTCAAGAATGGATTCTAAGAGATGAAGACAGGCTGCTGAGGAGCCTGCGGGCAGGTTATTTTAAGAGTCCAGCTGAGACGTGGTGTAGACTTGACACAACACACAGTTGCAAATAGAATTTGTGTCAGCACAAAAGCTTGCTACCTGTTCACGGAACCCCTTTCATCCCAGCCCTAAACAAATATTGACTGAAAAGTAGAACTACAGAAGGAAAGTCCTTTCTTTTCATCTGTGACAGTGGCACTAACACAAACTCTATTTGCAACTGTGTGTTGTGTCAAAAATCAACATTCTGAAACATCCCGAGTAAGAAATCAAAGATGGTAAACAGTCCATTCTGTTAATAAACATACATGAACCTTCACAAATATTCAAGATGTTCTATGTTCATAGAGTCAATAATCTGAAGATATTAACCTTATATACACATTAAGGTGTGGCTGATATTAGAACCCGATGATTGATGGGTTTTCATCATTAAAAGCTGCACGACTTTGGATTTATATGGAGAAAAATGTAGATGTCCCTTCAGACCGAGGTGGTCATTCAAATTGCTGGGAGTGTTGCCTACCAAGTTTATAGCTGAGTTCCCCTCCAGAAATTGGCCTGGAACAAAGCAAAAGTCTTCTCCAGGGTCCTTTCTCTTCTCTGGGGGCACCACATCCAATGACTTATCCATGCAAGAGACTGGACTTTGGTTCCTTTTTGCTTGGGGCTCTGAACTACTACCCATCTCGAGCTCCATAGGATTGTTTGAGGCTCTGTTGTAACCGTATCACAATTTTTTCTCTCACATGTTCTGCTTTCTTCTCTCCCTCACAGGCATTGTTAGGAAGCACACTCTCTAAGAAACCACCTCTATGAAAATACCCAGCTCAGAGTCTGTTTCCCAAAATGCACTACACCTAAGATTAAAAAGATTATTTCTATCTCAAATGAGTGGGGAAAGGGAAAAAAAAAGTCCTTTGGGTCAGGATAATTTGCAAGCTTTGTTAGGAAACTACTTTATTTTTTACATTTATAACTTGGACTATACTTGCCATTTTGAGCTACAGAAGGATTCTGCCTAAAATATGGAACTGGTATTTTATGCATGACATTAGCTATTATACCTCCCTCTCTTTGTCTCTCTTTCTCGGCAAAACTGTTACACTGGCCCAAATAACTTCGATAAAACATCATGTTTGGAGGCCCTTCATCACATTACTAATTCATTATAATTTTGAGCCACATTGGACAATCTGTCATTACACTTTGTATGAAAGCTGACAAGAGACTTGCAAAGACTTTCTGAAGCAAATACCTCTTGGAAGAAAAGGGGTAAGAGATTTGCTGTGGGGGTTTTGCATGTTAGGGAGTCTAGATCCATAGCCAGAAGTTGCAGTTTCTACAATCTTTGTATTCTGGTTGGGTTGTGATTTTTCTCAAAACATTTCAGCACTTCAATCTATGTTTGGAGCTCACAGCAATTTAAGAGAAAAGTGGTCAGAGGTTCAGGTGGCCACCCACACTTTCTATTACCTCTGCTATGTATGAGAATACAATAAAAATCAATATCATTTGTTCATTATGTAAGATGACTCAGACCTGTAGCCACTAGACCCTCTCCCATAACTGTTTCCCCTATAGTAATTCTTATACTATCACTGATGACCTTCAGCTAAGAAGGCAATGAATCATATTCTTTTTATGTGAAAAGACCTCACTCTGTGAGTTAAAAATATCAAAACTTATGGATTTAGGAAATAAGCATCATGGCAATATGACCAGTAGTATTGTCTCGAACATACTTTTTTCCAGTTTTCCAATTTTAGACTTTTAAGACATCAGCCAGCTTTTCCAGTTACAAGCATGCAGCTTGTAGGGTTGATGCATGCTAGCTTGTAGGGTCATTAGCAAGTTCCTCAAAGTAAAATAAATTCCAGGTAAAAAAATTATATAAGTAGTTGGCTTTTCCTCAATTCTGAATGGATTAAAAAAATGCTGTCCTATTTAAACTTCAGTTTGGATGTTTCAACTTTCTGAAGGGTTTGATGCAAGACAATGTTTCCATCTTCCTAAAGGAAAGGTTTACTTTAGATGCTAAAGGACAGGTTTACTTTAGATGCTAATCTTATGGTGTTCAAATAAAAAAAGGTATAGGGAACTTCTATTTGTTTTGAGTATCACTACTGGCTTCTCATCCACTTCAAAATTATTGCCAGTATCTATGTTTGTCATACTGCTCAATCCTTCCTTAAGATGCCTTATAGCACAGGCTCAGAATTGAGAGTTTAACAAAATTCGTGGAGGCACTGTATTATGGGAACAATGTTTCAGCCATCAAAGAGCTCTTTGGGGGATGCAAAGCACATACCTTAATCTAGGGTGTGAATGATGACTGTGCTTTGCATTTCACGATTGTTGCTTTGCATCGCTAACATGAAAAATAAAGCTTTCACATTACTTTCCAAAGGTCACAGAAAAGAATTTATTTCCTGCTAAGAGAAACTTTAATAAAGATTTTTTTTCAAAATGTGCTCATTCCAGAAAATTTATGGTAAAGAATTTTTGAACAGTCACAAACAGACATTTCAATGAAGATTCATATTTAAGCTGGACACTTATTCTTTGCTGCGCCTTGTTCCTTTACTGTATATGGTCTAGAAGGGAGAACTGGTACACAGAGTCTTTGAATGCCATCATTGCAAATCACATATACAGCTGTAGGAAATAGACCCTGGGGAATAATATTGCTGCATGGGGGAGATGCAGCCCAGGCCAAAGTAATTTAATTTATCTAACTTAAATCAAAATTTCAAGACTCACTCATGAAAGAAGCGTATATATTGTTCCTGCTCTTAATTCTTATTTTTCAGGCTAGCCTGGGTCCTCGCCTCCCACCCAAAGCAATGTTAAATACAAGGATCTTCGTCTTGAAATTATTTATTAAATAATTTAGTAGACACTATAATGGGATTTTTTAGTTTTCCAAATGCCACATGTTATTTTTAATGATACATCATATTATTCTGCATATATATATGTATAAAATATATTTGGGAAAATACATAGCATAATCTGGTAGACAGATTATCTTAGGTGACAGTTCATGTTGTCTAAAATCTACTATTACCAACTTACATGGTATTTATTTATTCAGAATGAATAATAATCTTCATTTCTCAAGGGCTATGCACTAGAAAACGTACATAAAATCTTGTTCACTGATTAACCTAACAGATAATAAAAGAATATGAGCATCATAAAATTTTTAAAAGTGTAAATGAGGAGGTAATACGAGAAGTGGGATTTAACAAATCAAAAAAGAGAGACAAAGCTAATTTTAATCTACCTTCTACAGTATTGCATTAGAGATAAAAACACAGAATCATTTAAGTTAAGGCAATAATATTGGCTACATTAAATCTTTTTACTTTTATTTTTTTATCTCAAGAAGTGAAAATATAAAAATAGTTAAATGCTTGTAGGAATATTTAGGACTCCATTTAAATTATTGTGAACTTAAATATAAATTTTACTAATACCATTGAGCAATGAGTATAATTAGAATGATTTCGGCAAGGCTGGATACTTGAATAATTAAAGGCATAAGATTTATTTCAGGAAAGCATCATTATCTAAAATTAAATATTAGAATCCATATAAAAGACAGGAATAGGGATAAAGTATAGCAAGAACCACATTTTACAATTATTTAGGCTCATTAATAGCATAAATTTCCTTGAAATAATATAAAATTGATTTATATTGAATATAAATTTCAAAGTCTCAAATACTATCAATATCTGTTTCTTATAGAAAGAAATAATTGAAGCTTCTTGTCTATAATTCTTACATTACAGTTCAAAAACAGTTTCTCAAATTACAGTTTTCTTCATTTTTTTGAATAGGCAATGCATGCAAATTATAAATGCTCACATACACTGAAAAGTAAAATTTTCTCTCATTTTTTTCCCCAAGCCAATTACTTTCCACAGAGCAAGTCTTTCCCCCCCAACCCTCGGTTTCTGAAGTATCCTGCATATCCTGATATATTTTTGTTTAAATATTTGAGGCTTGGGTAGGCTTTTAAGACATGCTGTTTTCTTTTTTCTTTAATCATTCAACACTCCCTTTATTGATTATTCAGTATTAACACATGAAACTTAAGAGTTGCATAGTATTCCATAATTTAATCAGTCCCTAGTGATAGATATTTGAGGTTGTTTCCTTTTTTACTTTCTATCACTACAAACAGCACTAAAATGAATATAACTATACATACATCTCTGAACACAACTATGAAATGATTACTAGAAGTTTAATTTTTGGTTGAAAGATACATGGATTAATAGCTTAACAGACAGCTATAATCACCCTCCTAAGAGGATTGACCAATTTACAATTTCACAAGCAACATGTGAGAGTGCATATTTTTAAAAAAGTGTCAAAATATAGCATTTTACAATTTTTTTCAAAATTTATTTATTTGACAGACAGAGATCACAAGTAGTAGGCAAAGAGGTCGACAGAGAGAGAGAGGAGGAAGCAGGCTCCCCGTGGAGCAGAGACCCCGATGTGGGGTTCGATCCCAGGACCCTGGGATCATGACCTGAGCTGAAGGCAGAGGCTTTAACCCACTGAGCCACCCAGGAGCCCCACATTTTACAATTCTTAATCTTAGCCAATATGAGTGAAAAATGGAGTATCAACGGAACTTCAGTTTGCATTTATCTGTTTAGTGATGTTGAGATTGTTTTATATTTATATTTTATACTTATATCCTCTTCTGGAAGCTGTATGTTCACATCCTATATTGATTGTAAAAACTGAAAACTTAAAAATATTTCAGATTTGTGCATTTGCAAAATTTGTGAATTATTTACAAGCAACTATTTCCCACTAGGTGAACATTTCCATTGTTTCACATTCTTAGGTAGTTAGTAGAGTACCCTTGTGTTGCTTATTGAAGCAAATAATGAAATCAATTTTGAGCTTAGAAAGATAACTATGGAAAATATATATTCACTATAGTAGAATCTTATTCCAGGGGCTGAGAGAAAGAGAACAGTGAATAAATAATCACTTATTAAAATTCCAAAAATAGGGAGAAAATATCATTCTGATGACAAAGTAGTATTATACTTCCAGAGCAGAGCACCATAAATATGAGATTACGCTTAAATTTCCAAAAGTACTGGTTTCTATAAATACCTGAATTTTATCATCATTGTGTCTATTGTACATCTTTGTTTAGAACTCATAGAGACTATTAGATTTAATTACTTTCCCCTGAGGCTTGCATGGTAAAGGTGCCTGCAAAGGTGGAGCTTCTAAATGAGAACAGATTCTCATGAATAAGGTTGTCATTTAGTTATTACAATTTGGAAAAAGCAGTAGGTCTGAAAGCTGCCTACTTCAGGTTCTGGAAAAGAGAAGTGGTATGAGAGAAAGAGTGTATCTAATTTTGAATGATATGCCTGAGGAACTTTTCAACAAGACCTACTCACTGTTTCTTGATAGGCTCTTTGAGCTTTTATGGACAAGTTTCACAAAGAAAGGTGGGAAGGGGGCTTAAACGCCTGGCCTTAACTGTCGCTCCTCTCTGCTTCCTATCAGGTAGGTCTAGTATTTTTGAAGTGAATTTTTTATATTATTAAACACAGAAAATAAGACAGAGCAATACAAAATACATACATAGGAAATTAATATTTTATATATATTCTGTACATTAGCACATTAATATTATAAGCTACATGTTCATTTCAACTTATATTTTGAAATTTTATATCTTTTTTTAATTTAATTTTTTATTTTTTATAAACATATATTTTTATCCCCAGGGGTACAGGTCTGTGAATCGCCAGGTTTACATACTTCACAGCACTCACCAAAGCACATACCCTCCCCAATGTCCATAACCCCACCCCCCTTCTCCCAACCCCCCTCCCCCAAGCAGCCCTCAGTTTGTTTTGTGAGATTAAGAGTCACTTATGGTTTGTCTCCCTCCCAATCCCATCTTTGGATTTCACTGATTCTTCTCCTACACACTTAAGCCCCCATGTTGTATCACCACTTCCTCATATCATTTTTTAAATTTAAATTTTATACTTTTTGGTCATGGCTGTTCAATTAAAAAAAAAACAAACAAAAAAGATCACCTGAAATGTGCTGAGCCATCCTTTTCTTCTTTCAAAACTTTTCCTCCAAAAACATTATTAAAACTATTCTGATTATATGGATATAAGAGAATTCCAGGTTAAAACAAGTGGTTTTGTTTTGTTTTGTTTTAGACATAAACCACCACCACCAACAACAAATACAAGATAGACCCTGTTTGGATTTTCTAGTCACATTTATCTGGAGGCACAAAGAAAGCCCAGAGTCTCCAAGTATGTAACACAGATTTAGGAAAAGACAGAAAACAGTGAAATGAAACACGAAGAAATGAAAACCTTGCCCATGAGAATAACTATTACTATTAAAGATATGTAATGAAGCATCTTTGATTATTTCAGAACTTTTACCAAGATATTTTATTATGAGATAATCTGTAAAGATGTTTATGCTATGTTTGTCAATTTCCTACTCGACTTTGGGTATTTAGTACAGAGATGTACTTGATAAATATTTGCTGAATAAATGAACATAGAAGCATATACTGATGCTTTCTAAATTACCAAAGTCAACTAGATGGATAACTAGGTAGATAAACAGAGAAGAGATTCTGCGGGGAAGTCATCTCCTCTCAAATGAGAACCTCTAATGTATTAAATATCTTTCATGTTACAAAACAACTTGATAACAGGAACAAAGGGACTCCTTGGGGGAATGAGGGACAATGAAGAATATTTAAAGAAAAGAAGAATACGTTATAAGATACCATACTCTCTGGAGATTTAAAGGCTTAGATATCAGTTTGGGCTGTGCAGCCTTGGACAAGTTCCTTAGTCTCTCTCATGCCCTGTATCTTAATCTTTACAATTTTTATAAAACATCATTTACATTATGGAAAAAAACATATTGATCACCAATATTTGTGTTCTTCTCCTGCATCAACTGGGTTGTGTGATACCTTATGACACCAAATGACTAGCCCTGAGTAAGGGAAGAGATGTGTGTCATTTCCATATAGAAAAATTTGACAGCCAATAAGCAACCCTCCTTAAGCCTTCCTTCTACTGTGATGTCAGAGGAGAAAGCACATTCCAGAGATGGAACTATGTAGATGGACCCCTGGCACCATATGTGATGGTATAGAGTGGAAATCTCGGCTACCTTCCCCTACAAAGGATTCTGTACTCTGTATGAGGATTATGTTTACTTCTTTTTATATTAAGAATATTAATCTCTTCAAGAACTAGAGATTAATATGAAGTTTTTATAAAAATTAAAGAGACAGTGATTGTAAAAGCATCATCTCAATAAATGGCATATTATAAGAGCATGATACTTAACTCAGTGTTTGGAAATTTTCTCTGTAAAGGGTCAGAGAGTAAAAGAATTTGAGTTTACAACTACTCAACACTGTCAGTACAATTCAAGAAATGCCAGCACATTAATGAAAGCAACCATAGAATATATGTTAAGAAGGAGTGTTGCTATGTTCTGATAAAAGTTTGCTGGTTTTGGTGAAAGGAGTCAGTGAATTGGTTTTGGCATAAGGATCATAATTTGATCTACCTCCTATTAACTCAATATTGTTTCTTTATGATGATGAAGAAGATGACAAAAGGAAAAGGGCTTGGTTGAATCAAGTGAAAGTCACGTGTACCTAGAAAGCATATCAATGAATTTGGAACTCTGTTATTTGCTATGGGAAGGAAATGTATGCATACTAAGCATTCTCCATGTGGCAAGCAATCTGTCAGTTTCTTCATATACATAATTGCATTTAACCTTTATAGTTCTGCATTTTGCCGATAAGGATCTTGAGACCCAGAAAGGTTAAGTGAGGAACTCAAGTTTACACTCTTAGTAATTCTCAGATGTAAGATTAGAATCCAATCCTATTTGACCCCAAGTACTGAACTCATTCCACCTTCTTGTAACTGTTACATCGAATAAATAAGACCCAGAAGCGCAATCATAAAGACATTTTCTGCTTTTAATTGTCTCTACAAACCCAATCTGTGGGCCCTCTCATGCAATAAAATTTGGGCAGATAGCCCAGATAGCTTATCTGTTCATTCTAAGATAATAATAATATTTTAAAAATAATCCTCTTGTCGCTTTCGTCCTTCGAATAGTCTCAGCCCAATATATCCTGTCCAGGGTAATAATAAAACCTCTGGACTTCAAAGAGAAATCTTAGCCTTAACCTTAGTTCAGGCCTGTTTAAGACAGGCCAAGTGAAGTTGGGAAGGGCGCCCCCAGATGGCAGTGGGGAGGAGCTGTGCCAGCTCCTCATTATTCATAATACCTCTTTTGCTAATTCCTCATCTACGTCTTCTGACCTTTCCATGTTGGGAGCTGGGGGCCTGGAGAAGAGAGGGGTGGGTGCCGGTCTGTCTTACCCCCCTGCCAGAGATCTGGCTATGAAAGGTGTTCAGAAGTGACACTTTATCTTCAGCTACCACCTGCCACTGGCAAGGATGTGGGGAATGCTGTCATTTATGGTGTCCTTTTTCCCACCATGGCATATCCTCCTGCTGGTCCCTTAGCTCCTCTGAGCCTCTTTCTGTCAAGGTGTGCTCCTCCTCCTAGGAGTTATAGGCAGGAGCTAAAATAATTCTCTGTCCTCTCTCTCTCTCTTTGTCTCTTTGTCTGTCTGCCTCTTTTCTGTCTTTCTTTCTGCCTTTTTCTCTCCTGAACTTTGTACTTCTTGGTTACATCAGGGTTTTTCAAATTCCAGGTGTCTTATTAAAATACTTCTCATTTCACTTGAGGGGATGGTGAAGTGTCTCCCACACCTCATCTTCACCCATGGTTGGGGGTCCTTACAGCACACCTCAACTCTCTCCAGCCTCCAACCCCTGGCTGCTCCAACTTGTGAATGGCTTTTAAAAATCTGCAAAAAACCAAACCAAAACAAACAAACAAACAAAAAAACCCAACCAAACAAAAAACCCCCCAAAACAAACAAACAAACAAAAACCCCAAAACAGTATTCGACCACCTCCTCAGCTGTTCCCGCCTGGTTCGTAAAACATTTTTCAATGAAATGTGACAGAAATTAATATCTTATCCTACAGCATCTCTAGAAGCCTTTTAACAGTATTATATAAAAGCCCAAATACTTTATTTTTTCTTAAATCACTTGCAATATAGTTGTGCATACAAAACGAATACTCCAGATGCATATACAAAATTCGTATGGATCTGTTTCTAGGAATGCATCCATTTCTTCCAGATTGTCAAATTTATTGCCGTAGAGTTGCTCATAGTATGTTCTTATAATAGTTTGTATTTCTTTGGTGTTAGTTGTGATCTCTCCTCTTTCATTCATGATTTTATTTATTTGGGTCCTTTCTCTTTTCTTTTTGATAAGTCGGGCCAGGGGTTTATCAATTTTATTAATTCTTTCAAAGAACCAGCTCCTAGTTTCGTTGATTTGTTCTATTGTTTTTTTTGGTTTCTATTTCATTGATTTCTGCTCTGATCTTTATGATTTCTCTTCTCCTGCTGGGCTTAGGGTTTCTTTCTTGTTCTTTCTCCAGCTCCTTTAGGTGTAGGGTTAGGTTGTGTACCTGAGACCTTTCTTGTTTCTTGAGAAAGGCTTGTACCGCTATATATTTTCCTCTCAGGACTGCCTTTGTTGTGTCCCACAGATTTTGAACCGTTGTATTTTCATTATCATTTGTTTCCATGATTTTTTTCAATTCTTCTTTAATTTCCCGGTTGACCCATTCATTCTTTAGAAGGATACTGTTTAGTCTCCATGTATTTGGGTTCTTTCCAAACTTCCTTTTGTGGTTGAGTTCTAGCTTTAGAGCATTGTGGTCTGAAAATATGCAGGGAATGATCCCAATCTTTTGATACCGGTTGAGTCCTGATTTAGGACCGAGGATGTGATCTATTCTGGAGAATGTTCCATGTGCACTAGAGAAGAATGTGTATTCTGTTGCTTTGGGATGAAATATTCTGAATATATCTGTGATGTCCATCTGGTCCAGTGTGTCATTTAAGGCCTTTATATCCTTGCTGATCTTTTGCTTGGATGCCCTGTCCATTTCAGTGAGGGGAGTGTTAAAGTCCCCTACTATCATTGTATTATTGTTGATGTGTTTCTTTGATTTTGTTATTAATTGGTTTATATAGTTGGCTGCTCCCACATTGGGGGCATAGATATTTAAAATTGTTAAATCTTCTTGTTGGACAGACCCTTTGAGTATGATATAGTGTCCTTCCTCATCTCTTATTATAGTCTTTGGCTTAAAATCTAATTGATCTGATATAAGGATTGCCACTCCTGCTTTCTTCTGATGTCCATTAGCATGGTAAATTCTTTTCCACCCCCTCACTTTAAATCTGGAGGTGTCTTCGGGCTTAAAATGTGTTTCTTGGAGGCAACATATAGATGGGTTTTGTTTTTTTATCCATTCTGATACCCTGTGTCTTTTGACAGGGGCATTTAGCCCATTCACATTCAGGGTAACTATTGAGAGATATGAATTTAGTGCCATTGTATTGCCTGTAAGCTGACTGTTACTGTATATGGTCTCTGTTCCTGAAGGGACAGTTCATTCCTTAGCTGACTGATGAATATTTACTCAGTACTCTGTATTTGTAAAATGCTGGGCTAAGTCTTAAGTAAGACTGAAACCAAATGCAGATGTCTTTACAGTCCCTGCTTGAAGAGCTATGGTTTGGGAGAATTTATTATCCCTTCGAAAGCTCACTTTCCACAGTTTTTCTAAATCCTGAGTTCTTCCTGTTATTTTAAACGCATATGACTGCATGTAGAGCAGTATCAATCTTTGCAGATTAGCCATTTAAGTGTTGAAGACAAGGCTGCTGTTTGCTTTCATCTTTCCTTAGACTTTTTATGACAAGCTGTCCTTCCATGATGTGTGACAGTGGTGCATGTCACCACTTGCTAGTTGCACTCAAGCACAGATGCCAGGGCTGTCATTTAGAATCAACCTTTACCACAGAGGATCCACCTCTGAATTTCTGGAAGCTTCCACAGGGTTTGTGCCATCCCTTTATGTGCATTGCATATCTTTGCATGTAATCTGGCCAGGTCCACTTCCTCATATCTGGCTTCTCCCGACTGTAATCACATTACTTCCATCTCTACCAAACACACCCCAAATGGTGGTTTTCAAGTCATTAATGTCTTTTTCAGTGAAGAACTGAGCTCACAAAAGTAAGGGGAATTCCCAGGGCTTTGGGAAGTAGAAGGTGATAAAATGAATGTAAAATAGTGGCTGCTCACCAGGAAAACTTGCCACATCATTGTAGTAATGAGGAAATGGCAAAGTTAACATCAACATTATTGCACAGAAGCAAGATGGTATGAATTTAAAAGTTGGCCAAGAGCAAGTACAGCTGAGAATGTGAAGTAAAAAAATGCTCTCTAGTCCTGGTAGTAGTATAAACTGGCAAAATCACCTTAGTTAGAGCAATTTTACAATATCTGGGCGAAGGCACAGATGGGCTGACCCTGTTATCCAGCGGTTCCTCTCTTAGGTGAGCATGTAATATAAAAAACATGTGTACCTATGTGTACAGAGATCTATAAAATAATATCTTCATGGCATTTTTCGTGACGGAAAAAAAAACATCAAATAAGCAAGAAAAAACCACAGAACTTGAGACAAGCTTAATGTCCATGGTAAAATGAATCTTAACATGTGGACCTGTTTTATACTATACAGCAAAGAAAATGAGTAAATAAGATTGAATAATGAAAATGTGGATGATTCTCATAAATTCAATTTTGAGTATAAAAACCAAATTGCACAAGAATATTCACATAAAGTTGAAAAATAGAATGGTAGAATGGTCTTATAGAGAGACATACACATGTAGGAAATGTATAGAGAAATGTATGGTAGAGTCAAATTCTGGAAAGCCCATATAAAAAATAAAATAATGTTGCTTGAGAGGGAATAAGGAAAGTAGAAGGAGCCATGAAAAAGGAAGGCAGGTGTAGGAATAAATTGTAGTCATATACTAGTTATACTTTTAATTATGAATCTGTGATTATATTACTAAAGCCAAAAAGGTATGGAAATGATTCTTGACTAAATTCAGGTAGAGGTGATGAAGGAGAATGTGATTGGAGATACAAGGAGTTATAACATTTTATTTATTATGTTGAATGTGGATCCATATTGTTTTATTATTCTTTATACTTTTTGCATGTTTGAAATGTATTTAAAAATAAAGCTTTAAGATTGCAAAACCATTGTTTCTCTTAAGGGCTTGACAGTCCTATTTTGGAGGTCAAAAACTAAATATTGACTTTTAATTCATCCTGGTAATCTTAATGTAATAATCTCAATTTATGTCAGCCGCGTGGATGAGTCTGACTAGCCATGGTAAAGGCAAGTTACCAGGAAGTACGGAAGTGTGGAAAAGGGAAAGAAATGACCATTTCGAGATAATGTTTTACCTAGTTTACATATCCCTCACTCTCCTTGACACTTGACTTTGTTACATTTCTTTTTTTTTTTTTTTAAGGTTTTATTGATTTATTTATGAGACAGAGAGAGAGAGAGAGTGCACAAGCAGGGTGAAGGGCAGAGGAAGTGCAGAAGCAATCTCCCGCTGAGCAGGGAGCCGAATGCAGAGCTGGGTCCCAGGACCTGGGGACCATGTCCTGAGCAGAAGGTAGAGGCTTAACCAATTGAACCATCCAGGTGCCCCCCAATTTTGATAAACTTCTTTAGTTGCTTTTTCAGAATTAAACAAATTTCAGATATTACTTCCCAATGATAGTATTTGTAATCTCTGGGTTAATCACAAAGATGATGTAGTATTCTATTTATATTAATACAGCCTTAATTTTACAAAATACTTCTGAGCAATTCTAATATAGTTTACCCTAAAAAAAAATGAACCTGAAGTCACAAATCTAAACTGTAGCTTTGATTCCCCTTTTAGGGTTTACTTTTGGCAGGCTAATTTTCTTCTTCAAATGTGGATTTCTTTATCCTTAAAATGGATAGAGGCCTATGCAAAAAGGATGCTGTGAGAAGATACCAAATTCAAATGCTAACATTACATTAAGGGAGACAATGTACATAAAGCAACTTACTTAGTGTCTGAAACAAATTGCTCAAAAATTAATCAAACACTGAAATAAAATAAAATAAAAATAAATAATCCTTCCACCTTGTCAATAAAAATAAGTATAAATGTGTCTACATTTTTGACCATTCTGGATCCAAGGTCTTGGGATCATTATTATCACCCTCCAGTACATTTATATAATGTCATGAATGCATGAGTGAGCAGAAATTTGGGTAAGTAGGTACAAATTATAGACTTATATAGATGTTTTAGTAGTAAAACTTTGAAGTAAACTAACTTGTAAAAACTTTTGTTAATGTTTTCTAAAACTACTTTAGCAAAAAAAAAAAACCAAATTTCAAAACAAATTAAAAGCCTGTTAACAGTTTCACAGAAATGTATTATAGTGCTTTCATGTAATATAGACACATACATACTTTTCATGACTCATATATATGTAAATTCTCATAGCATATAAATAAACATAAACATGTGCATATATTAAATATATGAAATACCTAAAATAAACACACATATACAAACATGTTTGTGTAGATGTATACATACATATGCACATATAATGAGAGTCTGATTCTATCAACAAAAATGTAAATCAGGGAGAGATGCTTTGCTTTATAAGAAAATTCAAAATGTTATTTCTTTAACCCATAATTTCCTTTTCAATTATTTTATATACAGTTTCTTAGGGCAAGTCTCACATAAAGTGAATTAAATACCTAATATTTAGGTTTCTCAAGTGCAAAAATTAATGAGTTTTATATATTGTAAAAGGAGTAGAAAGAAAAGAAACTTTGGCCTATACATTACGTGTCCACTTAAAAAATAATTGGCAGAAACTCCATAAGAAACTAAAAAGATCAAAATTATTTTTCTCTTGAAACTTTTTTCCTTTTCGAGTGAGTAAATGTTGATTTATTATATTCAATGTATACATTGAATTAATTCAAACCTCATATTTCAGGGTGAAGTTAAGACTTTCAGTGGTGTTTCTACTGTAACACACCACACATTAAGGAAAAAACAACTTCACTTGGCACCTGCTGAGAGTATGTTTTAACCCCATAGCCCATGATGTGTTTCCCCTCTCTTGGCAAACAGGTGGTGGTGCTATTTTGTCTCTAGCACAGAGCTTGTTTGAAATGCGGTATATATTGGCTGTGCTGACCCCTGCCATACTGAATTCCACAGGCAGGAGCTCCATGCTATGAAAAGTGGTATTCAACTAGAGGGGTTCATGAAGAAAGTGAAAGCCTCTCAAATTAATTTCTCAAAATGCCCTAAGCCCCAGCCATCTCCCTTCCAATGTCCTTAGCAGCTGCTTAGCACTTCTGGACTAGTTGAACCTGGGTGAGTTGGCTGCCTACCCCTATGGCAGTATTTCCTTTTCAAAGGGCAGTTGCCATGGTTGTATAATTTTGTGCAGGGAGGGGAGCCTTTGTGATTGACCAAGCTGTGCTGAAAGATAACAAGCACAAAAACGACAAGTTGAAGCTGGGGAAAACTTTATCAAACTCTCAGTTGAAAGTTGGAAGAAAGAGTGCTTTCCACAATGGAAATGTGTTGCATTTTTAAATCATCTAACTGCAAGGGGCTCAGTACACTTAAAAGCTTTTATTAAATTTGGTCAGAACTTTCTGTCTCCTAGTGAGCATGTGGAGAACAGAACTGTAGACGGATAGACTTAGCACAAAATAGAGAGAGGAAGAATCTTAAACTCATGACTCATTCACTATCACATCTTAGATCATGTTAATGGCTGGTCCTTCCCAGAGCCCCCATTTGGTCTCAGCTGATGCCCTCATTCACCCTGACATTCTTATTGCTATCCCCTTCTCAGGCAATTAGCTTCTTCCATGTAGAATTTCCTCTCTTGAAAGACTGCATTTGAACAAATCTCTTATGATAGTCTTGTTAGTAAGATAGAGAAATACAGCTTAGATAAGATAGCACTGGGATAGATCTAAAAATTGCAGAACTGTATTCAAAGAACGTTGATTAGCAGTCACACCTATATATACTGAGCTACATACGATACATCAAGAACTATGCCGGGTGCATTTGCTTGCCTTGTGTCAGTTAATAATTTTGACAGGCATGCTATTTATCTTTTTTTTTCCCCACTAAAATAACTCCAGCAATTTTGTTCAAGATTCTACTGCTTCCATCTAAAATTCCAGAATCAGCAATCTCTGTTGCATCTAGTCATGGTCGTGTGCATAGTTCTGGTCAATGTGGTGATGAGCGTCTCTTAGGGGAAGTTTCCCTTTCAGAAATTTAACTTTAGAAATAGCAAAGGCAAATCCCAGGGAAGATCAACTTTTGCTCTTTGTCTTTAGCTGTTCCCTTACTCATTCTCCCCACCTAGGACAACCGTGTATACCAGGAGTAGGAGCAGCAGTGATCTTTGATGAAATCACACAATATGGAAGGTAGATTGGGAAGAGAAACTAGGCCTGAATTGTAGATGCTGTTTTGGGCCGTTCCAGAGGGCTTGAACTTGACCAGCAATTTTGTTCCATAAAAAATATAATCTTATTTAAGTTGTGTTTTGGTCAAGCTTTCTGCTACTCCCAGTGTAATATAATGCACACATCAAAACAACTCTCTGAGCTATGTAGTAATATCCCACAGCTAGGAAGTAGGAAGGGGAACTAGGATTTGAAGCTCCTTTTGTATCTCTAAATCCTATTCTCCTTAACATTTTTTGTTAGTGACTTAAATGCAGAGATAGAAGACCAATCATCAGATTTGCAGTTTCTCAAAGCTTGAATGATAGCTAACACACCAGTCTGAGGCTGCAACTGTCTTGACATATTGCATTTCCTGTGTCAAGCTTTTTACCATTGGTTGAATTTATATTCAAGTAATTCATAGTTTGATAAGTCTATCAGACTCTAAGTGGAGATACTGAGTAAGTAGTTGGATATAGTAGTCTGAAATCCAGACAGAAGATCTGCACTGAGAATATAAATTTATTCATCCATGACATATAGATAGTATATTAAACTGTGAGACTGGGTGAGATCACAGAAGAAAAGAGAGAAAATAGAAAAGGAAATTGGATTAGTGACTGAAGCCTGGACTTCCATAGTAATGTTGTTGAGAAGAGCAAAGGATACAGAGAAGAACAGTCGATAACAATCTAGAATATGGTGTCCAGAAAAACAAGAGGTGAAACTATATGATCTATGGTGATGAAATACTGCTAATTTGTCAAGTAAGATAAAGAAATGAGTTGACCATTGGATTTAACATATGAAGACTTTTGGCAGGGTGACTATCTATCCTCATATGCCTGTGGCACTCCCAATTCCAATTTGTACCTCTTGTCTTGGTTAATTTATAATAATGCTTCTTTTATTCTTAAGTGTCATCATTTCAAAAAATTATGCAATCATCGTAATCATCAGTCATCTTAACAAGGGCAGTTTCTGAGGAATTCTGTGAGCAAAAATCTGATCTATAAGAACAAAGGAAGAAAGTTTAGTGGCAAGACTGGTTTAGAATGGGTAAGTATTGGAGATCATTCTTCAAAGATCTCTTGCATTTCTTTGTTTTGTGGGTGAGGCATTGATTGCCCTGTGTTCTGGACTACTACTTCAAGGTCATTTGTATAGTCTCCTTGGAAGGAGAGATAGAAACTTCCTTCATAGCAAAGCGTAGCTTTGCTTACAGGAGGAAAAAAACAGTGTCTTCTTTGGAGTAAAGGGCAAGAATATTTAGTGTTCTTTATAACAATTTGTTCACTAGTCTTAGTGATCCTTTCCTGTCATGTATCCCACTGCCTGTTCAGGTATCTATGGCCTGTGAGATACCATGTTGTGAGGTATCTTGCTGCCTGTGAGATCTGGGACCTGGGGGACTAGAGTGAAGTTTCTGATTGTCGGGCTATTGCCACTGCAACTAGAAATCAACAGTTTTACATCTCTGATCCAAGAATCCTATGTCTTCTACTACTTTTTAAGAAACATGTGAACCCACTTGTTTGCTTGGAAGTAGGGGAAAATATCAGCCTTTCCTGATTCTTCAAAATCGGTTCTTAGATAACATAAATAATAAATAATAAATATTGCCAATATGTCTCACATTTTTATTGTTTTTCACTATATATAAGACTTAGGCTTTTATGTAATTAAGTCAACCAACCTAATATTTGATAACTTTTGGGTTGTATGGCTTGCTTAGGAAGGTTTTATTTGCCCTCTTAAAGATGAGTAAAAGACTATTTTCTTCTAGTCCTTATCTTTTACAGTTATTTTTTAAGGGTTAGTTATTGAATCCACATGAAATATGTTGTTGTTTTTGTATAAAATAAGATTTTTCCCCTCAAATGATAATTATCCCAGTACCATTAAAGACCACCTTAATGGACTTTATTTATTTAAAATGTCTTTTAATAATATGTTAAATCCCCATTATGGAAAGGTTTATGTTATGGACTCTTGATATTTATACATGTATATTTATGTATGTATGTATATGTGAATATATTTATTCAATCTTTTTCAACATATATTTAATTAGTGCCTACTTATGTGTGACACACAGTAGTATGAATTATTCCATAGCAGTTAGCAAAACGGACCTAGTTTCTATTCCCATGGAAACTGGCACCTACTTGGGAAAATAAATACTGAAAAGGTAATCAAATGCATCATTTAAAAAGTATGGTGTTAGGAAGGAAATAAAAAAGATGCTTTGCTGGAATATTGAGGCATGGGGGAAACCTACACAGGTAGATCTCCTCTGAGGAGGATATCATTTAAGCTTGCACCCAGACTATAAGAATTGAGAATTACAAAGAGTGGGTGGAAGAATGTTCTAAATTGGTGGAACAGCATGCCACAGATAAAAGTTGTTGCAGAATAGGGTCGTGCAATGGTTTTTGCTCACCAACCAACAAAGTCTGCCATCTTGGACTTGATCTTTTCGTAAACTGAATTCAAGTCAACCAGTTACACTGTATAGTGAGTGTTGCTTTATCTTCAAAAGTGTTAAGCTCACTTTCTTTTAGCGTTAAGATCAAATCATTTTATGTGTAGGAGTGGTCACTGGGATTAGCTCTCCAACAGCTACTCTATTTGAAACAATCAATCTAATCCACTCTTCTTAGTAGAAATTGGTTTTAAGGATGGGCTTAAATCATCCTTAAAATTAGATGTGAAGAGGAGAGTTCTGATTGACTTTTGTGGAAAAAAAAAATCCCAACTTTTAGGAAAGAGTCACAGAAATAGAAACATGAACTATACTTAGGAGTCTGAATGCAACTTTTGTCCTTATGCAGGTGCTTTCTCTCAGTTTGTGAATAAGTAAATATGTGTGAGAGCAGAGCAATGAGAATCAGAGAATAGCAGCACCGGAGCCATGACATATTGTGCCTGGAACCTGCCAAACTTCTGGGCTTATTTTTCAGTGTGGTAATGCTTTTCCTTTTAGTTGACTCATTTATAATTGAGGCTTTCTGTTTTGCAACCAGAAGCATTCTAATACTCCTAACATTTAAAAAATATATTTTTACTGATTTATTTGTCAGAGAAAGAGAGAGTGAGTGAGCTAAGCAGGGAAAATGGCTGGCAGAGGGAGCAGGAGAAGCAGCCAGAGGGAGAGGAAGAAGCAGGCTCCCTGCATCCCAGGACCTTGGGATCATGACCTGGGCCAACGGCAGATGTTTAACAGACTGAGCCACCCAGGCACCCCTACCTGCAACATTTCAAACTTAAGTCTGAGGCCCCCAAAGGGGGAAAGGATTCTCAAAGCAGAGTGGCTGATAGCTTCAAAACTCCCCAGCCCTCCTGGCTCCAATCAAACATGTTTATGTAACATTTCTTGAAATTACTCATTAACAATGGTAGAATGGCAATGTTTTTTGTCTACCACGTCTTGTTAGCCTTTGTGATATGATCACGTTTTATTTCTTATTTCTGTTTCTCCTTAAATATGCACGGCCAAATCTATGGGTATTATACTCTTGGAAGTCACATTCCTTCACTGTCTGCTCCATACTTGCAAGCCCTGGGAATAAAGTTACAATGTTTCTCCATAGAACAGGGACTTAGGAGTGGAGGCGGGGATCAAACTACACTGCACGTATTGGGTCCTTCTTTTCCTGTGCTCTTGTCTCATACCTATGCCTCCCCAGGTTCTGCCCTCTCCCTGTGTTTGCGGCTGAGTTATGGTTATGTCATACAGATGTGTATTTTGGTAACCAGGTCCATGAGCATAGTTGTGAGGACCATCTCTGGAATATGGAAGGACGTTTTTAATACTTATTCACAGTGATAAACTTTCACTTCTTCTACAACCTTAGGGAAAGAGACTGGGTTTAAAAAAAAAAAAAAAAAGTGGGGTAGAAACCGACTGTATCTTGTATGTGGAACACATTCACCCCTCAGGGCCCAAGCCTTATTAGAGCCTTTCTTTGAACTTTTTTTTTTTTTTTTTTTTCCGGCCATGCATATTGTGATTCATTCCAAACCAGCTGCACCTTTAAAAAAGTTCAGTATTCCTGATTCTGTTTTCCATTCCTCAGTGATGAACGTTTAAACTCTTAACTCTGAAGCTACAATGAAACCTTTTTACCAGCTATCCTGCATAGCCTTTTTGAATTTGAATTATCTGAAAAAACCTTCCGCGTTGCTTTCATCGCCATTGTTAATTTCCTGGCCACTCACACATTCTAACATTGCCTTTACTTACATGTTAGTTGTTGCCTTTAAGCTGTGATTTTTTTTTTTAGACCTAGTATTGAGCCTTTTTTTCTAGTGTTACTGTTTACCTGGAGAATAGATGTCTCCTTTTTCATGAGCCTTCTCTTTTTCGATTGTTTTTCTGCCCTGCAGAGTTATAGCGGTGTAGCAAGAATGCCTATTGTTAGAATGCATACTATCAAGTAGATTTATATATTTTTTGTACTTAGAAGATGTACTGCTGGCATAATTTTAATCCATAGGTGTTCTTTGGTGAAAATAATTGCTCGAGTGAAAGTATGACAACTTTTTTGACCTGTATACTCACATTTTTACATGGACTTAAGTTTTAAATCAATTAGCTAAAAACATAAATACACCATCAATAGAAATTCCTACACACAGGAACAACAACAAAAATGATCCCACAGTTTATTTTGTTGCTTTCTAAGACATTTCCGGATATTAAATATCACAGAGAGCTGATTGACCAAATCAACTTTTTGATATATCACTGTCTTTTTATTATGGAATTCTAAGTTAAAGGTATAAAAGTGGGTTAAAGGAGCATTCAACTTGTCACTAACATGATTCACTGAAGTATTTTTTACCCAAGGAATTTAATTAGTGTGTCTGAAAGCTAAGGAGAATGAAAATAATTGGTGGTTGGCAGAAGATACCTTTAATGTGGTGATTATTAATAGCTGTTAAGAATACATGGGATAGAGGTAGTAAACAACTAAATACTAATCTTTCTTCACTTAAATAATTATATTTTGGTGTCTTTAAATTTTAATTCTAAAATTTTTAGTGATCAAGAAACTATTTTACAAATGGAGAAAGACCCAGAGAGAAAAATACATTTTCTCCTTGTAAGTGATCAGAATAAAAAGTACTATTGATTTTTCTCTTCATTACAAATGTGCTAATGGACAAAAAGGATAAAATCAAAGTCATTTTTAAAAATGAAGTAAAAGAATTTAAAAGTTAAAAAAGTCATCATTCCTTTCCTGGATTTTCTCTTCCTCCTCTTTGAAATGGAATTAGCATCCATGACATATGAATAATGAGACTAATGGTAGACCCCAAAACATGGCAGCCCCAGGTAACAAAATTTGGGCAGGCTATTGTTTAAATTATGTGATATTTGAATTATATATCTCCTTTTTGCAGTTGATTTTGCTTTGGAAAAGGACATTGAAAAGCCTTAAAAATCATTTGCTATGGGCGATTGGGTGGTTCAGTTGGTTAAGTGACTGCCTTCAGCTCAGGCCCTGATCCCGATGTCCCAGGATAGAGTCCTGCATCAGGCTCCCTGTTTGGCAGGAAGCCTGCTTCTCCCTCTGACCCTCCCCCTTCCCATGCTCTCTCTCTCTCATTCTCTCTCTTTCTCAAATAAATAAATAAAATCTTAAAAAATAATCATCTGCTAGCATCTTAAATTGATATATGAAAGTCAGTATAATAATTGGCCTTGAACTGCACCCCAAAATATTAATTTCATTCATAAATCAGTTTAATCCCTTTTTGTATATTCCAGGAAGGGAAATTAAAATCTTCCCCTGGCTATTTTGTAATTTTTCCATTACTGGATATACAAGCTGTTAGGTCAAATAGATTATTTTCTCGAAACAAGTTATTGATGATCATTTAAAAATAGTCGAGTGTATGGATGGTGCTTTAACATCCTACTTCTGGAAATGCTGATGCAAACTGTGGTGGTTGTGAAATGGCCCGGAGGACACAGTTTTGAGTGCTGTCTAAGCAAGATTCTCAGAGAAAAAGACACATGGAAGAACAGGAAAGTAAAAAGGTAATGTTTTAAACATGTGGCACTTAAATCATTAATTTATGAGTTGAGTATAGTGTTCCTAGGATGAAAATGCTAAAAAACAACCTAAATATCCTCTCAGGAAGACATCATGGAACAGAGTGTCTGTCTCTATGTTTCTCTTATGTGTCCTACTTCAAGTCGAGATGAGGCTTGCTATGCTTGCTAATTGTCTATGCTTCTCCTTTTATATGTTTATGAGCCTTTTGTGATTTCTTAACTGAATTTCCCATTCATATCCTTTATTCAGTTTAATGGGTTGTTGGGCTGGTCCTTTTTTTCTTTACTGAAGCATCATTAGGATTTTTTATATGTATATATTCATGTAAGCATTAAAATCATGCTGTCTAGTATTAAAGAAAGAAAGAAAGAAAGAAAGAAAGAAAGAAAGAAAGAGAGAGAAAGAAAGATTAGGATTTCTATTTCGAGGAAAATGGTGGGCTATATTACTGGGAAGAGTCATGCTGAAAATATAAAATATTTAGGCATTTTAAATCATCTTAACCATGAAAGATTTAGCAAGACAATAAATCCATTTAAGGGAATTAGGAACCAGGAGAGGTAAGTAGAATCCTGAAGTCACTTTTGCCCTAAAGGTATTTACCAATCATTGGCTAGGCAAAAATTCTGTTTTAATGGCCCTGAGTGTCAGAGAAAACAGAAGTCAAAGTCTTGGGTCTTGCAAAGTGGGGACTCCAAAAGGATACATTCCATAGTAAGCTAGTAAACGGAGATTCCTAAAAGATAAACCTTCAGAGTAAAGGATACAAAATTACTACCACCAGGAATTATCCAGGAGCTTTTCAGAGCTTGACAGAGGAAGAGAAAATAGCTTCTAAGCAATTAAAATGAAAAACTGGTCTGTCAATTTACAGTTCGAAGCATATATATATATATATATATATATATATATGTCATTGATACATGACAGGGGTGAGACAGCAGATCAGTGGAGAAAGTGTACACAATTCTGAGCTGGAATTGGTCCATTCCAACTTTTACATTTTTCATAAGATTTGGATGGAAAAAAAAAAATGAAGCATCAGTCCTATCCTTTTGTACTAAAGAGGATAGAGGCACTGTTGTAACTCACCTATTGTTGTTGGTTTATTTGCTATCTTACTTGTTCAGTGTCAAGAAGAAGCCAGGTACGCAGGTAGAATTATGTCCCCCAGAGAGAGCTCTGTGAATTGACCTATTTGAAAATAGGGTCATTGCAGATAAAATCAAATCTGAGCTGGACATACTGGATTAGAGTGGGTTCTATTCAATAATAGTGATGTCCTTATAAGACCTGAGGACAGAAAGACATGAAAACAGAGGCACAGGTTGCTGTGATACAGCTTCAAGCTAAGGAACACCAGGGAAGCTAGAAGAAATAAGAGAAGTTGACTCTGCTACAGCCTCTCGAAAGAGTATGTCCCTGCTGACACTTTGATTTTGAACTCTTAGCCTCCAGAACTGTGAGACAATAAATCTCTGTTGTTTTAAGCCCCCTGGTTCGTGGTCCTTTGTTAAAGCAGTTCTAGAAAACAAAAACAACAGGCCTACCAAGCTGGCCAGATGATCTCTTTTGGCTTCTCCCACTCTCCATCAATGGGCAGGTTTATATGAGAGGAAAGGCTCTGGCTTCTCCTGCAGAATAGCCCATCATCAACACCTTCAAAACACAGACTTCAAAGCAGTCAGAGACAGAAGAGGTTTTCAGTTGAACCTCGTGTATCCTGTTCCGCCTCACAGGTTCCAGTTTGCCCCCACTTTTCTCATTGTCCCCCCTTTCCATTTTCTTTTCCTAACTGCATACCTTGTAGACATCAAACTTGAGCACCAGACAGAGAAAGAATAGCCTTCTATTGTCTCCCAGTAGTTCTGCTGCTCTAACTGAACCCTGACTGGTAATACCCAAATCAATTATGTTTCCATGAACTCATTTTGGTTAACTATGCAAAAAATTATCCCATATTATTTCCCAACAAGAGTTTGGTATTTTGTCTTTTTACATCATTTTTACATTATTATCTTTAATTTTATATTTTAAAAGTATACAGTGCATATTATATTATAATATCATTTTTATTTTTAAATAAAATCCAAATGGTTGCACCTGTGGATAAATGATAGATAAAAATGTCTTATCAGTGTAACAATTAGAACATTAGCAAATGCAATGGACATGAATCAGACTTATTCTACTACTGAAAGATAGAGATATTGCTTATTTTTATCTAAAACCTTAACCATTTACAGTCAGAATCAGCTTTTACACAGAGAATGAGTCTGTCAGATACCAAAGTATTCACTAAATTAATCAGTTTTTTAATGAAATGGATTATTTCTATAAAACAAACCAACAAACACATTACTTGTGTGAACAGATGATTTAGTTGTTAGAAATAAACTGACAATCCCATTTTTTTTTTTTTTAAGATTTTATTTATTTATTCGACAGAGAGAGATCACAAGTAGGCAGAGAGGAAGGCAGAGAGAGAGGAGGAAGCAGGCTCCCTGCTGAGCAGAGAGCCCGATGCGGGACTCGATCCCAGGACCCTGAGATCATGACCTGAGCCGAAGGCAGCGGCTTAACCCACTGAGCCACCCAGGCGCCCGACAATCCCATTTTTAAATACTTGTTTAGTATGGTATCCTGTTAACATTTCCAGGTACTTTAATCCATGGAGCACACCTCACACCTATGGATTCTAAAAGCCTAACTTAGTATTTCCACACACACATGTAAGCATGCACCTCCACACACAAACGCATTCATGGAAGTTTATCATATACGTATATATTGGAAAGGGGAATAGTACTATGAAAACTTTCTTTTGCTGCTTCTTTTTCAGAAATGGAGCCTGAACTAAGAAGAGGATCTAGGAAATGTTCTGATTAGCAATGTTCAAAAAAGAAAGCATAAATCAGAGGATATATTCTGACTATTAGGATCCAATTATAAGTACCAACTTCTGCTTTAAAAACCACAACTCTCTATTTTACTCATCATACTAAAAGATAAAACATGAATCACAGTAAAATGTAAACTGATTTATGCATTCCATCTATTTGTAAGTCTGTGAGTATATTATTACTTAAGAAATATTTGAATCTGATATTACTCCTGAGTGCTAAATGTAACTAACAGTGATATTAGGTAACTTTTATTGAATTTTATTACATCCTAGTCACTCATATGCTGGGGATTTTGTGTGCATTAATTTGTATAATCTATATACTATATAACCAGGAAGATCCTGGTATTCTTTGAAATCTATGCATGAATTCTGGATCTTCATATGTTTAGGTAACTCTTCCAAGCAGTTGCAGAATCAGCATTCACATTTAGTTACTCATCCTTACTCTAGAGTCTGTGTTTATTACCTGCAGTACATGCTGCACTCCCTCTTTACTGGTCAAATAGTAGATCGGTTGTTCTGGATTATGATAGAGTAAGGGGAAATATCAGTTACCTGCTAAACTGTCCATAAATGCATATGTAAGGGAATTCTTTAAAATAGTATGTGTAACCAATGACAGTTAGTAGTGATGAGGCAAGCATGCTCTAAAGGGAGCTGGTAAATGGGATTTTAAAGCCCACCAGTGAGGTGGAGCCTGCATCAGGCTCTTTGCTGGGTGGGGAGCCTGCTTAAAATTTTCTCCCTCCCTCTGTGCCCCTCCCCCACCTCTCTTTAAAAATAAAAAACAAGGTGTGCCTGGGTGGCTCAGTCATTACCCATCTGCCTTAGGCTCAGGTCCTGATCCCATAGTCCTGGGATCTAGCCCTGCATCCCGCTCCCTGCTTAGTGTGTTAGCCTGCTTCTCCCTCTCCCACTCCTCCTGCTGGTATTCCCTTTCTCTCTCTCTGTCAAATAAATAAATAAAATCTTTAAAAACAACAACAACAACAACAACAACAACAACAACACCCACTAGTGATTGTGATTTCTGATATCCAGGACAGGAAGACAGAGTGGACAAATTGGACAACTGTGCAGGACTATCAACAACAATGTCAAAATGTCCAAAAATGTCACTGGACTCAATATAAAATCCTATAGTAAGATTTCCACATTCACTTCCTGAGGGAGCAGGTAAAATGATTGTTGATCACACTTTGGGAAACTAGACACCCACTTAATTATAAATAGATTAAATAAATAAATAAATAGAAAGATGAACAAAAATTTTTACCAGATTGATTTCAAGTTACATGAAGTCAAGTAAAAATAATATAATAATCATATAGTAAACTATTTATTTTATACTTCAAAAATTGATATCAATTGTCATTTTGTGGAGAGAAGTAGTACAATTTGTCCTCAGTGGCTGGTACTGAATATTTATTATTAATAAGTCTTAGTTTTTAGTTTGGTCCAATATTGTCAGCTGTGCAAGTTTTGCTTTTTTAAGTGCATTAACTTTCAGTGGCAATATATATGATTAACTTTTATAATTAGGCAATGGAGGCTTGCAAACATATCAATTTTGTAAAAAAAATCAAAGTTTAATAAATATCCATGAAAGCATTTTATGTCATTATCTCAAATACTTTATATTCTATTATTTAACCAACTTGATCTCTTAGGTCCTGCAAAGTCTATCAATATAAACATTTCTGTCACCCTCTCCTCATATTTTGAACATTTTTCTCTTATGTATTTGGTTCTTTTTTGGAGACTATCTTTTACAACAGTTAAAATATGTATAATAACACCATGAAATAAATTTACCCACAGTGTTTTATTTACTATTTCTAATTCAAATTCTCTTTTGAGATTAATATTAATAACCTTTCTTTCTTTTTCTTAGCTAGCATATCTAAGAAATCTTTGACCTTTATACTTTTCTGTTGAATTTCTATTTAAAGGTGTTTCATTTTGGTGATACATATTGTAACTTCTGTCTCAAGATAGTGAGCTGAACTTATACTTCATTCTTACTCTGCTGTATCAAATATCTAGAAACAATATAACACTTAAATAACAAGAAAACAAACTTACCCAACAGACAGAGGCTTTCTCACTGGACCAGAAGTTATGACTAATTCCTGAAAGTTAGACAACAAATAAAAATGAAGAGGTAGACCTCACCTAGGACACAAATATGAAATTACTACCATGAATGATGCCTTGAGCTAGTAAGAGACTGTGGAGTGATTAAACCTCACTTTTTCTGAAACCTCCTACATTCTACTTTCACGTGATGTATGCTAGGTATTAATTGATGGGTTGTTTGCCTCAGCAGATCCTCAAAACGAAACAAACAAATGTAAAAATTCATTTTAAACTGGTATGATACAATATTCACCAAAATTGGCTATGTTTAAGAGGAGACTCAGAAACATTTAAAAGTTGATAATATATCAAGTCAAACTCAGTGATCGTAAAGCATGAATTTAAAAAAGTGGATAAAATATCTCTCAGTTATGAAAAAAAATCAATTTATACTTTGAAGTAACTGGGCTTATAGATAAAATACAGACCATTAATAGATGTTATTCTAAATGTGTCAGCTACACTCAAATATTTAACCCCCTCCAAACCCTCTAAGATTAGTACTATTATTAATCCCATGTAGAGACACAGGGAGTTTAAATAATGTATGAATTTTCATGTATGTAATGTGTAGAGAGCTAGGATGTGAAATCAAGTAGCTTAGCTCCAGGGTCCAAGTTTGGAATCACTATGCTTTACTTTCTTCACATTCTATGGGAGATACT
Organism: Mustela nigripes; assembly: GCF_022355385.1. Lineage (NCBI taxonomy): Eukaryota > Metazoa > Chordata > Mammalia > Carnivora > Mustelidae > Mustela > Mustela nigripes. The sequence continues at coordinate 44,568,051 of NC_081562.1, read as the reverse complement.
ATCTATGAAACTAAGAATCAAAGTGACAGAGGAAAACATAGCTTTAAATATAATTATTAGAAAACAAAAAGAGTAGAAACAAATAAACTAAGCCCTCAATTCAAAAAAAGTAGCAAAAGAATAATGAAATACATTTCTAAACAATGGAAGAAAAGGAATAAATTCTATAACTAGAAATTTAATGAAATAGCAAAGAAGCAAATAAAACAGCAGAACTGACCAATAAAGAGAAAAGTTGGTTCTTTGAAAAGATCAATAATATAGACAGGCCTTTGGAAAATATGGTCAAGGGTTAACTAAAGAGAGGTAGCACAAAGGGGAAAAAATATGTGGAATGAGAAAAAGAGGTCAGGATTGTAGGTCCAGAGAAGATTAAAATAACATTTCCAGAGAACCCTGTATATAACTTTATATCAAAAAATTTTTAAACTGAAACAATTTTGAAGAAAACTATAGATTGCCAAAATCGACCCTGGAAAAAATAAGAAATCTGACTAGAACAATAACCTTAGAAAAAATAAAAATGGTTGTTAAAGATTTGCCCTTAGGAAAGGTATAAACCCCATGGTATTTATGGGAAATTTCAAACAATATTTTGAATGAGAGATAGTTCCAATCTCAGAGAAAGTATTTGAGAACTTAGAAAAGGACAGGAAGTTACACACTTTTATAATGATCATGTATGACATGATGACATAATTGGATGAACACAAAATAAAGGAGAAAGCCAATTAACAGCCAATTTTACTCCTGAGCAACATTGCAAAATCTTAAATTATTAACAAACACAAATATTCCTGTTTTGGCCGTGTGTGTGTGTGTGTGTGTGTGTGTTTAATGTCACAGGAGAATATGTATTCCCTAAGCTATGTCTAGATGTTCATTTCCTATAATAACATCACCAAATATTCAGACTCCTAAAGATCTATTGATCTGAAATCATGGGCGATATCAGCTTGGGAATGTATTTCTCCATCACAGATTACATTACTGGTTTTAATCTTTAAATACACCAGTTATCTTCTGTTCAAATTGCCATTTTCTGTTTTTTATTTCTGATGCTGTTTTCATGTCTTTATTCTTTATGCACTTTAGGTTTATATCTTTTTTTTCCTCCACATTAATGATTCCATTTTCTACAGAATAATTTATTATATTTTCTGCTTTTTTTGTACATATTTCTTTGTTAACTTTTGCATTTACCTATTCCCTTGTTTTATGTAGTTTTTAAAAACACTGTAAATTAGGTACATATCTTTTTTATTTTAGTTGAATTGCCTTTATCATGTCAGCTTTCATATACCCATTTATGGTGTTCTTAACTTCTAAGTCTACAAAGGATACAACTAGATGTTTTCTAAATGTATACCTTTTGGGGGCGCCTGGGTGGCTCAGTGGGTTAAGCCTCTGCCTTTGGATCAGGTCATGATCTCAAGGTCCTGTGATGGAAGCCTATATCGAGCTCTCTGCTCGACAGAGAGCCTACTTCCCCTTCTCTCTCTGTCTGCCTCTCTGCCTACTTGTGATCTCTCTCTCTCTCTGTCAAATAAATAAATAAAATCTTAAAAAAAAATAAAATGTATACTTTTTAATTTAATGGACATATATATTATTTTAAATAAAAATAAGAGAAATATTTTTCTTTTTTAAAAAAATATTTTATTTATTTATTTGTCAGAGAGGGGGACAGGGAGAGAGAGAGCATAAGAGGGAGAAGTAGACTCCCAGGGAGCCCGACGCAGGACTCAATCCCGGGACCTTGGGATCATGACCTGAGCTGGAGGTGGATGCTTAACCAACTACACCACCCAGATGTCCTTGAGAAATATTTTTATTAAATCTTGCATATAACAACATAAATATAACTACTGATCTTAAAATTTCCAAGTTCGTAAGACATATATTGGGCAACAGGGACTACATAATAGTCAAGAAAATATTAAAAGTGTGAAATTTATTGCTGTCTTATTAAACTACCTCACAAACCAAAAACAAATATAAAATAAGACATATTTTTGTAGTGATCAGATAATAGAGTGTGTGCATCCATAACATGTTTAACTGAAAAAATTGTTTCATATAGATTATGCTTGAATACAAATGTAGCTCTTTTGTAGAGCTAAATTGAAACAAACTCACAAACAAAACACATTTTCCAGCTCAACATGCTCTTCTGGTCTATACAAGGTCTAGATGAATCTGTAGCAAGTGTGCAAAACTGCCAAGTGCACAATGCATTGTCTTCTCTCATGTCCAAAAAATAAAAAATAAAAAGGGTACACGTCCCATTTGACTTTGACCCCTGGAGATTCCAATATTAAACTGCAGTTTGTGAGCAAGCAGACTAATAGAGCTTATGAACATTTAAGCCAGACCTTACACACACACACATGCATAAAGTCACATTAAGCAAATTGTGGACATTAAAAATAGAAGTGCCTTCAGGTTAACGTGAACTTTAGAATAGAAGAGCATGCCTAAAACTGAAAGGAAAACAGGAAAGAAACTTGAAGATAAATAATGTATCCAAGTGTCAAGTAAATAAACGTTTTGGGAGATACACAGGAACCATGATTAGTATGGCCATGGAATGGTTTATGTGGCAGAGCACGTCCCCCGTGAGCCACTGAGTCTCTCTTGCGGACTTGGTAAGTGGAAGGTTTCTAGATAGAAACAATGGTTGCTTCAGTACACAGGCCTTGTCATAGTACTCACCATGTTTAGGATTTACTTACTTTATCATAATCTCTATTAGGTGTTCTGAAATGTCTATATTTGTGTCAGGGATTTTATACCTCAGCTCTTCTGAGAATTCTGTCCAAATACTATCCTCTTCATCCCTCTCTTCCTCCTCCCCTCTCTTCCTTCCACCCTTCCTCCTCCTGTATTTTGGGTAAATGTGCAAACAAGTGTCAAGTAGACTTTCTCTTAGTTGGCTATTATGGAATGCATTTGGGATCAATTAAGGCAATACACATTTTCACATTATTATATCTCTTGTTTGCTTTCCTTAAATGCTTGATAACAATGCAAATAAATATTTTTAAAATCTATAAAAGCAACTTTACATATGTACCCTTTCAAAACAGTTTAACTTTATCATGTAGAATATCCACACAATCTTCCTCCATCAAAATAGTAAGCAATTTGTTTCCATTTTCTTAAAGTCATTGCACAAAAACTGACAAATCAGTTGAAAGCCTTCTTTCCTATGATTCCAAATATCATAAAATCTGACATATAAAAACATATTTATACACACATTTAAAGTAGATAGTCAAGTTTTTACATAAATAGATTCTGTCCCATATATTCTGGGCTAAATGTAACCTAGTTATTTAGATTTTATAAGTAATATAGCTGCATCACACATTTTAAACAATTAAGAATTAATGTTTAATGTTTATTACATGAATTTTAAACCTTCTTTTCTGAATTAATGTACTCCAGTGTATGAATGTATCAGTGCTACTGTTCTAGATTGTAAAACTATCTCTATTGCCTTTTTATTATTGCAATTTCCAGGTCCCCACAGACAACTTCACCAGTTCATAATATTTGGCTGTGAAACCTGCTTGAAGCTGAAGAAAACAGCATTTGTTATTAAAGCTTGTTTCTGTTTTGGAACATCGGAAAGCTGATATCTTTTTCTAGAGGAAATTGAGAGGATCAATGTTATCTTGAGCAATGTCATCTTGTGACATTAGCCTTTGTTTTTATGACTTTGGTTCTCATTTAAAAACCAAGTGAAGTCAAATTTTTAAAATCCTCTGGCTCTCTGGTGAATGGGACATTTCCTCATTTTCTGGAGGCATTTTTTTTTTTTTTTCACAGCAGCCCATTATCACTAAATTTGTAAATTAGAAATTTAGGTGTCGACAGTATTTCTTCTAAACAATTATAATGATCAGATTTCAGACCATTAGGTCTAGGTTTTGCCTGCAAAGTCCTGTGGATAGTCACTTGCTCTAATCTCCGGATGATATGATTCTCTCTTCATTAGCCTTACCATCACCTGTTCAGTTTTTGAACAAATAACAGCAAATCCTTCATCTTTAGGTTTATAGGTTAAATGTTTACATCACTGTGTGAGAAACCCTGGGAATCTGGGAAGTCATCTTCTATTTTAATTATTTCAATGATAATTCGCCTCCCCCTCTTTTTTTCCCCTCTCCATGTGGACCTCAAGATTCTTCAAGTACATTCCTTATAGGTGACTTCTGGAGAAATTTTCCTATCCAGGTCAGTTCATACCTAATCAAGGCATGTTTCTTTATGAAAAAATGTAACAGTGGAATCATGAAGATCTTTGAATCTTTTATAAAAATCCCTTCTTTTTGAATCAAATCAATGGCATATCGCAGGTATTTTCAAAGTTCTTCCCCCTTGTGCATCATCACTCATCTCAAAGGTATGGCTGATTATGTGGACCAACTTCCTTTTGGTTTTTAGCAGTTCTTTCACTTTCTTCAAGTCCATATTATGGCAATTGCTTATTCCCACATTTAGATACCAGATGTCAACAGCATACAGTACCTTTTCTCTATGCCTTTGTGAAGCCAGGGAGCAGATGCGTACCTAAGTCAAGTGGCACAAGATTGTCCACACCTTTTGATTCCCTATAGTACTAAACTGAGGTATATGTAACAATATTTAATTTAACAATATTTAATTGAGGTTCCTAGGTCCTTCAATTTTATTTCTACCGAGAGGTATTTCCAAGCATGTAGGTAACTTCGAAGGACAGTGTTATCAAATAAACTAAGACATAGATTTAGAACTCCAGCACTTAGAACCCAGGCCCCCAAAACCTTCCATAACCTTCCAGTTTGAATGGACTCATTGGCCACGCCCATCTATCTCGTGACTTTCTAACATCTCTTTTGTCTGCTTTTTCAGAAGCACTGGATATTATCACCACATTGTTGAAGGAGGGCATATAAAAGCAAAGTATATTATCCCAGGTAATCTAGATAACACTTCTGAAACAGATTTAGGAATTTAAGGGACTGCAGACTTTTCCTCTTTTTTTCCCTGACATGGCCTCGACCTTCTTACAAAGCTTTGTTTCCAGCTATTAACCCAAAGCTTTTGGCCTCAACTTGTTATCCAGAGTTATTTTGCTTTCCTCTAGATAGCATCACAGATAATTTCTCTATCATGATGCAAAACACAGAAAGTGACATGGGCCTCTATGCCCATCTCTTGTAGGAGTTGTGTTTCTTTACTTTTTTGCTTCATGCTCTGAGACAGAGGCTCAAACACGTGCCACCCAATACCATACACTGTGCACAAAGCTCTGAGACACGAACTCAGGAGTACTGGCAGCGATAAAGGCATAAGCGATGGCCCACTCTATTTCTTATAACCACCCCTTCTCTCCCTGCCCCCAACCTGAGTGAAAACATCCCTCTTCCTTCTCCGCTTCTGTCTCTTTTTCTTGCCCTAGCTGGAGGTCACACCAGGGATAATCTGTTCAGACTACATTTTGGCATTTTTTTTTTTTTGCTAACATTTTGAAGGCAAGCTCTTATCATAGGATTCAAGGTCCTTTATCTTTGTTCCCCTTTTGTTATTATTTATTCTTCTGCACACAAGAGATATTTACTTGGTCTATTAGTAACCAATCAACAAGATCAGTGGATTCTCATTAACAGCTTGCCAGTCTCTGTTGACCTCCACAACTGTCATCTGCCTGGATGCTGTTGAAAGCCTGAATGATTTTAATCAGGAGAGAATTGTTGATGTGCATAGATCTTAAGCAAATTTCTCAGGTCTAGGTCATTTATCGGATTTTTCTCCACTGGGCAAAGAGAAAAACTTTTGTTCTCAGAAACGATTTGCTCAGCAGTGTGGCAGAAAATGACCCTTATCCAGCGTGGAGTAGTTTGAACCTCTTGCAACATCAGACAGAGGATGGATGACCTTAACCCCTGTCGCTCTTTTGGCTTTGGTATTGCTACCCTTCCTACTGCTGAGATCACAGCATAGTTTATAATGCACCATCATCTGGTAATTTCTGTCTTTGGCCATGTTTCCCTATTGGGAAGTGTAACCGAAGGAGTGTAGAGGAAAAGTTAGTCATAAACTAATGGCTTTGTGTAGCTAGTTTTGAAAAGAGCAACACAGATACTATGCTACAGAGTTAGAAGGATTTTCTAAGTGAAGTACATGGGTTTTTAAAACAGCAGAGTTCAGTGGGGGTTAGTGCAATAACTTCTCAAGTCTTACTGTCCTGCTGTTTTATGTCAGTCCATAACATATTTTTGCTATTGGAAATTCCTCTTGGGTTTTGGTGGATTTGACAAATATTGCTAGTTTCAAATTCTGTCACCACTTTACATGTTTTCTGAAATCCTTCTCTGTTCAACACCTGTAGAGTTTATTTCTCTCCGTGCTTTTATATCAATTATGGAAGCACTTGTATAGCACTTACCAGATAGTGTTGTGTTTTTTCTTAAATATTGTGAGGAGAAAAAAATGCTTGTTTGGTAATACTTGCTTGATTTAGAAGCATATGGATTTACTGAATCTCATTATGCATCCAGAAAAGCTAGGGGTTTTCCACCTTGTGACCAGTCCATCGTGTTTTTTTAACATTATTGATTGCTCTGACTGAGCACTAATTGACCTAGTATGTCATCCTGGTCAACATCTGTGTCTTTCACATTCATTACACAATTGTAAATTGTAAATATAAGAATTGGTCACTGTGGAGGGGCTTAATTGCAATAAAAAGATCATAAAGCAGAAGGTTATATATACTAACATGAGGTGTCTTTTTTATAACAGTCTGGGGACTCCTTGTTGTCATAAATTGTATCTTAGTTACCCTATTATTAGCAGATAGTACTAAAGATTGTGATCCAAGGAAAGGAATTTTTAAGCATTTAGTTAATGGAAATTGAAATATTAAATACAAATATTTTGTCAAGAAGTAGAGTTTAGCACTGAGAGATATACCTGAATGATTGTGGAATCTTCTTTAATTTATAAATTTATTTATTCAATAAAAATATTTGTATCTGCTTTATTCCAGGCAAGGGGATTTTTAAAATTTAAAAGATTACTGGATAGAATTTTTGAATTCTAGCAAGAAGAATGGTTAAAAAATATGGAACTCATCAAAGTAAACTAATTGAAAACTAAAATAATTAATTTACTGGGCGTCAACAGAATTTTGTTCTTTCTCTTGCCAAGCAATGTGCATAAGTTAGACATGAACTAGTTCTGCTATTTCACTGAACTCATGATTTACTTTGTAATCCATTAAAACCCAGATATATTGAGAAAAATTGAAAACAATGATAAGCATTATGAAAGTTAGGGTTCTTTTTATGAACTCTACTTAAGGTGTCTTGTTACTTCACCAGTATTTTTTTCTGTTTAAATATTTGCCATTCTTTCTGATCTCAGAGTCTGGCTAACCAGGCAGCAGAGTGTTCAGGCATTGGGCATTGAAGAGCACTTTGAGGTGCCCCACACTATTCTCACATGACCTCGAGGGACAATCTTCCATGGAAGGGTGAGAGAAGCTTATACGTTCCTTCTGCCAATTATGAAGGTTTAACTGTGGATTAAGAGAGATTATAGCCATAGTCTTCTTATATTTTTAATCTCAGTAAACTCTGAAAGGAAGATGTTGAGGCGTGGAGTGAATTTCAATTGGAAATAGGGCTTTCCCAACTCATTTAAAATATCTAAGTTAAAGATAGAAATAAATAATAAAAGTATAGTTGTCAATAACACTGGCCACAGACAGTAAAAGCGTAACTCCTGCTAAACTTATTTCATGGGCTGCTATTTACCATCAAGATAATGTGGTGATAAATTCATTAAAATGGGAAGTTTTCTCTTTTATCCAAGTAGATTTCCACAGGGAAATGACTCAAATGGAAAAATATATATTGACAGATTCCTTCCCATCCCAGTGTTCAGGCTCCTAAAGCTATTATGTCAAATAGGAGGAGGCATTTTAGTAGATATAAAGTTCATAAGGCTGTCAAATTGGTTCACCACATCTGAGAAATCTGTATGCATTTTAATAGAAACTTAATATATTAAGACATTCCAATTTGTTCTTTCCAGGAAGTTGGATTAAAAGAAGGAAGGAATACATTATTTTTAATATATCAGGTAGCTCAGAAATTAAACCTTTGATGTTACAGAAAAATGTTATAAAGTTTTATACCAAGAGGAGTATCTGAATATGAGAATATATAATAATTCAGAATTTATTTCACCAATGGAATCATTGTGCAGCATATCTCTGTATTGGTTTATGTATAATGTATAAAGCAAACTTTGATTTTTTTTAAGGTAGAAAATACTGAAATACTAAAATTTTGTCTGCAGCTCTATTGGACTCTTAGATAGTAGATACTGGTCATGAAGTTCTAAACTGTCTTTTCTTTTTTCTATAAACATATATACTGAAAGATATGTTTGAATGTATGCCCTTTGGCATAGTCAGCATGGTAATTACATGTTACATGTTTTTCAAAACTGTTTCCATTTATCAAAACTTTTGTTTTGAAATTGCTATCTGATATTTTGAGTAACATAAGATTGTCAGTGCCCTGGTTTATTTACCTAAGTTGATACTAAATAATATTTGGCCATTTAAAAAAAAACCTTTGCTAAAAGAGTAGATTTTAGTTGCTTTCACCACACACACACACACACACACACACAAAATGACCACTATGAAGAAGTCGTCTAAAGGAATCTAAATGCCTAAATCAGAATTTTTATGACATCTGGTAGAGTTTGGGAATTAAAGAGGTTTCTAGACTGTAATGAGTATATTGATGTTTCTTATCTTACTCTCCATTTTCCCCATGTGCCTAAAATATTCCATAAATAACAAGTGATAAAGATAAAAATAAAAAATCTATTCTATAAAGAGAAAATAGGAGTTTGAGGATATGCAAAACAATACACTTTATTCTGAAAGAGTTTCAAAAGGGTTTTGAACAAAAACATTATTGTAAGAATTTCCCTTCTGATTTAACAATTTCTAACATTAAACTGTACAGGGTTTCAGGCTTATGTGCTAAAACATCATTGATATTTCTTTACAGTCAAATCATGTGGGTTTGCTTTTTGTTGCTGTGTAGGAATTCTTGAACTAAAGCTAGTATTGCATTAATTTTAAGTTAATTTTTTTCTGTATTTCACACACGCGCACACACACACACACACACACACAATAGTTACAACATGATATACTCGAGGAATTTGAGTTCAGTTGTTCCATGAGCATACTTTGCTTCAGCTTGTAGTCCTGTCTCCCACAATCAGTCAGGCGTCGGGTCTCCTTTTTTGTTGTTTCACATCTGATGGGTGATAGTCCCATGTATAGTACAGCCCCACAACATCTTCTGTAACTCCACCTTCCCTTCCATTTGAGAAAGGAAACTTCTAACACTTTATTCATGGACTTATACCATATGTAAGAACCTCGCACACCGTGGACCCATGTGAGTTCATTGTTGTAAACAGTTGAGTTAAGGACTGGGAGTCCAGGATATGCGTCTCAGAAGGATTATACATCAGCGGCGTCTCCTCCACTCCAAAATGCAGACAGAAATGGAGAATGTCCTTAAAGTCTTAGTTCATTAATAGGCCCAACTGTGTGTCCCTGCAGAGTTGTTCATCTGTAGCTTAGTTCACTTTCATCTGTGTCCTGAAGTGAGTCTCTAAACATTTTTTTTCCCTATGTGATTTTGCGGGCCTATAGCTGAGAGAGTTGCCCATTTGATAGAAGTCTCTAGAGCCCTTAAAATTCTTCATGCCTTTGGCTGTCTTACCTTCCTTTTCCATATATTAGGGTGAGGAGTGGTTCTTGATACCTTTTCATACTCCTCCTCTTATAAAGTTCTGTGATAGATATAGCCTCACCTGGAAATAAGATTGACTCCTATATATGCTATATCTACTGCTAGCTAATTTTGGCATCTGGAACTCAGGTAAATGACATTCATTCTGAAGAAAAAAGAGGAAGAAGTGGAGGAGGAGGAGAAGGAAAATGGGAGAGGAAGAAGAAAGGAAGGTAAGTTAAAATATTTACAAATTCTAAAAAAAAAATAGAAAATGGATACCTATAAAGACATTATTTGCTGGATTTATTTTTTGGATTTAGATTTAGATTTATTTTTCAAAAAATTAAATTTTATGCATTACTCCTGCATCTATTACTTTCTTTTCTAGAGGAAACAGCTATCAAAGTTAGTGTGTATCTTTTCTTTGCCATTTAAAAATACTTTTATTACATATGTTTGCACCCATACAGAAAATACAATATTGTTTGTTAATACTTTATCATATTGTACTACTTTAAAAAAATTGGCTACTTTTTTAGCTAATAGTATATTGTGAGAAATAATTATCTTGATACTTAGTGATTTAGATTACTTATTTTCATAATCATATAGTGATACAATCTTTGCTGTAAAAGTCCAGGACAAAACCATTTTGTAGAGACACTCTAATTTTGGGATCTGATATATGCCCTCTATTGCAATAGCCTGAGTAACATCTATCTCTTTACATGCTCTGTGGTTGTTTTTTTTGTCCTTGACAATTGTCTCAAGATCTCATGACACCACAGACATTCTGAACAAAATGGAAAAATCTGTTGTAATTTATAAAATATTGTTTAAGAAGGTATACAAATAATGCTTAATAAAATTTGAGACATATGTGCCTGTGTATTAGCATTTTAAGAAATAAATATTGAGATTTCTGGTTTCAATTTGGAATTAAGAAAACTGGAATTACTATTACTTCCACCCTTAAAACAACAATGAAAAGTTGGTCAAACTACAATTCACAACTTTCTTTAAACCATCAGGAAGTTGAAATTGCAGAGTAACCAACTCACTTGAAATCTAAGAAAAGATAAGCACTTTCAAGGACATTTCTCACTTCCTTGGAATAAGGCAGCTGGACAGCAGGAAGACCAATTCAACTGACATTGTTAACAATGTTTGAAACTTTAAGAATGTTTGAAAAGACCAAGTATGGAAAAGGAAAACAATAAAGCTCCTGGAGGGTGCAGATGTAAGAATTGATTCATTTGCTTTTCTCCACAAACCTCACAGCGTGTGCGCAAACAAAAGTTACCAAGAGTCCTAACAAGATGCCTCTCATGGTACAGGACTAAGGTAGGGGATGAGGCAGTGTGGGGGAAGGTACATAATTCCACCTTCTCTACAGAACAAAAACTTTAAATTAGGGAGAGGAGGAGAGTCAACAAACAGTTCCTTTGGGCATTGCTGAAAAGCCTTTGTGTCTAGAAGAAGGCAGAAATAAAGACCTCTACTTTGGGGTAGGGACAGGAATATTTTCTGGTCTCAGAACCACAACTGGGAGAGAAGTAGGACCTCTGAGAAGGCCACACCGTTCAAACCCAGAGATGCAGCTTCTTTAAAGCTTAGGCTTAATTAGTACAACAGAACCATCACAACTGCCCAAATACTCCTGCCACACACAACATCAATGTTGAGTAAATAGTTGCGTTGTAATACTGCTAAAAGAATTATAAGAGCATAGGGAGATCTTCTCTAAGGTACAGTGCAAAGGGATGATTTGGGTTGAGGACAGAATACAGATACTGAGAAAGACTTCTCTGTGAAATAGTCCCCACCCTAAACAGATGATACCAATAGAGCAATTTGAAGCCTGTGGTGCACTGAGGGTAAAAATAGCAATGACAAACCCTGATGTGGGACTCCATCCCAGGACTCTAGGATCATGACCTGAGCTGAAGGCAGTCGCCCAATCAACTGAGCCACCCAAGTGCCATTTTCTATCTGGAGAATAAATCACCATTTTCGAAACTAACAGAACTGTATATCACAAAGAGTGACTTTTACTGAATGAAAATTAAAAACAAAGTTTTTGGAAGTATCTATAAGGAGTAATGTGATTATATTATTTTATAATAAAATATGTATAAATGATTCATCTCTAGTTAATATAATACACCAAAAAACATTTTGTATTATCATTTAATGTGGTAAATAAAACATTGCAATATGATCTTTAGACAGCTTATATTTCTTTTATGCCTCAAAGATTTTTAGAGACTTTTTTTTTACGCTATTAGCCTTTTGGTATTTCCATCAACTGCATACATAATATAGCAGAAATTATAATTGGTTCTTAAAGGTACAAATTTGTCAGCAATATAAATTAATATAATTTAAAACAGTTCTTTTATCTTAGTGGTAATTTTATGAGGTATAATTATTTAAACTATTTTATTTTATTCCGTATCTTATCTGAGTCAGACTCCTGAATTTTTTTAAAGATTTATTTATTTATTTGAGAGAGAGAGAGGAAATATGAGCAGGGGGAGGGGCAAAGGGAGAGGGGAAGAGAAAAGCTGACTTCCTACTGGGTGCGAGCCCAACACCAGGCTTGAGGCAGGGCTCCGTGATCATGACAAGAGCAGAAACCAATAGTCAGACACTTCATCAGCTGAGGCACCCAGGGGCCCCAGACTCCACCCCCTTTTTTTTTTTAAATTGACATTCCTTTAGAAAATCAGCGCATTTTCTGTGGCTACACTTTAATTACAATATCGGGAATAGCTTTACGAATCTAATGTTAACAATCTATTGTCCTTAGATTCTAAAACGGATTCATGTTTTCTAGTATTTTATTAATTTGATCATAAACATGGTTTGAACACATAGATTATAAGATTGCCATTATTCTGTTTCACTGTGGGGAAGATCTGTCTGAATTTAAAATACCCTTAGCAGTTACTGAACAGATGAGATTCTGTCATTTGTAACTTGACCATTTTTATTTAAAGTCATAGCAGCGTCACATGGTTGGAAATACCTATAGACTTAAGTGAGATCTTGTTGGCCACCTCCATGGTTGAAATTCCCAAACTGAGAAGCAAAAGCGCAGTGCAGAGAAGACTACAAGGGGAAGCTAGGACTGAGCAATAGAAAACATTAAATTCAAGCAGTCACAAGTAAACGATTCAAAGTCGATGAGCCTATTCTAGATCCAAACTGGTGGGTAATACAAGAGCAGAGCATAGGACTTTGGGCAAGCATTTGGGCAGTGGAGATGAATGTATTTATGTGGAGAAAATACGGTTATAGTGGGGCTTTTTCTACAGGTGTTACATTTTGACTCTAAGTAGGCTACACGGAACTTATAAAGGTCTCGTTCTGACTATACTCCCCATATCCTGCACTCATGCCACCAGTTAGCACACTGTGACAGTACTGATGTGATGTGACCTTCTTTAATAAACAGAACTGAAGGCATGCATATTCCTGGAAACCAGAACTGTGGTGAAAATGTTCTCACAAAATAGCTCAGGTGCCTCCTCTGTTGTGAGAGTTTTACCCTGCTTGCTACCTAAGAGTTAGCCTGTCCCAGTTGCATTGTTTCTAGCAGAATATATGAGACTCCTTGGTCACACACAAAGCATTTTGTTACTCATGGCTCAGCAGGCAGTGTGAACTATGTATTTGCATCATTTTCCCTTGTCCTCTATGTCCCCTGTGAACATATGAGGTGGCCTTGAAAAAGCTGGGCACGCAGTACATTTGCAACTTAGCTAAGGAGGCCAGAGCTCAGGAAGCTCCTGGTCTTTGTAAGGGACTGTGGGCAAAGCTGTTCAATCTTTCCCCTGTAAGGAGATGTTATCTTTACTACATGGGACAAGAAACCAATCTGCTTTCTGGACCAGGAGACACTATCTCTATCATCCAAAGCTACTTGGTATAAAAATATCCTTGTAAAAAAAGACCTAAGCACTAAGCAAAAGTTGTCATGGTCTCTGCTGACAAGATGTTAAGGAACGTAAGAGTCCAATGAAGAATATATTCACAGCAAGGATAATATCTCATTATTTATCAGTGAACAATAAAGCAGCACATTTTAGTCTTTGCATTGCTTCCAAACGATTTCATCCACCACATTGCTAGTCATCCACCATTATTCTGCCTCCATGGATTCCCTAGGCATCATTCCACAGATCCTGGACCTCAGTCAGTCTAACAGTTTGGGAAGTCACTCTTCCAACCCTCCTTTTCTAAGTCACCAGTGTACTAGTAACTCTGAGAAGTTCTCAGCTAGGTTTTGAGGGCTCCCACTATAGCTACAGGCTACAGATAACATGTCCTCTACCCATTAAGTTTCCATGGAATTTTCATGTAATATCACCATATCCCAGTGTATCTACATTCACAGAAAATTTCTGTAGAGGCTGTTTTTGGGCAAACAGGCTTGAGTGATGGAATGTAGAAGGGGTTCACAGCGTACTCCTGGCTGAATACAGACAGGTCCATCAGATGACTCATCTCAAAATCTTCAGAGGTCCTCACTGACCAATAGGCTACTTACCACCAGGCACAGTTACCCGAAAAGGGAGAATGCCATAGGTTCCCCATACCTCCTCACCCTCCCGCTTTAATTATGGCCCCTACCCACTCCTTGTGGCTGACAGCCTCTCCTCTGCTGTCCTCCGTGCGGCTACCTTGCAGTGTATTCAATACACTTCTATCACCTTCGTCCCGCGTCATGCAAATCCTTTCACCAACCGCGCCACTGGATTCCAGCCATCATTGCTCTACATTTGAATGTCCTCACCTAATTCAGAGAGACACCAAAATTTCCATCCTTGGTATTATTACCAGCACTGCTTTATCTCAGCTAATAAGTAAGGGAGACAATGTCTGGATATCCAAGGAATGGCACACAGATATATTAACCAGTATTTGGAAGTATCTCCACACAGGAACTATTATTAAAGTCTTCTATTAATGAACAAGCGTCAAGACCAGAAATTGGAGAAGAGCAACCTTGAAGTCTACCCTACCCTCCTATACTTCTATCCTGAGTACTAGACCCTTTAAATAAATCCAGCTTACCCACACTGGCAGAAGTAAGGAGAAAAGTTCAAACTCTTCATCACTCCTACTGTGAAATAATATAAAATTCTCTAATTATTTTTCTTTTATCTGTTCTTGTCACCAGATCCAAGAGTTATTTCTAAGTTGCAACTTGTAAATTCAGATCATGTCACTCTCTGGCTTAAAATATTTTGACATCCAGCCTCATATACCACCACTTTCCTATATGCCTCCTTTCCCTCTAAACTATTTGCAGTTCTGAAGTGGAAAATATCATAGGCACCCATGTGTTAGTCTTTGTCTAGCCTAACCTGGATGCATGCCCCACATCCCTTCCTCTCTTCTCATTCACTCTTCAAGTTTATTGTAGAATGGAACATCATAAAAATGCAAGCCTCCAAACAGTGATGAGTATCTCTTACTCACGGTTAATCCCCACTGTCTAGCAAATTACAGGTGATTGGTATATATTGTTAAATTAGTTGCAAGCATGTGTCTATCAATTTTCAGATATTCAAATGAAGGGCTATCATATTTCAGAAATATATTTCAAACCACTTCTTAAAATCAATATAGATACCTCTTTATAAACTTCAATGTGAAATTTCAATAGGAATATGGTTGTTCGGTTACATGTCACACTGCTGTATATAACTAGCAGCTGATAATTCTTTCCTCTTGCATAACCTGAAGAGTTAATTTAAATTCAAGGCTACAGATCTTTCTACTGATGCCATGAGGGTGTCAGAACACTTCAACTGAACTTTATCAAACTGAGTGGCAGATTGGTTTATCTAAATTGAAGCTTTTTTTCCCCCTCTACCTTTTAATTGTGGATCATTCTTAAGGTGTTTTATTATAATTGTTCACAGCTTGTGCTGCTTTATTGATTAAACTGCTGTGAAGCTCTTGGTGAAAGTATAGCATAAACCATGTGATATAAGCCTTTTAAGGTTATTGTTATGCTTGTAGTCAGATGGCTGCAGAGTGATGGCTGTGATTGAAAAACAAATGAAATGTTTTTAGAAAACTGTAATCACATTAGTCTTGACATTTCACTACTTCCCCCTGGGTTACTAATAGATTCTTTCCATTTCTAAAGGAAACTTCTAATTAAGTATTATTTTTCTTCTTTTTTTTTTTTTAAGGAAATAATTCTGAGTCTATAAAGACCTAAGAGCTTATATGAACTTTCATCTCTCATATTTGAGTTCCTACTATGCTTCATACCAAACACACACACACACACACACACACACATACATATATTCTTGGTGTCTCACAGTAAGGAAATATACATAAATGCATATATTCCAAGAGGTTTAGGTATATTTGTTGATTGTGAGACACAAAGAATATGTACCTGTGAGTAATTAGATTTTCTTAGGAAATACATAGGAAACTAAAATTGACTTGGAATAGATTTCTCCTTGGTGAATTAAAATTAGCAGCTTGGGGGCACCTCGGTGGTTCAGTCGGTTGTGTCTGACTTCTTGATTTTGGCTCAGGTCATGATGTCAGTGTTGTGAGATCAAGTCACCTATCAGTCTCTGTGTTGGGTGTGGAGCCTGCTTGGGATTCTCGCTCACCCTCTCCTTCACCCCACCTCCCAATGCTCTAAATAAATAAATAATAAAATTATAAACGTCTCTAAGTGTGAATGAAAACCAACAAGAGATGGACTGTGGGTTCCTCAGAGGTCATAGTACCGTTAATGTATTCTACACTTACTAAGCAAGAACAGCAAAAACCTTAAGCTGGTTTGAAGGTCATTTTGCTGGGATCTGAATTTAGGCTTTATCACTCACTGACTCTGTGCTCGGGCAAATTATTTAACCTTTTATGTCTCTGTTTCATCATCTACAAAAGGAGGTTAATAACACCTAAGCAGTATGATTCCTGTGAGGATTTAATAAGCTACTTCAAGTATTTAGCACAGTTCAATTGCTCAGTAAATGTTTTATTTTCCACATTCCTCTCTTCACTCAACTAAACTCATCCTGAATTGATAGAACACCTATCTATAAGAAGCACTATGAGACATGGGATGAAAAGAAAAACTCTCCATGCATTAGAGTGTTCAGGTACCCATTGGATATATAACACTGTCTTGAATACAAACTTGGTAGAATGAGAATATTAGCATCATTTCCCTTGGGGGGGAAAATGGGACTGGAAACATTACCAAGTCAATAGATGGTAACTGTGTTGCATATGAATAGTGTTTATGTTTAAAGAAACATTCATACTGAGTCCCTAATGCTGATAAATAAGTCCAGGCTCTGGCTGGTCAGTATTTTCTTCAGAATTGATGCTACTATTTGTTTTGTGTTCAGAGATTATGTGTAAGTAACACTGAATTACTCTTTGCAGCTCATTACCTGTGCAAGTACACACACACAGTCAACTAAAAGAGAAATATTTAATATTCTCTGCTTGACAAAGTCTCAGGATATACCCATTATGGATGAATCTGACCAGCATTAATTATTTGGGCATTATAACATCAATATTCAATTTGCCAATGTTAGGACCCTACTCAGAAGTAAAATAGCCATGATTTATCTCTCTAAATTAAAAAGGTTGAATGGTATTAATTCATATACATAATTCATTTTAATTAAATGAATATTCTTGAATAGCTGCTTAATGGCTATCCAATGCCTCATTAATCTTAAATGTACAACCTGAGATCCTTTGGGAGGTCATGTGATAACTCAAAATTCACAAACAGAATGTGGAATGCCCAAATAGAAAGTCTGTGAGACAATCTATTCAGGTTGAGTATATACCAGCCCTGAAATTCATTTTTTTATATCATCAGCTCAGGCAAATACTAAAGAGATAAAAGACATGGATTCAAAAGAGCTGGATATTCTACCATTACCACTTTCAAAATTTTGTGTCAAATAACACTGGGATATTCTTGATATTTTAATTTCTCTTCTGTTAGGAGAGTTTAGGAAAGAGTTTAATATATACTAGGCTGACCCAAAGCAAATCAGGTTCCTTTTATGAAATAGGAGTTCCTGTGCACATTCGATTACAACTTTCCATAAAGAGAAATTTCAGTCCTTTTTTGCTTGTTTGTTTGTTTTCTGAGCCATCAGAATCTAAAAAAGTCCCCTGACATACAGGGATTCAGTAAAAATTTCATGAGTGATGAATGATATTTGAATACCTTAGAGTACACTGTGGTAGCTCGAGAATCAGATATGTCAGCATTGACCTACTTGATTTTGGCATCCTTTTTTTGCACCCTTTGATACACTAGTGTTCAAATGGAGGTAATTTGAGCAACATTCCCCCAGTCCACAGTTATGTCTTCCACCACAATCTCTGGTAGAATCCATGCCAGTCCTGGGACATCAAACAGTCAAATATGATGGAGAAGTGCACAAACCTAAGGAAGAACAAATGTGGCCCTCCAAAATAAAACAACAGAATTCTTATTCTATGAACTCTCAAACATAGATGAATTAATCATTGAATGTCTAAGACATACATCTTACATATTCCGTTCTTTAATTTTTTTTTTACAGTGCCTGGAAGATATATAAACACAATCTACGGTCTCTCATTATTTTGGCAGTTTCTTTTTATATCCTAGCTCCTTTACAAAGAAGTTACTTCTGAAAGAAGCAAAGTAAGTCTCTGGCAGTTTCTTGGTCCATCAGTTAATATGAGGGAAAGAAGAAAAGTGAACTAGGATGCACAAACACACACATTTCCAGAAGGCTACAGAGGATCCGAACACAGCCAGTCACAAACACATTGCTTTTTACTAACTGTAAAACCACTTTCTTATAAAGTTTGAGAATTGCATTGGGCACTCTGCTTCTTTGAAGCACTTTTACCTCATTAATTAGTCAATGCTTACAGCAACTTAGTGAGCAGAATCAGAAGCATGATTCCCAATTTATAGATAATGAAATTGTGACACCATGAAGTAGGAGTAATTTGTTCAAGGTCATTTGTAAAGTAAATTGCAAAGATAGGATAAAAAATGGTAGTCTCTAAATATGTACACTGCTATGACTGTGAATAAAACAGAGAAGAGGGCTGTGGCAGGGAAGGGACAAAACTGAATGGGGGAGTAGAGATTGATATAGAAAACTGGCGATATGTCACTGATCTTTTTAGTACTGAGAATTCTACAGAGGAAGTTACGCTGAAAATAGAATCTCATAGCTAATCACACACAAAGAATATGGTGAGACTCAGAAGAACGTTTTCCTAAATGAAATGACTCAAAGAACATTCTTTTAAGCAAACTATTTTTCAGTTTACTTAAATACAATACAAATAACTACACTTTGTACATTAGAAGGTCTAGGCAAAAAAAGATTAATTAACTTGTTCAAAGTCATGTAGCTGAAACTTGAATCCAGGCAGTTTATTTGTAGAAACGGTATTGTTATGATTATATTCCTCTGCCTCTAAATGACTGAGTTACTCTCTTTTCTCATCATCTTGGATTAGGAATTTGATTGAATTGGGCAATTTTAGGGGTTAAGTACTAGGAGTTGAAGGTTGACCCTCCTGAGTGTCATTGCTAGGCCTGAAATGTATTATTTTTTTAAGATTTTATTTATTTATCTTAGAGAGAGACAAAGAGCATGAGCAGGGTTTGGGGGAAGAGGAGAGACAGAGGAAGAAGGAAAGAGAGAATACAAGTAGACTCCATGCTGAGCATGGAGACTGACTCAGGGTTGAATCCCAGGACTCTGAGCTCATGACTTAAGCTGAAATCAAGAGTCAGACCCTCAACTAACTGAGCCACCCAGGCACCTCCTGAAATGTATTTTTGTATGTGTGATTTTGACATGCAGTTTTCTCCTTTGTTGAGTTGGGATAATAAACAGTAGTATATACAGATAAGAAGAATTAAATGAAAGAATAAATACAAAAATATTTAGTGAAATGCCTGACATTTAGTAAGGAGCAATTTGATGTTAAAATTTTGATGTTAAAATATTATCCACTGAATTAACCAGTTGTTTTAGTATCAGAAAGTTTCAACCATGTAGAGAAAGAACAGGTACAATAGGCAAAATTCATACAAGTACTTTTGTTATAGCTACAGCCACTTGGTTAGGTGTCCTTAGGGCTCTATACTGCTCAGACAGTTTAAAAGGGCATTTTAAAGTGTATTTATAAAAAATGGTTCATCTAGGGGAGCCTCAGTGGCTCATTGGGTTAAAGCCTCTGCCTTTGGCTCAGGTCATGATCTCAGGGTCCTGGGATGGAGCCCCGCATCGGGCTCTCTGCTCAGCAGGGAGCTTTTTTCCCCCTGTCCCCCTCTGCCTGCCTCTCTGCCTACTTGTGATCTCTGTCTCTGTCAAATAAATAAATAAAATCTTAAAAAAAAATGGTTCATGTAAAAATTGTCAGATTACTAAGATCCAAGGACAAAAAAATATCTTGATATAGCTCTAAAATGCAACAAAGATATTTTCGAAGTACATTCATTGAGGTTAGAACCATTGAATTGAACAAAAAAATTAACACTTGAAGAGGCATCCTCAATGAATTAAGACTAATTAGGAATTAAAATAGGATGAATCAGAGTCTTTAGACAAAGTAAAACTTTGGTTAAGGGTTTTACTCTTTAAGAAAAAATTAGAAAGTTAATTTTTTAATATATGGAAGTATATTTTATATATACAATCAAATAAACATATGTTGGGTGATTAGTCTGATGAATTTTAACAATTGCATAGAGCTGTGTAATCACCAAACAGATCAAGATAAAGAATGCTTCCATCTCTCCAGGCAGTTCCCTTAGCACCCCTTTCAATTCAATCTCCACCCTCAACTCTTATTTCACCTTGCAGACTCAATCACATTCTGAATTGTCTTACACCTCATACAGTGTATATGTCATGCTTCTCTAATTCTCCATAATGGGTTTTGAGAATTCACTAATTTTCTTACATTTTCAGTGTTTTTATATTTTGTTGTTGTTGTTATTGTTGTTATGAGGTATTATCACACTGTATAAAATATATCTTGATTCACTTGTTGCTGGAAAATTTTCCATTTTCAGGTTTTGACTATTACAATTAAGCTACTGGGAACATCCTTGAACAAGTCTTACATACACTTATTTTCATTTCTCTTGAGTACCTAAGAATAAATTGATAAATCATATGTCTAACTATGAAAATGAAATGGAGAGTCTCCAAATTTGTATAATTATACATTGCAAATAGCAAAACATCATGGTTCTAGAAAAAGGACTATTTACATTTTCTATATCTTCTTGTGCACTTCTGATAATAGTACTTTTCAAGGAGCCTGTCCATTCCATCTAAGTTGTCAAATTTCTCAGAATTGATTTATCCACAATACCTACTTTGATGTCTGTAGAATGTTTGGCAATATTCTCTTTAAATCCTGCTACTGGGAATTTGTGTTTCTCTTTCTCTTTCACCTCCTCTTTTCAGTACAAATTATTGATCAGTCTTCTTCACTGTTGATCAATTTTCTTAATTTTTTTCAAGAAACCAACTTTTGACATTGATTATTTTCCACTACTATTTTATGTGTTTTGTTGTTATTTAATTTTCCTTCTTTTCTTTTCTTTTTTCCTTTCTTTTCTTTTTTTTTTTCTTTCTTTCTTTAATCATTTTGGGATGGCCATTTCTTTTAACTTCTTAAAGTGGCAATTTTAAATATTGATTTAGACTTTTTTCTTTTCAAATATAGCCATAACTAATATATTTCTAGCTGTATATAATTTTTCTATGTAATTGTATTATGGTTGACTGTCAAAAATGAGATTAACTCTCCACCCAAAATTGGTTCAGATGTTGAAACTGATGACATGACAAACACCAATAGATTTTCAAAAGGTTTATTTTGCACATAGTGGGACTTTCTGGGGAAAGTATGACAGGCTTAAGTCCGTATAGGTGGCTTCAGTGCAGCAGAAGGAGTGGGTTTGATTTTTTTTTATTACTAAAAGGTAGGCCCTCTAAGATTTCATGCATGTGCAGAAGGGTTTGAGTTCAGAAGGTTTGAATATCTTGATAAGCATCTGGGGAAAATGCCTGCCCAGAGTTGGGACAGTGTAGGCTTGTAAGTTGTCAGGAATCAAACACTGAAAACAGTCTTTTTCTTTACTATGTCTGTGTCTATCACCATCCACTAATTTTATGTTGTATTTCACTATCATCCACTTAAAAATATTTTCTAATTTCCCATGTGATTTCTTCTTTGACCTGAGTTAGTTAAAGATGAGTATCTTAATTTCCAAATATTTGGGGATTTTCTTGATATCTTATTCTTGATGATTTCTAATTTAATTTAATTAGGAATTTAACTTAATACCATTGTAGTCAGAAAACAAAGCTTTATATGTTTCAATTCTTTGAAATTTATTGAGATGTGTTTCATGGTCCAACATATGATATATATGACTTGAAAAGAATATGCATTCTTATGCTGGTAAGTGTTATCTTCTATAAACATCAACTAGGTCCAGGATGTTGACATTGTTTCTCAAATATTCTCTCTCCTAAACCATAGTTGTTTCATTATTCTCTCAGTTACTGAGGAGAGCATGTTAAAACTTCCAATATGATTATGAATATGTTTCTTTCTTTTTACTTTGTGAATTTGAATCTCTATTTTAGTTATATGTACTTTTAGAATTAGTATGCCTTTCTAGTTAATTGAATTTTTTATCACTATGAAATGTTTCTCTCTGGTGATACTGTATTTTATCTTTTATATTGAATTTGTATCTGTTTCTAAATTGGTCTTGTTTCTGCAGTTTGAAAAGGGTTTGCCTGTGTGTATCCACATATTTGTTTTTTCAGGATTTGCTGGGGGTGTGGGGAGCGTGAGAATATTTATTTTGCTTTCAGTTTCCTGACTCTCTGGTTTGATATCTGTTGTTAATTTTAGAAAAAAATCTTTGTCATTGTTACTTCAAATATATATATTTTTTCTGCTCTGTTTTTTCTTTCTTCTCTTTCTTTATTAAGATTTTGTATATGATACACCTTTTGATATTTTTCACCATTCTTGGATGTTTGTTTATTTATTTACTTTGCATTTCAACTTGGCATATTTCCCTTATCTTATCTTCAAACATACTTATTTTTTGCTTGGTCATGTCCAGTTTCCTAATGAGTCCACCAACATGGGCTTTATTTCTGTTACTATGGTTTTTATTTCTACACATTTCCTCTTGACTCTTTCTGAGAGTTTCCATCTCTCTGCTTACATTACTCATCTGATCTTGGCTATTACATACTTGAGTCATTAGAGGGCTTAACATATTAATCATAGTTATTTTAAATCCCCTGTCTGATATTTCCAACATCTCTTTCTTATCTGAGTGTGGTTCTGATGATGTTTCATTTCTTCAGAATGTATTTTTAGTTGCCTTTTGGCATGATTTTAAGTTTTTGTTGCAAGCCAGGTATGTTGATTAGGTAACAGGAACTTAGTGTGAGGATTTCTGTTTACCTGATAGGAGTTAAGCTATGTCTAATATTTGCTATAGCTCTAGATACCAAGGACTTCTAATTATTATATTCTGTTGTAAATTCTATATAACAGTTCTCTCTGATATTCCCTGTGTATTCCTGCTCAGAGAAAGTCTGTCTTGTAGTTCTTTAGCAATGATGCACTATCATTATACTGGTGCTGGCTAGTGTAGTTGGAATTGGGGAATAATCTAAGTAATCTACTCTTTCAGTGGTCCTGTTTCTCAGGGACAAGACCTTCATAAGCATATTTCAAGTGCCATAGCTTTGGCTTTTTTTCCACTACACCCTTGTCTAAAGGGTTTCCAGTATATTTCCTGAAAGCCCTGTATAAAGAAGAATCCTCTTAAAGTTTCAGATTTATACTCTGGCCAAATACTTTCCCAGGGGAGATCATGCCTTTGACATGGAGAAGACTCTTAAGTGTATTTCACAAAGTCTACTCTTGCCTTTTGCTGTCAGAGCCACCAGGGGAATCCCTTGAGAAAACCTCGTGGGGTTTCTGGAGTGAAAGTCCAAGAAAGTGTGTCTTGTCCCATCCATGACTCAACTCCCAGGAGTTTCTCACTCTCCAGCTAGCTAACTGTTCATACCAGTTTGTTGGCTCCAATGGCTTCTGCCTCAGGTAAGTAGATTTCAGCTCTGGCTCCCTAAAGTACATCCGTGTCTCCAGATTTAAGGGTGGAAGTTTTACTATGCAATCTCAGATTTCTTATGGGTCCAAAAAAACTAATTGATTTTAAGGTTTTTTTCTGGTTATGTGGATGGAAGTAATTCTTTGCCTGTCAAAACTGAAACCAGAAAGTCTATAGTATTTCTTATGTGCAGTGTATAGTAGCCTTACTTCTTACTAGCCTGACAATCTCTGCCTTTAGCTGGGAGTTTAGTCCATTTATATTTAATATAATTGTTAATATGCATATATTTAACTCTACTATCTTAACAGTTATTTCATATTTGATTCATCTGCCCTCTGTTTCTGTTTCCTATTTTTTTTTTATTTCTTGTCAGTGAGCTGAACATTTTCTAAATATTTCAGTTTATCTTCTCTGTTGGTGGAGTTGTGTTATTACCAATATTTTATTGTTTTATATTTTAATGGTTATTATAAAGCTTACAATATTTGTCTATAACATCACAATGTAACTTTAAATAATATTATGTGACTTCATGGCAAATGTATAAAACTTACAATGATTCATTCTGTTTACCCTTCACTTCTTTTTGTTCCTGTTATATTTTATACTTCTTCAAATGCTAGAAGTATTACAGTGTGTTGCCATTATTTTGTTATTAATGACCAATAATCTTCTAAAGTGCATATACTTATCTAAATGTGCTTTCAGACTTCCATAGTTTCTGCCTTAAATTTGGTTAAGGCACAGAATATCTCTAGGATTTCCTTTCAGTTTTCTTTTCTTTTCTTTTTTTAAGAGTTTATTTATTTATTCATGAGAGACAGAGAGATAGAGAAGCAAGGTAGAAGAAAAAGAAGGCTCCCCTCAAGCAGAAAGTCCAATGCAGGATTTTAATCCCAGGACCCTGGGATCATGACCTGAGCTGAAAGCTGATGCTTAACCATCTGAGCCACCGAGGCACCTTCCTTTCAGCTTTCTTATCCTGACTCTGTTATTCAGTCTGATGTTGCTTAGTCTTTTTTTTTTTTTAATATTTTATTTATTTATTTGAGAGAGAGAGAGCAGAATGAGAGATTGTACATGGGTGGGGGGAAAAAGGGTAGAGGTAGAGGGAGAAGCAGACTTCCTGCTTGAGCAGGGAGCCCAATGAGAGGCTTGATCCTAGGACCCTGGGATCATGGCCTGATTAAACCAACTGAACCACCCAGGTGCCCCAGGTGTTTCTTTGTCTTAGTGGAGGGTTCCACATGTTATTTCACCTTGAACTCAGTCTTTGCCCTACTATTCTGGATTCATGAAAAGAGCTGGCAGGTGATTACAACTTTCTGTGTGATTGGGGCTCTTTGGGATTCTAAATTATTATGTCAGCTTCCATGTGGCCATAAAAAGCTTGCTTTGAATTTATCCCAGTATCTTCTTTCTTCAATCTATGGAAGAATCTTTTTTTCCCTCCTGTTTCACCAGTGACAAAAATAGTGATGATACTGTCTCTTACACTAAGGACTTTTTTGGTTGCTCTGGATTCTTTAATCTGAATTTATTTTAAGATATGGTTTGGTAACTTGTTCAGTTTATTTTCATTTTTATGGTTGGATTAACATTATTACATTTTAAATCCTAACTGGAAGTTAAAGCCTTCTTATTGTTTAAAACATCTTTGTCCTCTGTGGTCAGCACCATCACATTTGTAGAATACCTGTTTAATATGCAAATAAAACATTTCTACATCTACTCTTATCTTTATAGACATTTATGCAGTATAATTCTGTTTAGGGTATGGATGAAGAACCAGTGCTATAGGAAGACCTTACCAATTTAATTCAAAACTCCTGCTTGGGTACTATGCAGGGTTCATCACAGGTCATGCAAGTTATTCAGCTTGACTAGTGAAGCATACCACTTTTTTCACTGTGTCAATCATAGGTCCTAAGGCTTCTGGTGTCATCAGCCTCAAGGAGAATTATATGAACACTGGACTGTGAGCAGTGAGAGAGAAGTGAAAGCACGAGTTTCTGCAGAGATGTGAACAGGAATAAAGGTCAGAACAGTAGCTGTTTAGCAATCTGTTTAGAATTTCTAATTGTCTCATTCTGTGGTGCCCACTACCCAGGAAGAGGTATGGAAAATGACAGCCCCCTAATAATGAAGAGTTTCTAGTCTTAAAAATGCACAGTGTGACTATGGCCTCTCAACCCAGTCGTTGAACTATTCATTGGATAATTACCTTTCATATGATGCTGCTTTCATATTCCTTCTCTTCAAGTGCCTCTCTTTCCTAAAACTTAGGAGCTCTCTCTAGCCCTCAAGCCACCCAAAACAATGTGTGAGAGTATATATTTTTGAGGGGGGGGTTCTTATATCTTTCTAAAATGGACTTTATTTTTAGAAATTTTAGAATTACATAAAAATTATAAATAAGTACTGTGTCTCCATATATCCTAAACCCTACTAATGTTATTAACATCTTATGTTATTATGATATTTATTAGAATGAGAGACATATAATTAAATCCACACTGTATTCAGATTTCCTCAGTTTTTACCTAATGTAAAAATTCTGTTCCAGGATCTCTATCTTAGGATACCACATTTTGTTCATTTTTCTTATCTCTTTAACGTTTCTATTGGCAATGACAATTTCTCAGACTTTCCTAATTTTTTGATAACTTTGGCAGTTTTGAGGACTATTGGTCAGGTTATTTTTGAATATCTTCATTGAAATTTGTTCAATTTTCCTCCATGATTAGACTGGGATTATAGGTTTGGAGGAGGAAGGCCACAATATTAAAGTGATCTTATTTCATCATACCAAGGACACATATTATCAACTTGATTTATCATCACTGTTGTTGACTTGTATTACCTGGATGAGGTAGTGTTTGTCAGGTTTCTCTTCTATAAAGTTTTCTTCCTTTTTCTCCTTTATATTTTGTACTCTTTAGAGGGAAGTTATTATGTGCCACCGACATTCAAGGTGTTGAGAATTATGCTTTTCTTCTTGATATTTGTCCCTTGTCCCTCATTTGTTTATTTACTCAATCATTTTTTAATATCTGGAGATATTTATCAAAACTTTGTTTAATACCTGGAGATATTTATTAAAATTTTAGGTTATAATCGAATACTATTTTATATATTTTGTTGCTCAAATTATTCCAAATTTGGTTACTTAAAGTTTTTCACTTGGTTTCTCTGTTCCTTTGACTTATGTCCATCATAATAATTTTTAATATTGTTTCTATTTTTTAATACTTCCTTACTTTCTGGCGCTGAAAGATGCTCAGACCTCACACTGTCTATTTCCTGCCCTGTTCCTTATCAGCAATTTTTGCCAAGGATCCCTGGTTACTTTTAATGAAGAATGGTATTAAAAACCTGTAAACCAAAATCTAGGTAGATTTTTCATTGCCAGTGGTGTGTTTTATCTACTAGGTTCTCTCAGCTGACAGAGCAAGGAATATATAAGTACGTACTATAGATATATTTTTTTTATATTTTATATGCAAATGTTGCATCTTAATTAAGCTAAGCACAAGTTCATATTAATGTCTCCAACTGTAGTCTGTTAACATATGAATCATTCTTGCCTTGTCCTTTTTCTTACCTATAAATTTCCATTCTAACAGTGAGAAAACTGGGTCCCACCATCCACTACACTATAACTGCTCAACTCTAGTACACATGTATAGCAGTATTAGAATTGTTAAGCCATACCTGTACATATATATTATATGGTATGTCATAAAAAAAAAAAACTCAATGCATTTTAAAATATTGAAAAATACAAATGTTTGTTCTCTGACTACAATGCTATGAAATAGAAATCAATATGACAATGAGAAAAATCCCAAAGTATTTGGAAATTAAGCAATTCTGAATTACTCATAAGTCAAAGGAGAAATCACACAAGAAAGTAGAAAATATTTTTAACTGAAGCATAGTGAAAACATAGAAAGAAGAAAGAAAGAAAAAAAAGAAAGAAAGAAAGGAAGAAAGAAAGAGGAAAGGGGTGCCTGGGTGGTTCAGCCAGTTAAGCATCTGCCTTCAACTGAGGTCATGACTCTGGGTCCTAGGTTTGAGCCCTACATCCGACTAATCACCCTAAGAGGAGTATGCTTCTCTCTCTCCCTCTATTCCTCCCCTACCCAAGGTCATGATCTCTCTTTCTTCTCTCCAAAAAGTCAATAAAATCTTAAAAAAAAAAAAAAGGATAGAAAGAAAGGAGGGTAGGAGGGTGAAAGGGAGGGAGGGAGGGAAGGAAGGAAGGAAACAGGAAGAAAGGGAGGAAGGAAGACAGAAAAACTCCCATGCTTTCGGACTGGATTTGTGTTGGGGATGCTCTTTCAGCACTAACTCTAGCAGGCTATTTACTCTGTCTTAGCCTTCACTTCTTCCTGCTCCAAGACTACAGATCAGACCAAGGTGAAAATTTAGAGTCTTTCCAGGTCTTTTCTGAGCATGCATCCTGCCCTGGAAAGCACATGTACTTGGCTTTACAAATAACCCAGCCCTTTTGAATGCCCTAATTTCTCAAAGAAATTCTCTCCCCAGCTTCTCCTACCAGGGTTTCAAAACTGCTTTGTTTGCCTCCACTGTAATATTTTGCCAGACATGGCAGCAAGTTGTTTACTTGTTTTAGAATATTTTTGAGGAATGATGAGTGAGGCTTCCACAAGTACATTCTGAGTTAAGAGTAATAAATACATGTATTTTGTGTCAGTCCTTTATGCAGCTTTCAAGCATGTCAAAGCAGAGAAATGCAATTCTTTCAAAGCAGGTTCTGTTCTATCTCTCTGGAACGAGGGAATAGTGACCTACAATGGGGTACAGGCTGCCATGTCTAAGGCTGCCACTGAACTGGAAAGGAGAGTGTGGCAAGGGCAAGAAAAAATGTTCCAATGCTTCCTCATAATTTTAAAATTGCCTTGGTCTGGTTTCAGCATTTGCTTGCTTGCTGTAAACATTTGAGAATTTTTTATTATTCTGACAGTGTTGATTAGGACAGTTTTTGCTTGATTTTTCCATGTTTCTTAGGAGTTGATGGGACTATGAAGTTGTCTATTCCATTATGTTTGCTGACACCATTCTCGTATATCTTTTTTTAGTAAGATGGCTATTCAAACCTTTTGCCCATTTTTTAAATTGGATTGTTTGTTTTCTTACTCTTGAATGTTAAGAGTTCTTTGTTTATTTTGGACACCAGTCCTTTATCAGATATATATTTTGTAACTATTTTCTTCTGGTATTTAGCTTATCCCTTTATTCTCTAAAGATGTCTTTCACAGAAAAGAAATTTTAATTTTAATGAAGTTGAACTTATAAATTTTTCTTTAATGGTTCATGCTTTTGGCCTTGTATCTAAATATTCATCACCAAACCAAGATTGGTGATTTTTTTTTTCTTATGTTATCTTCTAGGAGTTGTATAACTTTTCATTTTACAATTAGGACTATGGTTCATTTGGAGCTAAGTTTTTGAAAAGTGTGAGGTCTTTCAGTTCTACTTTTTGCATGTTGATGTCCAGTTGTTTTGGTATTATTTGTTGAAAAGAATATTCTTTCTCATTGAGTTGTCTCTTCATTTAAGGCCAACTGACAGTATTTTTATGGGTCTATTTCTGGGGGTCTCTATTTTGTTCCATTAATCTGTGCATCTATTCTTTCATCAATAACACAGTCTCTTGATTATTCTAACTTTATAGCAAGTCCAAAATTCAGATAATGTGAGCTCTCTAACTTTGATCTTATTATTGTGTTGAATCTTCTAGATCTTTTGCCTCTCCATATCAATTTTACAACTAGTTTTTTCTTTTTTTCAAATCTATAAATAATTTTCCTGAAGTCTCACTGGGATTGTGTTAATCTATGATTCAAGATACAAAGATCTGATATCTTAATAATACTGAGTCTTCCAAACCATGAATATGAAATATGTCTATATTTATTTAAAATTTTTATTTCATCAGGATTTTATAGTTTTCCATATATAAATTTAATACATATTTTATTATATTTCATTTTGGGTTGTGATACTGTAAGTAATGTTTTATTTAAATCTCAAATTCCAAATGCTCACTGCTAGTATATAGGAAAACAATTGAATTTATATATTAAACTTGTATCCTGTGACCATGGTATACTCACTTATTATTTCTGGGAGTCTTTTGTTGATTTTTAAAATTTTCTTCATGAACAATCAAGTTTTATGCTAATAAGAACAGTCTGTATAGCTGTCATTTCTTTTTGTTATCTTATTGCACTAGTTCCCAGTATGAAATTGGAGTGGTGAAAAATTATATATTTGCATTTTTCGTGTTCTTAGGGGAAAAACATCTAGATTCTTACACTGTTTGTAAGGATGACATTAGTTGTAGAGTTTCTGTAGATGTTCTGTATAAAGCTCAGAAAGTTCTCATTTATTCTTATTTAGCTATAAACTTTTACGATGGATGGTATCCTACATCAATTGATATGATCAGTCTAGCTAAAAGCTTATCAATTTTTTTATTTCATTGTTTTTCCTATTTGTATTTCAATTTGAGATATTTCTAGTGATCTATGTTAATGCTTACTGATCTTTTACTTGGTCATGTCCAGTCTGCAGATGAGCCTATCAAAGGAATTCTTCATTTCTGTTACTGGGTTTTTAGATTGATAGAATTTCCTTTTGATTTTTTTCATAGAATTTTCAACTATCTCTCTTTATTACAAATTCATTCCTGCATACTGTCTACTTTTTTCAGTAGAGACTTTAACCTGTTCATCATGATTATTTACATACTCTGTCTGATAATCCCAAACCTGCATTATATCTGAATCTGGTTCATATGTTGCCTTAGCTTTTCAGAGTGTGTTTTGTCTTAAGTTTTAACATGCCTTGGAATTTTTGTGTTGAAAACTGGACATGATTTATTGGGTAATATGACTCTACACAAATAGATCTTCAGTGTGAGTTTATATCTTAATCTGGCTAGAATTGGTACTGTGCTTAATATTTCTATATTTCTGTATTTCTTTGGAGGCCAAGGACTTCAAATCTTCTTTTCTTTTCCTTCCTTCTTTTTTTTAGTTTTTAATTCGTTTTTTCCTTCTCTTTTTTCTTCTTTTTTTCCCTCTCCCCTCTCTCCTTCACTTCCTTCCTTTCTTTTTCCTTTCCTTCCTTCCTTCCTTCCTCCATTCCTTCTTTCCTCTTTCTTTCTCTTTTCTTTTCTTTCCTTTCTCTCCTCTTGTCTTTTGACTTCCTTAAGAATTGCTCCTTACATAAACTTTCTATCTTTTAGTTCATTCAGCTATTATTCAATGTTAATATATTGGAGTCCTCTTGGTATGATGATAAGGTGTGATGGAGGGTGAGTGTTATATACTCTTCTATATATATATATATATAGCTTTTTTTAGTGGGCCTGTGTTCCTGGGCTGTGACCTTCACAAGTGATTCTTAGATTTTATTTTCTTCTCTTTTTAGGTGAGACTAGAAGGCTAGAGAGAAATAGATTCTAGAAAATGACCTTTCTCCAGGTGAAAAAGGCTCCGGTAAAGTCTTTTCCTTGGAAAGTAGGCTTTTGTATGGAGAGTACTCTGGCCGTATTTCACAATGATTACTCTCCCCACTGCCCCCTTTCCCAAAGCCATGAAGGATCTCTTTTGACTTTTCTCCTTGAGGATACAATGTTTCTTTGGGTAAACCTGTGGAACTGTGTGGATCCTCCCTAAAATATCCTTCAGGTGTTCTCATTCTCATGCTAATTCATAATCAACCAGCAGAAATTCATCGAAATTACCCTGTATGTGTTCCTAGAAGTATATGTTTTCAGTTGCTTCTGACTAGGTAAGCAGATCTAGCTGTAACTCAGTATTTGCCTATTGCTCCAGATTTTGGAGTGACTATTTGCCCTGTGACCTCAGTTTTCTCCTAAGTTCAAGAGAAGCAGTTGATTTTCAGTTTGTTCAGCTTTTTTCTGTTTGTAAGGATGGGAGTGATTACTTCAAGCTCTTCAAATGCTTGAGCTAAAACTGGAAGTTAGTATATGTGTTTTTGAGGGATAAGAATAGGACATGATTTTTGTAGTTTTTTGTTTTTTCTGCTATGGAGTGAGGTTTTAAACAGTCTATATCAGGGGAAGGATAAAAGGATTAGAAATAGTGGTCTACATGGCCCAGGGTCTGGAGCAAGACTCCTATTATTTCAATAGGGATTCATACTTACTAGTTTTCTTTCAATAGTTCAGCAATCTATATTGAATTTATACATCTTCTAACTGCACTACTGAAAAAATTTCTCAGTAAATATCATAAACCCAGAATTAAGTCAACAATAATCAGAAAGTATACAGTTTTTGTTAACTTTCTTGGTTTAAACACATAACTTACATTTCTAAATCATCTACCTCTCAAAGACAAACAGCCTACAGTATGTTTTCCTTATACTCATTTTAATTTCTTGACTATGAGTGCCAAAACATAGAATAAAGATTTTATTACTGAAAATGGTATATCAGTGAACATAAAGGGAAATGAGTAAATGGGTTTATTCTAAATTTGGCCTAGTTCTCCCTTGCCCCAAGTGGTCCTTGCTCCAACAACATTACATACTATAAAGGGACCCATAAGAATAGAAGGCTTGCACTTTCTTCATAGCCCATCATGTCATGTTAGGATCCTTCATTTTTCACAGAAGCAAAAACTGTTTGGGATTTCTGTGGTAATGTTATAAAGATACTCAAAATCTGAATATGCATTTAAGTGCTGTGTGGGTGTTCTCCAGGATAGCAGTAGAGTAATGTTGTGCCTATATTCAAATCTTCTCTAGCAATGGCAACATGTAGAGAGGGGAAGAATGTGTGTGTGGGTGAGTGTGCATGTGGGGTCAAGTTCCCAAAGAAAGAAGCTCATATGTTAGAAACTGAGTAAAATGACATATAAACATATAGGTAAACAAAGAGTTATACCTAATAAATTTATGCTTAATTTAAGGTTTTACATTGAAAATACAAATTTATTTGTTTGCAGAACCTGAAGACTGGTGTGAATCAAATTTAAAAAAATGTGTTCACATAATTTTTCACTTTAGTTTTTTTAATTTAATTTATTTTTTTTATTTTCAGCATAACAGTATTTATTATTTTTGCACCACACCCAGTGCTCCATGCAATCCGTGCCCTTTATAATACCCACCACCTGGTACCCCGACTTCCCACCCCCTTCACTGTAGTTTTAGAAAACAAAACTTTAAAAAAAATTTTTAACCCTCTTTAAAGGCATATCCTAAAGTGAAATTAAAATATATGAAATATATATATGTGTATATATACACATATATATATTTTAATTTCAATATATCAAATATAATCAATTTGTGCATGCACTATATATGTATATATGTGTATAGAAATATATATGTGTGTATATATATTTCTATACACATATATACATATATAGTGCATGCACAAATTGATTATATACATACTTTGGTACATAAGAATTTAATGATTGGATAATTGAAATTTCCATTCTCATCTTCCTGGTTGTTAGTACACAGGTGAACCTGTGTACCTGTGTACCACAGGTGAACCTAAATATACTCAAGGTAAAACACTTCTGATTTTAAAAGAGTGGGAGGGAGTATTATGCATTATTAGATGAGTTTTACTAGCTTAGATGGGCAACATTTTGAACAGTGGAAAAGCCTGTGTCATAGGAGAGACTTATCAAATTATATCTTGATATTCATTTGATCTATGAGTATCAGCTGAAATAAAAAATTATTTTAAATATAAAATGAGAAGAAATGGGTAAAGACAATGCAGAATACATAAAAGGTTAGAGGCTTCTAAAAAGGCAAATTATGCATATGACATAATCTGATAAGGCTCTATATATTACCAATATATATAAAAAACATTTACAATTCAACACCAGAAAAACCTCAAACAATCCAGTGAAAAAATGGGCAGAGGACCTGAACAGATATTTTCCCAAGGAAGACCTACAGATGACCAATAGACACATGGAAGGATGCTCAATATCACTTATCATCAGGGAAAAGCAAATCAAAACCACAGTGAGATATCACCTCACATCAGTCCGAATAACTAGTATCAAAGATAAGAAAAAGCTAGTGTTTGCAAGGATGTGGAAAAGTGGGAACCCTTTTGCAATGTTGGTGGGAATGTAAATTTGTGCAGCCACTGTGGAAAGCATTATGGAGGGTTCTCAAAAAATTAAAAACAGAACTATCATAAGATCTAGTAATTCCGGGACTCCTGGGTGCTCAGTGGGTTAAAGCCTTTGCCTTCAGCTCAGGTCATGATCCCAGGGTCGTGGGATCAAGCCCCACATCAGGCTCTCTGCTCAGGAGGGAGCCTGCCTCCTTCTCTCTCTCTGCCTGCTTCTCTGCCTACTTGTGATCTCTGTCTGTCAAATAAATAAATAAAATCTTAAAAAAAAAATCCAGTAATTCCACTCCTGGGTATTTACCCCCCAGAAATGAAAATACTAATTTAAAAAGATACATGCAGCTGTATGTTTATTGCAGCATTATTTACAATAGCCAAGATACAGAAGCAACTTAAGAGATGTCCATTGAGAGATGAATAAAGAATATATATATATATATATATATATATATAAATGTATATACATATATATAGTAATATTGTATATACAATATATACATTGTGTATGTATGTGTATATACACACACACAGAGTGGGATATTACTCAGCGCTAAAAAATGACAAAATCTTACCATTTGCAGCAATATAGATGGACCTAGATGGTATTATGCTAAGTAATATAAGTCAGTCACACACAAATACCATATGATTTCACTTATATGTAGACTCTAAAACACAATACATGTGAACACTCTCTTAAATATAGAGAACAAACTGTCAGTTGCCAGAGGAGAGGTGAGTGGCATATATGGTAAAATAGGGGTTCAAGAGGTACAAACTTCCAATTTTAGAATAAATAAGTCATGGAAATTAAAAGTACAGCATAGGAAATATAGTAAATAATATTGTAATAATGTGTGGTGACAAATGGTGATTATAGTAGTGGTAATGATTGTTGAGAAATGTATAGAATTGTTGAATCACTAAGATATCCAAAAGTTACCATAACATTATATGTCAATTATACTTCAAAGATAAAAATACACAAATAGATAAATATAAAAAAATCAAATTAATTTCAGCATGAAGGCAAAGGTGGCAGCTTTTTTAAAGTATTGATAGTTAAAGAGTACATAAAATAAAAATAGGAAGCAAAGATAACTTCAAAAACATTTTTAATATCCTAAGTATCTGAAAGGATCCTAGAAAGTAAGAGAGAATTTTGATAATTCAGTATATGTTCTTGAGAATTGTAAATATGACATAAGTTGAAGGAGAGTCTTCTTTTCCTATCTTGGGTTATTAACCCTAGATCATCTTAACATATTTTTGTTGGAGAAATACATTTAAACAAAGTTTTGCCTACACGCCATATGTTTTAGTCTGGGATTTTGTTTTGTTTTGTTTTGGGCTTTTTGTGTTTGTTTTATAGCTTATTAAGCATGGCCTAAATTGTTAAGTCTTCTCACTTCCACTTTTGTCTCTTTGAGCCTGATCTTAGTAGTAAAATACAACATGCTTTAATGCAGTATATTAAATACAGAGCTTCTGAAATACAGAGTTGCTCAAAAAACCAAGAGCATCTTGCTCAAATCAAAACAAAATGTCAACGGAATCTATCTTGTAATATTCAAAGCTATTTCTCCATTTCAGACAAGAGCATATTTTCTAATTTTCTTTTGGTTATAGGAGATCATGACTTCATTTTTCACCCAATAATTTTTATTTGTTGAAAGGAGAAACAGGGGTGGCATTGGGAGGAGTGATATTGAGGGCAAATGAGATACTCTAAATAAAATAATGAAGAATTCTATGACATTTGAGCAAATAAAAATCTGTGATTCCACATAAATAGACACTATATATCTTACACCTTCATTTTTCTACCATGCATGAATAGAACACTCTGATCAATTCCACGTTACTTTACCTCTTATAACATCAAGGTGTTGATGTCTCACAACATCAAAGGTATTGATATCTACTGAAAAACCGCCTATTGAAAGCACAAGAATAATTTTTTTAGCTTGAATATTTTTTTGAAGCTTAAAAGTAGATTAAGACTGGGATATTGAAACCAATGCTACTGACTAGTTTCAACCTTCTCCAACCTTGCTATGCAATCCAAGATTCTTTATAAAATAAATAAATTCTTTATAAAATCTTCAAAATGGACTCACATAATTTGTCCTTTCAAAGTGACAAAAAGGAAAAATTACAGATTGATGATACTTAATCTTTTTAACTTTTTAAAACTACCAGAGCTGATTTACGGACAACAAAAAGGTTTGGTGTTACTGTTTTTATAGATTCTTATTTCCTCCCTAAAATGAAATAGTTTATTTTTCTAGGGCTAAAGTGATTAATTTGATTTAAGAAAAATTTATTTGAATTTTGATGATCTGTATTAATATATTTCCTATGATACTAATTTCTAAATCTAGGCTTTGTTCTTACTTGTTTTTTGAACAATGATTTCAGCAGCAGCCATTAATGATTTATATAACTGTTCACTAACAATTTTATTTCTTTTTTTAAAAAAGATTTTATTTATTTATTTGACAGAGAGATCACAAGTAGGCAGAGAGGAAGGCCTAGAGAGAGGAGGAAGCAGGCTTCCCACTGAGCAGAGAGCTCAGATGCCAAGATGCCCCGCTGGATCCCAGGACTCTGAGATCATGACCTGAGCCAAAGGCAGAGGCTTTAACCCATTGAGCCACCCAGGGACCCCAACAATTTTATTTCTAAGTTGTGATAATGGTTTTCTCTTTGAGCTGAGTTCTTTACCGATCATCTGACTTAGAGTACAATTACTGGAACATTTTTTAAAAAGGATCAAAGGGTATACATTCTTCACTATAGTGTCTAAATGTTTTTGTTTAGCAGCTTTAATACTTTTAGCATTTTTATAGTTACTGCATTAGCAAATATTTATAGAGTTTCAGCTTTGTGCAGTCATTTTTCCCCTAGAGCTTAGTGTTTTGATAAAAATCAATATAACTTAATTCCTGCCTAGAAGGATTTTGGAATTCTGTGGGCAAAACTGAACTATAGTACTATTAGACAATGAATATTATGAGCATTTGTGTGCAAACCAGATTTCTAAATCTGGACAGTAGCATAAGAGTGGTTTATTTATGTGTTTATTGTTCATATTTTATTTTGAGCCACTGTTTCAAAATTTTCTAATATTTATGGAAGTTGCAAAGATTGTATTTTGAACATCTGTATATCTTACCTAGGTGCACCAAATATAAAATTTTGCCCATTTTGTTTGCTTTATTTATTCTCTCTCTCTACCCATCTGCCACTTCTGAAGCATTTAAGAATAAATTGGAGAAAGACAAAATAATTCACACAAATAATTCAGCATTTATCTCCTAGAAACATGATCATTCTCCTCATAACCACAGCACAATTATCATGCTCAGGGAATGTGACATTGATATAAAATGTTATCTAATATACAGTCATATTCAACTATCCCTATTATTTGAATGCTCTTTTTAGCTATTTTTTAATCCAAGATCTAATTAGCAATCACATACTTCATTTCATTGTCACCTCTCTTTAAACCCCTCTGGTCCAGAATAGTACATCAGCCTTTTATTTATCTGTTCAACACTGGCATTTTTGTAGAGTTCAGGCTAGTTGTTTCACGGACCCACTCTTACTTTGGATTTGTCTGATCTTGATTCAGGTTAACCATTTTGAAAGAGAATGATATTGCTGTGCTCTCAGTGTGTCACATTTGGGAGTATTATGCATGACTAAAGTGCTGTGGTCCGTGTGAACTGTTTAGTGGATATGTACATGAGCATCAGGAGGCCAGAGAATAAGTAGATTGAAGGGTTATGTTTGATTCAAGCGACAGAATGATGCACATTACTGAGTTATTTGGACCTGTGAGTAATTGGATGTAAAGGATATACTCTGGGAAGAACAACATCAACACTGAAATAGCTAAATGGCTGAAATCCACACAAGCCAAAGTGAAAAGTGCATTGTAAATTTTATCATTTAAGTTGGGTTAATTTTTTCTAACTAAACCCATTGAGACAGACTGGACTTTCCTCATCACTGACATCCTAATTCTGGTATTTTGATAATTATAGATACAAGAGTGAGTCAAGACATTTAACACAAATATTTTTTTTCTCCTACCTGCTCCCAACATCTGGAAATTGTAGCAAGTTTTTAGATAGAATGGCTCAAACTCAGAACAAATCTGAAAAAAAAAAAAAAAAGGCTAAAAGATGGGTGGGTGGGAATTCTTGTTTTGTATATATGCTGACCAGAACTTACAAATAATTTGAGAAAATGAGATCCAGTCTTCTAGTAGTACTCATATTAAAAGCAACATTAATATCAACACAACTAAAAACCAAAGCTAAACCTCTTTGAACTTACAATCCTCTCCACCTAGTCCTAATGCCTTTCACAGTACAACTTCTCAGAACAGTTGTCTGTAGCTGCTGTTTTCACTCCATTGCCCTACATTCTCTCCTTGCGCTACACAGTTCTTTATCTATAGCATTTCTTTAAAGCTGCTCTACTCAGAATACTCAGCAACCATCTTCAAATGATCAATGGTCATTTCTCTGTCTTCATTTTACGTAACCTTTCAGCAAATGATAGTTGAATATTCCTTCCTACTTGAAATGCATTGTTCTCTTGACTGTTGTGACAATGTTTTATGGTTTTCCTCTTTCTTTATTCACAACTTTTCCTATACTCCATTTTTGGCACCTTTCTTTCTGCTTTGAAGTCTGCTACCACTACAGCTCTCCACAACTGCAGCTATTATTCTACTCCAAACTACCATCATCTCAGCTTTGGATGCCATGATAGCATCTTATGTCAAACATACCCTTTCACTCCCCTAATTAAATCTCTCTGAAGACAATACATGAAATGTAAAATAAATCCAACCTCCATCAAGAGCTTACAAGATCTAGCATCTTTCCACTATACCATAATATTACCATGTCTATTCATCAGAGTTACCCAGAGAAACAACAAACAGAAGTGATGATGATAGATATAGATAGATGATAGATAAATAGATACACAAATAATAGATAGGAGATTTATTATTGGAGTTGGCTTATGTGATTACAGAGGCTGAGAAGTCTCACGATCTACCATCTGCAAGCTAAAGAACCAGGAAAGTTGGTGGTATTATTAAGTCACATGCCAAAGGCCTGAGAACCAAGGGAGCTGATAGTGTGAGTCCAGTAATCTGAAGGCCAGAGAAGCAGGAGTTCTTGTATCTGAGGCTGAGAAAGGATGGACATACCAGCTCAAGAATAAAAAGAGTGAATCATCCTTTTTGTTTTATGGGGGTGGTCCTCATTAGATTGGATGGAGCCTGCTCACATTGATGAAGGCAGTCTTCACTATCTACTGAATCAAATGTTAATTTCTTCTAGAAACACCTTCATAGACACACCTGAGATCATGTTTTACCAGTTATGTGGGTATCTCTTAGGTCAGTCAAGTTGACACATAAAATTAAACATCATGCTAAGCTTACAACACGAATGGCCTTTTTCTTCCCCAACAACTCAAAACTGTTCTAAATCAGAGCCTTCATACAAGCTATTTCTCTGCATCAAATATCCTGCTCAGAGCTTCTCAAAGCTATCTCCTTTTTATAATCCAGGTTTACTTCAACTATTATTTTATCAGAAAGATCTGCACTGACTATTTAATCTAAAGTATGTTCCCGGTCCTGTCTTCAATACTTTATATATAACACTTCATTATATAATAATGAAATGATTATTATAAATTATTATTATTTATAATATATAATAACACATTTTATATAACATTATATTTTATGCCATATATAATAATATAAATTACTATTATAACAGTAATACAATTAATAAAATAAGTAATAAAATAAGATTTTTGTCCCCATCAGGGCAAGTCAACAGTTTTCCAAAGTGGTAAGATTAGCCAGCAACTGAACTGGGATTCTCTATGAGACAGATTGCTCAACACTAACTCCTAACCATCGATAAACTGTTGCTCATAATTGCTATCATCCCCTTTTCTTTGTTCATTGTAGCATTTAGACTATCTGAAAAATCTGATGTTTTCCTTATTTATTGTTTATTGCTTATTATTTATTAAATAATATCCATGACAAATTTTTAATTTTTTTTTCAATACCTTACTGTACCACCTAAAATATTCCTGGAACAACGAAATTGAAAAGGGGAGTCATGAGTGCCTGGGTGGCTCAGTGGGTTAAGCCTCTCTGTCTTTGGCTCAGGTCATGATCTCAGGGTCCTGGGATTGAGCTCCACATCAGGCTTTCTACTTGGCAGGGAGCCTGCTTCTCTTCCTCTCTCTGCTTGCCTCTCTGCCTACCTGTGATCTCTGTCAAATAATTAAATAAAATCTTAAAAAAAAAAGAAACATTTCCATTAAAAAAGGGGGGTGCTGATGAATGGGTCAGAGAATCCATTGACAGGAAGAAGCCCCAAATCAAAACATAAAGAAGATCCCTGCTGTCAAGTTTGAAAGTTTCAGGTATGCTGATTGAATGACAAGGACAGGAATCTAGGAGAACCTCTGTGCTTTTGGTTTAAAAAAAAAAAAGTGTAATCAGAATGTTTAGCTGGGCTGGCTTCACATTATAACTCAGCTTCATTTCTGCCACAAGAATCTTTCTCTCCTACTGGAATGCCTGTGAGCATTTGGGCTGACAATTGGGTTAAGTCATTTTCATCTGAAATAGAAAAATGACTTCTAATAACAGCACCTTTTATTTGTATAGCATTCTGTATCTTAACATGTTTTTTACACACAATTTTACTTACTCCTCATAATAACTATCAGAGATCGACTTTATTATCCTCACTTTAGAGAAATGAAATGGAGACTTATGCTAATTAAGTCTCTTGTTAAACTGGTTGGTATGTGGCATATCTGGGACTTGAACTTAGATCATCAGTTGGCAAGTCCTGTATTTTCT
Organism: Mustela nigripes; assembly: GCF_022355385.1. Taxonomy (NCBI): domain Eukaryota; kingdom Metazoa; phylum Chordata; class Mammalia; order Carnivora; family Mustelidae; genus Mustela; species Mustela nigripes. The sequence goes on along the minus strand of NC_081562.1, from coordinate 44,526,919 downwards.
TTTTAATTGTCATAAAACTGCTCCTCTCATGAGTAATTTCTTCCTTATTGTTTTTACCTAGGATGTCTCTTCATAATATCATTAGTGAAAGCATGTAGTCAGCTTTTAATTTGTTTTTCTATTTCATTAATTTTGCTTCTGTTCCTAATGAATTTTGGCTAACTTTTTGGTTGCAAAGTCTTGTTAAATGAAATTGATCACATAATAGAATAAATACATTAGCTTACATGATTAAAGCATCATTTTAGAGAGTAAATTTGATGGAGCAATCCATTTCTTGAATAATATACTGAGGCATAATATGGGACTATAAGAAAGTAAAAATTGAATCTTTGTTTAAAAAGATAACATGATGGGGGCGCCTGGGTAGCTCAGTGGTTTAAGCCTCTGCCTTCAGCTCAGGTCATGATCTCACGGTCCTGGGATTGAGCCCCACATTGGGCTCTCTGCTCAGTGGGGAGCCTGCTTCCTCCTCTCTATCTGCCTGCCTCTCTCCTACTTGTGATCTCTCTCTGTCTATCAAATAAATAAATAAAAATCTTAAAAAAAAAAAGATAACATGATGTAGTGGATTGCTTGGCAATAAATTTTCTCAAGATATGCATATTTGGGGAACCAAAAATGAAACATTGAAAGCAGAACACTTGGAAAAGCAGGTATAAGATTATATCTTTTGATACAAAAACTGTGATTAATAGAATGCTATTCAAAACTAAGGAATTAGACAAAGACTTTTAAAGTGGAGCCATACATATTAAAATTTTATGATACAAAGATTTGCTGATTTCCAGTCCCCAGTTTAAACGAAAGACCCTCTTTGCTTGAACAATAGTGATTGCATCAGCAAATTAAATCTGCACATCTTTCTGCATCTTATACCAAGGTGACTGTGTCTATACTATGCACCACTTAATTCCTTGTTATGGGCATCATGATAACGTAAGAGTAAGTATAGGAGTAAAATACAGAATTTTAATTCAAGCAAACCCTAGTTAATTTGAAAACCTTTTCTGTCTTTCAAGTCCACTGACTCTGAACCAGTTCCTTAACTTCACTGAGCCTGTTTCCATTCATAAAATGGAGATCATAATAACATTTCAAATGATTCCTGTGAGGATGAATGAAATAATGAAAGTGGCATGTACTGTGCTTGGAATAGTAAGTGTTCTATCAAAGAAAACCAAGTCAGCTCTCCTTGTCCACCAACTGCAATATATCAGCATAAACTAAGATGGGCTTTCTGGTCAGGAAAGCATTGAATTTAAAAGTTAAAAAAGAGGTTTTCATCTGTCTATTTACCTATCATCTATTGTTCTGTAGCTCTGTCACTTTATTTATCATCTCTCTATGTAACTTCTTGTAATCATGGACACTTCTTTCAAATGAAATTTTAATTAAAATGCTAGTATGTAAAAACAGTGGAAATACTCTCTTTGACAACTGGTTTTCTCAGAAACCGCTCCACAGACCTGCGTGGCACTGTGGGACAGTTTGAAAATCACTGAGCCAAATAAGCTTTATAGGCCCTGCATCCATCACAAAAGAGCAAATTTGCAAACTTAGTTTTTCAGATTTCTTCTGGTGGATACTACTGACTCCACAGTATCAACAATGGCTCAAATTTTATTGGCCTAGTCACCCAACATTTTAACAAAGGATCTTGATACTCTCTCCAAATGATTTTTTGTGGACATCCAAGAATAAATTATATCTGATAATTGCATGGGTATTCTATTTTTTAAATAATAAATCATATTATAATATATATAGTTAACAATACTGCATTATATATTTGAAGGTTATTAAGAGTGGATCTCTAAAGTTCTCATCACAAGAAACAAAACTGCAACTGTGTGGTGATGGTAAACTCATGTGCTAATCATTTTTGCAATATATACATGTATCAAATCATAATGTTGTACAGCTTAAGGTTACACAGTGTTATATATCAATTATATCTCAATAAGACTGGAAAAATAATAAAATAAAAAAATTATAGAGTTTTATTCCACATAACACCTTAAGGTTTCCTAGCTGCTTTAGACCACTCTGCTTCTGTTTAAGAAACATTTTATGGCTTTTGGTGGGGGAGTTGAAGATAATGCCTAGAACGAAGATATCATTGCTTTGGTAAAATCTATGTATTTTTAAGTCCCCTGAAGAGAAAGTTAGACTTCGTTGAGAGAGAAAAGATTTTTCTTAAAGTTAGGTTTTTCTCAAAGTTAGGTTTGATATTAATAGCCAGTTCTAAATACATGTATCATAGAGTTATAATGATCAATGAGTAGGAAGAACAAGGCTTTAATTTAAAGGAAGTCCCTGGTAGAAAGGATCAGGAAGAGAGAAGAGAGTCAGCAATCCTAAAGATGTAAGTATAGAAACATTCATATTAGGTACAGTGTCCCATTTCCATGGCTGTATCCTTGGGACACTAGAAATTTTCTAAGGAAATCTGTATTCATCATGGCTTCATGGCCCCTATGGCATGAAAAGAGTAGAGAACAAATTTCTGATGGTTTGAATTTCTGACAGGTGAGTCTAGGTGGTATCTCTGGGAAAACTCTGAAACTCCTCAGAATGGTGCATGAAGACAGTCCAGAGTTCCTGCACTTTTTTGGTGTTTTGGAAGTGTGAAGAAAGCCAATCAACAAGAAATTGGGTTTTGGGTCAGGCGGACATCAAGTGAGGGCACTTCCAACTGGGGAAAATGGCAAGGTCTGTGGTTATGAAAATAAGCATAAGTATGGAATAATAGGTGAACCAAGCTATATACCAGAAAATGGATCACAGACAGACACTGGAGTTTGTGGATCAAGGGGAATGAAGTATCTCATCTGAAGGTTATCATGGAATCCATGTTCCTTCCTTGATTTGTAGAATGCAAAAAATCCTGAAGAGAAGGATAATAGCAAGGAATGAAATTAAGGGCAAAAAGTTTTGAAGTGGACTGGATGTTTTCCTCCTAGTTCTGAACTGTGAGGTAGACAGTGTCTTATTTCTGACAAATCACTTGACCATAGTGAATATTTTGGAATAGGACAGTGTAAATGATTTGCTGAGGGCAGCCTAAAGCTAAGAAGTTGTACTGTTTTCAGGAAGTAGAGAAACTTATATTTAAAAAAAAATATGAGACAAAGTATGTAAAATTTTGTTACACTGTACTCATGAACTCACCTTCTCATCTTATTGCTTTGCTAACACAATGTTCTCCTATTAGGGATCAGCATTGCCTAGATAGAAATCAGTCTCCCACTAGTCACCAATCTGGAACCAATCAACACAATCACTCACTAAGTGAGAGTCAATCCTAGCATAAAGCTGTTAGGGTGCTCTTTAGCACTGCAGAGAGGAAGAAATACCTTCTTTTCAGGTTACACTTGGATGAAAGGGTCTTATGGCAAGGGTGTTCATGCACAAAGTATTCATGTACAAAGAATGTATTGAAACTACTCCTTTAAATTTTCTTAATCACAGCCCTATTGTTTTCTCCTTAGGACCTGGGAATGAATCCATTAATCTACAAGATGAATTTAAGCGATTGCCACCACATTCAGTGCTATTATGTCTCTCGAATAACCAGACTTCCTGTTTAACATTCATTATGCCTACTTTTTCTTCCCCCAAGATGAGTTTTTCCCAAGGGTGTTCTTTAGAGTTCTAAAACCATTTTGGAAGTTAGTTAGACATGGAACCTACTTAGACTTAAGTATTTCCATTCCATTCAGTCTGTATGACAGTGGTATCATGGTATATGAAGACAAGCCCTGGACATTGAATCAGAGAACCCCCACTTTTTCTGTGATCTTCTACCTATGAGCAGTGTGACACCTGAAAAATCATCTATCTCTCAGAACCTCAGTGCTGTCATATAAAAGGCATAATTACAATGCCTTCCATTCCTCATAGATTTGATGAAATAACATGATCACAAATTTTGTGAACACACTTTGCAAAGTGATATACACATAGGATTTTTTTTTCTTTTTTTATAGTTGACCTTAGCTCACAGCATCCGTCCCTCATATGTGATCAGAAGTCATGGCCAAAGCAAACTGATGCTCTTCCTAAGGACTGATAGAGTTTAACATATTTTATCAGATCAAAAAATGTGTATGCTTTTAATATAATTCCATCTAATTCAATTTTATGACAGGTGATATTTTTCTTCTACTTCCCAAATTTTGGTTCTTCCACTTAAACCTCTGTAAACATTCCACAGTAAGTAGGAACAAAAGAAAATATCTTTGTTGTGGCTTAAAACAGATAATTATTCTAAATATGTTTCCCCTGCAATATGAACATTCATGAGAAACAAGACTACTGAAATCCAGCTAAGCATTGTGATAGCTTTTTAAAAGTAATATTGCTAGGCAGTATTATAGTGAGTCTTAGTTCTGCTTGGAATACTACATTTGCATGGGGTTTTTCTATTGAAATGGAATGTGTGCACATTACAATTTTTTTCCACATTAAACAACAGAACATTCTGCCTCATTTTCATCTGCTTCACATCCCATCTATGCACAGAGATTCTACTGACTTAAAAAAAGAATAACCCAAAAGGTACTGCATTAGATGAACTTTGCCAAGATAGGCCTAAACGTTAAAAGACACTACTGAAACGTTTCTTTGCTACTGTGTCTGTCCTGTAGTGTTTATTAGTAAAGAAAGGGTTTTAGCATAAACCATGAAAGTTTTCAACCCATTCCTAGGAAGAGACATTTCCTATCTGTAAACTGGTTAGCTTCATCAATTTCAAGGTGAGTTATAAAATTGCTAGATATAATCAGTTTATTCTGATATTTTGACAACATCATTGCACATACAGAAGGCTCATTTGCTTACATTCAAAATGTCAAGATTGCCACTATTGGAGGTATGGTAGATTAAAAAATAAAAGCCATAGTCATGACTTCCTATATATGTCCTTAGTCCTGACTTTGTAGCTCCTCCATCAAGAGATGGAGTCTTTTCCCCCTCCTTTTAAATCTGGATTGGCTTTGTGGCTAGCTTTGGCCAGTAATCTGAAGCAGGAATGATGTGCCATTTCCAAGCCTAGTCTTCAAAAGATATTGAGCATTTCTGCTCACTACCTTGGAACACTACCCAACTAACATGTGAATAAGCTGTGAATACTGGAGAATGAGAGGCAATGGTGAGTACAGCTGAGTTAGCTTAGGCCGTGTTGAACCAGCCAGTTCCCAGTTGACCCACAAGCTGACTGCTGTTGGATCCATGAGCCTAGTCGAGACCAGTAGACCTGACAAATCAACCAACTCACAGACTCATGAGCTACATAAAGTACTTGTTATAAACCACTGAATTTTGGAATATTTTATTATGCAGCAAAAGATAACTGAATAGAAAGACTAATACTTTATTTAGGGAAAGTTATTCCTCATAGTCCCAAAACCATGACTGAAATTTCATTTTCTATAAGAAAGTTATTAAAGTCAAGAAAAAAACTGTGAAGATTTGGCAAATTCAAGTATGAGAAAATAGCAATGAGGATGGTAATTTATTTATTCATTTTGAAACCAGTCAATATTAAAATGGCAATTAAACTGATTTATGTTAGCTTATGAAAAAATAACATGACAGGAAAAGAGCAGGGTGAAAAGCTGACCCGTTTTTGCACAATATTATCTTTGCACACTATATTGTTAAGAGGTAGGCATACTCTTAAAATGAATCTTTCATCTTTGATGTAATATGTCCACTTAGAACTTTGGCCTGTTGGTTTGGATTAAAATGCAAAAATGTCATATTTTCCTAAGCACATGGATGTGCTTTCAAACGTTCATGCCATTAAGTAGGTGGCACAGATGGCCGATGGAAAATTGCAAATGTTCTGTTCCATGAGTGCTTCCTCCCGTAGTTTGCTGAAGACAAAGTCTCAGTCTACAAGCCTGCGAGTTTATAAAAGGATCAGTGAATTACAATAATTTTTAGAGAAAATTATCCAATAGTCTATAGGATCTGCATTATACATGTCTCTTGTCGTCACATGACTATGTATGAACAGATAATGACGTGGCTGTTGTTTATGATAACGTTAGTCGATTTTGATAATGATGCCATACATTCTTACACAAGAAGGAATGAAAATTTGACTGTTAAATTTGACACTAATGAAACCATTGCAGTCATGGTTCACAAATCCTGGTGATTTGAAGGGGGAAAAAAAGTTACTAACAATCCCTTCATTGCCTTGGAACTTTCTTAACATAATTGATCTCCTGTATGAAACTGGCTATCTGAAGGGCTGATGAAGAGCAATTGCATCTAGTTATATTCTCATGAGCTAGTATCAAGAATTCACTTTTTTTTCCTAAAGTCATTATTGCCTGAAAGCTATTCCTTGAGAGCTTGCACATAATGGCTCATTTGCAATAGGTTTGGGAGAAGGGGGCCTTTGTGAGACATCTCTTCTCATCAGATATTTTAGTCCATTGTGATCTTTTTTCTCAGTTGATGGATATTATGAGAGCCTGAGTGAAAGGACTAACAGAACAACCCCTAAAAATACCTTTGTCTATGAAAAGACATCCTGATGTGAAAACAAGATAGTGAATGCCCAGAATAAAATGTGCTTAAATTAGGCTATCTCTTGATGAAGCAAAGATCATCTGACTGTACAGTATTGTGGTATTGTGAAGTGCATCAATGACTAATGAGAATTTAAATATAGTTTCACTTTCCAAAAATGTATGGCAGTCGTTCTCAGCAGGGGATGATTTTGCCCATGCAGGGCACATTTGGAAACATTTGGAAGCAGTTTTCATTGTCATGAGTTGTAGGTGCTACTGGATCTAATGGGTAAAGGCCCTTAGATTAAGTGCTGCTTAACACCTGACCATGCAGAGGACAGACCCTACACGAGTTATGTAGTACAAAATGCCAATAGTGTTACTGTTGAGAAATCCCAATTTAGAACATACATTCTTGTTCAATGCAAATTCCACATCTTCATTCTAGCCTGATAGACTTCTATATTCTAAGGAGGAAATATTACGCAATGCTAAGAGTGGGCTCAAGAATCAAGCTTTCTGTTTTCAAACTAGTTATATTAGTTATAATGTGTACGACCTTGGGCAGGTTATTTATCCTCTCTACCCCTTAGTTTTCTAATCTGCTATATCTGAATGATAATAATGACTAATGAATATTTCATAGACGTATTGTGATAATAAAATAATTTTAAGTCAAATGAATAAAAGTGCCTGGTACATAATAACCACTCAGAAAATAATCATTGTTATTATTATATTCAAATAATAAAAGTTGGTAAAATGTATAAATAACTCTGCAGTAGATATTTGTATCATAATTGAACTTATTTCTCTATGAGAGTTCAAAGTGAACTTCAGAAGTAATAATGAGGATGAACAATCGTCTGTTTATTTTACATATTCAATGACAAATGTTTCTTGAGTTCACTTTTTATTTTTATTTTTTTATTATTTTTTTTAAAGATTTTATTTATTTATTTGACAGAGAGAAATCACAAGTAGATGGAGAGGCAGGCAGAGAGAGAGAGAGAGAGAAGCAGGCTCCCCGCCGAGCAGAGAGCCCGATGCGGGGCTTGATCCCAGGACCCTGAGATCATGACCTGAGCCGAAGGCAGCGGCTTAACCCACTGAGCCACCCAGGCGCCCCGAGTTCACTTTTTAAAGATAACTAAATTTTTATTGTTACACAGAAGTATAATCACACAAGCAAACATTGTAAAGATTACTGCAAATCTTTTTTGGGGGGGGGCAGTTAAGAGGGTAACAAAGAAATATGTAACAAGAAGTATATGGGTTTGGTTCAATAAAAATTTATTAACTTCTACATAGGAGACTCGGTGTTTTTTGGAAAAGATGGAGGATTTTTCAGTTTCTGGGCTCTTGTCTTTGTTTGAGAGAACTCTGGCAAAGGCAGAGCTGTGCTTGGAGAGAACCCTTGAGCATAGGCAGTGGTGGGGACATTGGCTGTGGAGAAATTTCTACAAGAACCGGGTGTTGTTCTAACAAAGCATATATAACATGTGGCATTAGCTTTGGATCCTGACAGTTGGTGGCAAAGTAAGTGTTAGAGGAGTCTGTAGAGATGGTGACCCATGTGTGGCAGAACATTTGATAACACTGTTTTCCTGTGATACCATAGAAAACAAGCAATATAGTTAATAAATTTGTGGCTTTAAGTGCAAAGTCTGAGGAATGAGTAGTAGTTGTTAGAGTGCCTTGATTGCAGTTGATTTCATTTAAAAAGAATCTCAACAGACACTTGTGGAATGAATGAATAGTCCTTACCATTACTCTTTTGTTCAAATTCATAATCTTCATATGAAGCATTGTCTGCTTCCTAGTTAGTCTCTTCGCTATTAAACTTATTTCTGTTAATAGTCTAATTTCCTTTTCACTCTCAGAGAAAATAATCTATGAAATATGCCAATTATTGCCTTATATCAAATGCTTCAGTAAATATTATATATAGTACTCTTTAGAAATTCATACTGTAATTTGGCCTCTACTTACCTTTCCTATTTTCCACTGTTTTCCCACATGCGACTCACCCTTCAGATATGATAAACTCCTTTGTTTCCACAGCTCCATGTCTATACATGAGAAATTTCCATGGTTTGAAAATGCCCTCCTCAGTTTTTCACAAAAGATAGTAGCTACTTATGCTCCACAAATAAGTGAAACCATAAGAAATAACATGGAGAGCATGGGGAGATGGAGAGGAGAAGGGAGTTGAGGGAAATTGGAGGAGGAGATGAACCATGAGAGACTAAGGACTCTGAAAAACAATCTGAGGGTTTTGAAGGGGCGGGGAGTGGGAAGGTGGGTGAGCCTGGTGGTGGGTATTATGGAGGGCACGGATTGTATGGAGCACTGGGTGTGGTGCATAAACAGTGAATTCTGGTACACTGAAAAGAAATTAAAAAAATTAAAAATTAAAAAAAAGCCACTTAATAAATACTTGGCGACTTAAATGATGACTTAATATATGCATATAAAGCTCAAAACAGGAAACTATTATACTCATTAAAAATGTCAGTCAGGCCACAGAAAAATTATCATTTAAAATATATTTTATCAATTAGGATCTTGTTCAAATGCAGATGTGTTGTGGTGAGCACTGCATATTGTGCAACACTGATGAATTACAGACCTGTACCTCTGAAACAAATAATTTATTATATATCAATAATAAAAATAAATAAGATAATAAAAATAAATAAATACAATTTAACGATTTACACTTTGTAATTCTCTGGTATTTGATTTGTTTTGTTTTGGTTTGGCTGGTCTTAAAATCCTTTAAAAATGTAAAAGTCCATCTAGCTCACAGATTGTAGTTTGTCGACTCTGATATAAGCTTCTGTTTACTAATTTGGAAAACAGACAAGTCAAAACATTTTGATATGTGTTTTAAAAGTGTGTGTAGTATTGATTTGTTTCCTGGAAGATTAAAAGTGTGTGTTGTTAAAAAAAAAAAAAAATGCAGAGTCTGATTCAGTAGACCTGGAACAGGCATGAGGTGAATTTCCAGTTATAAGTCTCAGGGGTTAAGAGCTGTTAATCCACAGATCCCTTTGGGTTAGCAAAGTCTTAACAATGGAACTTTCCATAAAAGTAGGAAGGGAATATAGATAAAAGCACAATATTAACAAAGGCACTGAGAGAAAATTATTAGTTGTATTAGCTGTAGTGGATTATGTCCATTTTGTGGTCACTTAGAATATCTAGAGGGGAATTTTAAACAATGATGCTGGAAGGATAAGGCATGGCCATATTATAAAAGATCTTGAAAACCACAGTGAGAAATGTGTTCCTAGTTAAGCTGCAGTGACAAGTAATAACATTTTTTTCTTCCTTAATGAGTAATGGAACTAGAGTTGTACTGTGTATGTGTGTGTGTGTGCAGAAGAAGTTACTTTGGTTATCTGGAATGTGAACAAAGAAGACAAATAAAGAGAATTTTGGCCTAATCTCAAAGGTAAATTGGACCTAACAGTGCCAGAGGGACGAGTTGCTGAAATTCAGTACTGATGGTTAGTACCACAAGAGTATTTTCAAGTCACTGCAATGCAATCTGTGAAGCCAATGTAACACTTCCCCTCTCTGTCTATCATGAATTTGGATTCAATAAAATACCAGTTTGGTTTAAATTTGGTTTTGAAAAATAGCATACATTGTTTTTGTACCTGTTTCATAGAGAAATATCTAGATTTAGTTCCTGCTTGGCCTAGTTGACTGAATTAGAAATAAAAGGGCATATAAACAAACAAACCAGCATAAAACCTAATTCAGTTAATGGCCTGGTAAACAGTGTTAACAATTGCTGTGTTTAGGAGTAAAGACCTCAATAAATATATTGAGTTTATTTCAGCTTTTAATTTACTTTTTGGTTGAATCACTGAATGCAAATGCCGGATGGAACATCCAGAATGCATTTGGAGGCATTCAAGTACACAATGCTAAACTCCAAAATCTCTGGACTGAGACTGGTTAACTTGTGGGAGCTTATCTAGTGGCTGTGGTTCATCAGGGAAATCCCAGTGGTGTCGTGATTCAATATGTGTATGCCCATCAGGAAAGATGCTAGCTAGAATTTGCTTAAGCTGTGTGGGTTGGCAAATGAAGGGAACCTGAGGGGCTGGCATCAAACAGTATCCCACACCCCCCACCTTGTACTGTTTATTTGCAAAGTAAATCAAATTACTTTTTGAATGCAGCTAAAGCCAAGCTTATCTATTTGATGATTCTCTGAAAACTTCTTCAATAGGAAAAACCGACTATAGAAATCATTTTTACAAGGTTGTTTGCTTTGTTGCAAGAAGACAAAGATTAACAGATTTTATCTGTACATGTGAACATTAGTTGGACCTGATACTGAAAATGAAATCAGGATGCATACAGTAATGCTATAGAGCAAATGTTGATGTCCACCCCAAAAATTCATGTATGGAAGCCTAATATCCAGTGTGATGGTATTTAGAGATGGAACCTTTAGGAGGTAATTAACTCATGAAGCTAGAGACCTAATGAATGGGATTAGTGCCATACAAGCAACAGCTTTTTGGCTATGTCTTCTCAGGTAAGAGAAACAAAAGCAAAAATAAGCCATTGTACTATATCAAATTAAAAAAGCTTTTGCACAGTAAAGGAAATCAACAAATGAAAATAAAATGGCAACCTACTAAGTAAGAGAAGATATTTACAAATGGTGTCCAATAGGATAATATCCAATATATAAAGAACCCATACAATACAACACCAAAAAAAATCAAATTAAACAATGAGCAGAGAACCTGAATAGGTATTTTTCCGAAGAAGATATACAGAGGGCCAACAGACACATGAAGAGAGGCTCAGACTTGCTAATCATCAGGGAATTACAAATCAAAACCACAATGAGGTTATCACATCAAACCAGTCAGAATGGGTAGTATCAAAAAGATAAGAGATTATAATTGTTGGTGAGGAAGTAGACGAAAGATAACCCCCATGCACTTTGGTGGAAATGTAAATTGGTATAACCATTGCGAAACAGTAAGAAAGTTCCTCAAAAAGTTAAAAATAGGGGGTGACTGGGTGACTCAATGGGTTAAACATCCTGACTCTTGATTTCAGCTCAGGTCATTATCTCGGAGTCATGAAATTGAGCCCTGCGTGGGGCTCTGCTCTGTGGGGAATCTGCTTGAGATTCTCGCTCTCCTCTCCCTCTGCCCCCCTCCATGCTCTCTTGTGCCCTTTCCCCCTTTCTAAAAATAAATAAATCTTTTTAAAAAATTAAAATAGGTATATCATATATCCATTAATTCCACTGCTGGGTATCTATCTTAAGAAAATAAAAATACTAATATTTTTAAAAAAATTTTATTTTTATTTATTTGACACAGAGAGAGAGAGATCACAAGTAGGCAGAGAGACAGGCAGAGAGAGAGGAGGAAGCAGGCTCCCCGCTGAGCAGAGAGACTGATGTGGGGCTTGATCCCAGGACCCTGAGATCATGACCCGAGCCAAAGGCAAAGGCTTAACCCACTGAGCCACCCAGGCACCCCCAAAATACTAATTTTAAAAGCTATATGTACACCTGTGTTTATTGCAGCATTATGTACAATAGCCAAGATATGGAAGCAACCTAAGTGTCCATCCATAGATGAATGGATGAAGAAGGTCTGGTGTCTGTATACAATGGGATATTATTCAGCTGTGAAAAAAGTGAGATCTCGCCATTTGCAACTACACAGTTAGACCTAGAGGGCATTGAGCTAAGTGAAGTAAGTCAGAGAGAAAAAGGATAAATACCATAGGTTTTGATTTTTCGTGTGGATCCTTACCCGCAGAACCTAAAAATCAAAACAAATGAACAAACAAAAAAACCAGAAACAGACTCATATATACAGACATCTAGTGATTGCCAGAGAGGAGAAGAGGTGGGGAGATGGGCAAAATAGATGGAGAGGGTTAAAAAGTACAAGCTTCTAATTACAAAATAAATAAGTCATGGGGATGAAAAGTATAGCACAGGGGGCACCTGGGTGGTTCAGTCAGTTAAGTGTCAGACTCTTGATTTTGGTTCAGGTCTTAATATGAATGTAGTGAGATCAATACTGGCCACGGGACTGGGCATGAAGCTTGCTTAAGATTCTCTCTTTCCCTCTGCCCCCCTCTCTCTGCCTTTCTCTCTCCTCCTCTCCTCTTCCTCTCTCTCTCTCTTCCTACCTTTCTTTCTCTCCCTCTTAAAGTAGCGTGTAAAGAATATAGTCAATACTATTATAATAAAACTGTATGGTAATAGATGGTAACCACATTTATTATGGTGAGCACTGAGTAATGTATAGAATTTACAAATCCTTATGTTGTATACCTGAAATTACTATAACATTTTATATCAATTATACTTTAATTTTTAAGAAGATAGGCTTTAAGAAATTGTTCAAATCTCAGCTTCCCATTCACTATATTTGTGATCTTGGAAAAATTAGTTAGATTCTCTGTACATGAGTTCTTCATCTGTAAAATGGAAATGATAAAATTTTGTTGCAAGCACCAGAGAGGGAGGATTGGAGATAGAGTTACATAATGTGCTAGTATAGTTCCTGATACATAAAAGCTATTCAATAAATGTTATCTCTTATTAAGATATAATGTTCAAGGGTGCCTGGGTGGCTCAGTGGGTTAAGCCTCTGCCTTAGGCTCAGGTCATGATCTCAGGGTCTTGGGATCAAGCCCTCCATCAGCGTCTCTGCTCAGCGGGGAGCCTGCTTCCCCCTCTCTCTCTGCTTGCTTCTGCCTGCTTGTGATCTCTGTCTGTCTAATAAATACATAAAATCTTTTAAAAAAGATATAATCTTCATAACAGCAGTACTCAACATGACTAAGTCACTAATCCATATCCAGAATGACATTAAAAAAAAACACCATTTTGATCTTTCTTTCTTTCTTTCTTTCTTTCTTTCTTTCTTTCTTTTTCTTACTTTATTTGAAGACACTGAGAGCTAAGTTGGAGTAAGAAAGTTGAAAGCTATGAAGGGAAGAAGGTATATAAACCTTTGAATCAGGGAGTGGTGAGCTCTCAGGAGACAAAAAATAAATCCTGAAGATGATGGACAAAAATGCTTCCTTCTTGCTGGAGATGGGTAAAAGCACCTCACACTTTAAATGCCTTTCAGTGGGAAAAACAAAATGAGAAGCAGTAAATATACTGCTTAAACCATACCTACAAGGTCAGTATAATGACTTTTGGAAGTTTGTGCCAAATTTATAGGGAAAAAAAAAAAAGCATATCTAACAGATCCTTTAAGCTTTTCTAAGGTACCAGGACTATCTCCCTGTACATACTCTTCTAAATTCCAAGATAAAGCAAAATCTCTTTTAATTGAATGTGTGGTGCCTCTTCTAGCTAAGTGAATACTTAGTTTTAGATCAAATTTCTGATAAAGTAGTTACTTGTATGTTATGCTTCTGTAGGTTTTCTCCTTCCACATTATATAATTCTGCAATGATATTTACTTTATAAGATGCTTTATTTTATCTGATGATTTATTTTTAATGATACTCTAGCATCATTTTGATTATTTATGTGATTACAGACTTGTTTGGGTTTTTATGTCTTTGCCTTTATGACATGTTTGTTCAGGCTAAGATTTACTCAATGCTGAAATCTCAGGAACACAATACCCAATTATAATGCTTTTATTTTATGACTTGGTTTCTAGGAGCACATTACGGTGAGAAGCATGAAATGGATTTTCCTGAAACATAAAAGCAAAAAACATAAACAAGCAAACAAACAAAAAACTATGAGAAACAAATGGCTTCTGACTTCTACAGAAAGTGACAATTTCATAGGTAATTACTGTGTAAATTATACAACAAGGTTATTAAAGAGTAAATGTGTGAACTTAGGCTATTTCTTGATCCTGTATCTTCATGTTTGCTCATAATTTGATATGGTCAGTGGTTTCATTTATAACAATCTGTTATTAAAACTGATACTGATTCTTCCTTCTAATCACATTCTAAATTCAATATTAACATGATGGAATTGAAATACTTTTATTTTAAATTTGTGATCATGCTTTTTTCTCACATATAAGTTAGAAGAAAATACCCCAATACAGAAATCTTTAAATTGTTAAAACATGTAAACATTTGGAAAAACATAATAAAAATGATGAAATCATTCCGTCCATATCTTGGGTTTTTAGATTAAATTAAAATTAAATGGATTCAAGATATTTTTAGAAAAGGTATTATGTTATATGTATATGTTATAACAAAGGTATTGTTATTATGTTTAGAAAAGGTATTATGTTATAATAGGCATTATGTCAAATATTAAATTATTTGAGAATAATTTAATTAAAAAATGCCTTATTTATAAATTGAAATAATCAATGATAACTTAAAAAATATTTCAGACATTTGGAACCTGAAGAGGATTTTTTTTTCCAAATGTTTTCCCTCATGCTGATCTGACATTAAATTCTGTATCACCTCCAACAGTTTGTATCATAGAAAATTGAATATTATGGGCATAAATTATTTTTCAATGTATGAAAAAAGCATTTTTACTTTTTTTTTCAAGTATCACAAAATAAATCTGTTTTTATCCATAAGACAGAGTTTTACTGGCTCTAGCGTGTCCACAGAGCCTTTGTTCAGGATAAACATACCTGGAAAAGCAAGATATAAATATTTTGATAGAAAAATTTAGGAGATTTCTGCACTTGAGATTACATTTCTGGCAGTATGGCATAGTAGATAGCAAAAATAACCCTCTCTGAAAACAACAAGGATACATTGCTAAAATATATCACTGAATTGAGAAGAAAGTAACTGTGGAGATCTAAAGCACTGTGAAAATAGAGATCTTGAAAGATACATATTTGAATGTCAAAGATCACTTTTCATTGCAAGTTTTCTGTTAAATCCTATTGTTCACAAGCTTCAATTTTAAAACTAGAGGCTATGGAATTATGATAGGAAAGGCTGGACATAAAGTCTAAGAGATCATCTCATGGAAAAGAAGATCTAAAAGATCATCCATGATAAATGAAAAATGCATCTACTCACTTTCACTTTTCATGTGACAACATGGATGAACCCGTGGGCATTATGCTAAGTGAAATGAGTTAGAGAAAGAAAAATCCTGCATGACATCACTTATACGTGGAATTTAAAAAGAAAGAAAGAAAGAAAGAAAGAAAGAAAGAAAGAAAGAAAGAGAAAGAAAGAAGGAAAGAAGGAAGGAAAGTAGAAGAAAAGGACAGAAGAGAAAAAGAGAAAAGAAAAGGAAAAGAAAAAAAAACAGTACAAAGTCATTAATAAGGGCTAGGGCTTGAGGAAAAGGGAGAGGCTGGTAAACAGGCACAAACTTTCAGTTATGAGATAAACTAGGTTTGAGAATTTAATGTAACATGGTGACTATAGTTAAAAACACTATTGTAGAAGTAAAATTTGCAAAGAGAGTTAAACTTAAATGTTCTCACTAAAAAAAAGAAGACCGGTAAATCATGTAAGGTAATGGATGTGTTAATTAATTTAATGGGGAAAATCCTTTTACTATATATATGTAAATCAAATCATCATGCTGTGCACTTTAATATAATTTTACTTATTAATTATACCTCAGTAAGACTGAAAATAAAATAACATTGCAGCTAATTTCAGATTAACTAATGCTCTGTGTCATAAACATGATTTTTATATCTTTATAAATCAAAGTGACCGTTTTTACTCTCTTTGGGTAAACAGGAACATCAGCAATATGAGTGGTTTTTTTCGCTCAATGAATGGTGATGAATTTCTGATGCATCCATTTCTTTTAGCTAGAAATCATGTAAAGATGGGATTCTTTTATAGTATGCTACAGTGCTCCACGGTAAAATAAAATTGCCTTCAGTGAAATTAAATCTTGATCTACTTATCCTCTACTCATAAATATTTTGGTTTCCAAATACAATAAATGAAGAAAGGGTATTGGGTCTCTCAAAACACACTCCAATCTTTTTGTTTCTTTATTTCACTCCCCTACCCCAATGCAGAGTTTCTTTGTGGCTAGAGTTCCAGATGTAATTTAGGCCTGGCAAATTAGATATATTAATATAATATGTTGGCTTCGATCTGAGTTATGAAGGAAGAAAGTGTGTTTGGGACACCAGTTGTTGGCATGGATCATGACAGTGAGCCTCTTAGGGGTTCTATGCTACTGTAGAATTTAAGCGCATTTTTGGAAGTCTATCCAAGAGTATTTCTTCAGCCCTTTCAACAATTCTATGAACTGTGTCTATACTTATTTATAGCCTTTTGCACTTTCCGAAGAGTGGAATTTCTTTTTTGTAGTTTCTTATATAATAGAGATGCATCAAGAGGATATATCTGATTTCTTGAATCTATAAATTAAACAGAAAATTAAATGCAGTAATTTATTTAAGATATTTAAAGATATTTAATATTAAGATAGTTAATATTCAAGATATTTAAGATTTATTTATTTATTCAAGATGAAAATAAGTTGGTTTCCTAATGAATTAGACATTTCTATTTAATTACATGGACTGGCTCATATATAATTTCATCAAATAAAATAAGTTATTTTAATATAAAAAACCTATGTGGAAATCTACTCGAATGGGTCCATACTTACTTTACCTGAGAATTGGAGGTGAAGGTTCATTTCATTAACTTTGGTAAAAATTATAAGAAATAAAAACACTCTTAATGTATTATTGGACATTGGACTTTTCTCAGTGTGAAATGATTTTTTTCCCTTATGAATGTGAATGGCTAATTCAGTATGTTGGTTTATGCTGCCTATTGTCATAATGCTATTTTAAAAATATTCTACTTAAGTTCCACTTTTAGTTACTGGCTCCCTTTCTTTGTCTTTGCAAATTTTGATAATTCATCCTATTAGCTGAGCTACAGTAATAGTGTCAAAAAGAAAAAGAGAAATTAATGTTGATAGATGTTTGTGACATTTATACCACACCTAAGATATGGATGATCACAATGCTAAGTATAACAAGTTTTTTCTGTTTCTGTATGAGTTGTTTACGTGTATAGGTTTATCTTTTCTAAGCCATCCCATCGTCAATTGCCTGATATTATCTTCATATAGGGAAGTGTATGTTCACAGCGGGAATGTTATCACAGTTGAACTAAACTATTTATTGTTAGTGATGCAAAGAAATAGAACATAAGGTAAATTTAGCTCAATAAAATGATGACCTTTTCTCAATGATCTGCATATTCTTGTTTCTTATTGCAATATCCAAACTAGTATGTAATTTCCCAGAAATATGTGCAGATATCTGAAGAAGTATGCAGCTCAGAATTTCAAGTGTTGTATTTGATTAGCATCCAAAAACTTAGTTTATTTAATTGGTGTTTGTGCTTTGTACTTATTTGAACAATTAGAATCTGGGCATGTATAAAACAAGGATCAAGAAAACCCTACATAAGATGCATTTTGTTAGTAAAAAGGGTGAAAGAATTTATAACTGATCTTCATTTTTTTTTTCTAGAAATGCCCTCATAAACCTATGTGGGTGTTTAGATGTGGGTCCATTCAGGCAGAGAAGGAAAAAATAAAAGAAAATCACTTAACAACCTATTTTGGAAATAACAAAAGCTTAGGGTTTGAATGTGTCTCTAAAAGTGAACCAGAATCAGCAAGGGTTCTCATTTTATCTAAAATAGGTTTCTTAAAACTTAGGTCCTTCAAGTGTATCAGAGATTCTACCCCTTTCAAAGTTCCTTCTTATTTAATCAGAATCTAAAAGCCAATGTGGAGAAGAGCTCTATAAAATATATCCTTGATGGCTTTAATTAAATCCTTATTCTGTGCTTTATATTGATGAATACTTATAAATTCTCCCTTTGTCAAGGAAACACTGAACTCAGAAAAATCCTTATTTTCTGAGAAATTTTTTGTACCTTTTTTCCCTTTGGACAGATGTTAGTAGGTGGAGTATGAAAGACTCTAAAAAGCCCTAGTTTAAAATAGCTCCTTATAATCTGTTGGAGAAAGAGAAGAAAAAAGGTGCTTTGTTTCAAATGATAAAGGTCTCTAGCAAGAGAACCAATAAATACATTTACCTGTTTTAGAAACTGTGTTTTAAGTAAAAATGAGTTTATTGAGTTATATGTTAAAATTAAATAAATGATAATGTCATAAAATGAACTAGAGGCACTGATACTGATGGAGACGTTTCCTCTGGTTTATTAAAAATGATGAATAACACTAACATGGAAAAGGCACTATTTTTAGCAGGAAATTTTATCTCACCTGCACTCTGGCCAGGGGTTAATGTGTGTCTTTTCAGGTGAAGCTCACTCCGTTCAGCATCACTTTCTTGTTTCCTAGGAAATAGGACAGTGGTCCGTAACCTTGTTAACTTGGAATGCCATCAGTGGGACTTTGAAATGGTCATTGGCATCATTATTTTTATCAGAGAAAGGCATAGTTAGAAAAGACAGACTAAAAGAAAGAGAAGCAAAAGTGTTAAATGAGAAGGTGGTAGAAAAGAAAGAGTAGAAGGTAAGAAAAATTTAATATTTAGGAATACCAACAGCAATTGACCTTAGACAACTTAGATTTTCCAGATCTAATACTAGAAGTTATGGGATTTAGCTCTGCCAAAAAGTAATCATTATTTTTGAGTCCCTTGGAGGCAAGTAGAACAATGTTAGGCAGAGAAAAAGAAAAGAAAGGATAGCATTCTTGTCTTCCAGAAGGTTATATTTTAGTTAGATCCTAAAAAATAACAGATTTTTCATGATATCTATTCAAACTATGTCAAATTTGATTAGATTGCAGAATCCATTTAGAAGTTTTTGCAAATCTATAACTAACATTTTTGTGGATTACAACTGTTTTCCCTCAGAATCACTTGTGATGGGGCATACATCTAAGCCCAACATTAGCTTAACAAAATGGCGCCTATTCTACTGAAGAGATATTGGCCATTTTACTTCAGATCAAAATTAGAAACAAAATGGCAAAACAGGTCATAATTTCCCTATACTTTAACCCATGGTCACTTCTCATTCCCTAACAGACTTTAAAGTCTAATTTCGAAGGGAAAGAGGATACTAGCCTTCGAATATGAGTATTATGAAGGAATAATTGGCGAATTATAAAGCACTCAGAATGGAGACATTAGAACTTCTTCAAGAGATGTATGTTATATGCATTGCCTTATGTATCCACAATATCAGTTCACAATTCCGCATAACCTGTTGTTGCTTACTGATTTGTTTTGGAGTATTTGTAGACTAGGGGCCTAAATGTGACAGCTATGAAACATCCTGGCTATCAGCACATTTTGGCAGTCTCTTTGGTAATGTTCGTTCTAGTCCTAACTCTGTTTATATTTTAAAGAGCAATGGGAAATAGGATGATTGCTCTTATCACACATAACAAAAGGACACAGAGAGCTGAGGGGCATGTACAATGGCATATTGTATTAGAGATATGTCATATTGTTATAGCTGATTTAATTCAGTTGATCAGTAAGAAGGTCCTGTTAGTTCACATTTTCCATCTGCTCTCTTCAGTTTGATATTCTCTTGGTTTTTGTGTTTGCTTGTTTGTTTGTTTGGTTTTGGTTTTTCCTTTGTTCTATAATATTCCCAGTCTGTTTTTCTAAAGTAGACGTGCACTCATTCTAAATGTTTACTCTAGATTTTTTTATTCCTTGGGATTTCCTACCCCTTATTTATTTTATTTTATTTTATTTTATTTTATTTTATTTTATTTGTTCCATACCCTTTTTAGAAAATTATAATTTCTCCACATTTTATAAAAAGGCCTTTTTACATTCCTATGAATTCTTCACCCATGTTAGAGATGGCCTGCACAATCACTCATTTAAAATAAGGAAGTGTAACAATTTTACTTTGAAATTCAGTTACTTTCAGGACTTTCACATTTCTTACCTGGGAACCTACAAACCTTTATCCAGAGGACAAGAAAGGGGCTGGCTACAATTTTCTCTTTGGTATGCAGATTAGTTTAAAGACTAATTATCATCAACCCAATACCCATAATTTATCTCATTGAGCACTCCCTAGCAAAGTTAACAGTTCCTAGGGGAGGGATCTTTTCATTGTAACATGCATGTTGGATGTCATTTTGTTGGCAGAGCTGAACTGCAAGATTTGTTCTACTGTCTCTGTTTTCCATCAGGGTGAGTGTGTGCATAAGGAATAGAATACCTGGTGTAGCTTCCACATCCAGGTAGTCTGCTAACAGTGATGGCTTGTCCTCCACTATCTTTTGTGTATTGTTATATTCTCCTATTTCCCAGTTTGGTGTATTCTCCTTGCTCTCCATAAATACCTCTCTAAATTCCCAGGAAGCACTTAAAAAATTTCCTCTTAATTCTGTGAGAGAATATCACTGTTTGATATATGAACTTTTGAAAGAAGTTACCAATTTTATGTTTAATTAAGTCCCTTAGCATTAATGAACACTGCTAAATTTGTATCTATGTCTGATATTAACACCTCATCTTATTTTAAGCTTGAGCTGAGTATAAATAAGACATTCCTTAAAACTGATGGACAGAGTAAAACAAACTAGTGTTTACTGTACAACAATTTTGTGCCATATATTTTTACACATATTATTTTATTTAATTCTGCAAACAACACTGTAAGAAAGGCATTTCTATTCTTGGGATTATACACAAGGAAACAAATATCAAGGAGTAAGTGATGGAATCAGACTTAAAAATCTCTGTTTATATGAACAGAAAGCTCATGATTTTTTCACTAAAAGTGCTTTCTCATTGTTACAAAAAACAAAACAAAACCAACCAACCAAACAAACAAACAAAAAACCCATAAAACAGAGAGCAGAAATCTCCTTTAGCCTGAGTCTAAGAAGACTGAGTGAATACCCTTTTGTTAGGAAATAATCTCAAACCATCACTTAGCAGATTACCCTGGTTGGTAAGGCCACTCATCCTAAAACTGTGCTAGCATGTGTCCGTAGAAGACATCATCTCTTATTTTTACCCCAGCCTCATTCCAATAACTTTTATATTCCTAAGCAGAGATCTATTTTCATGTTTGTTCTGAACAAGCACTAGAACACATTTTCCCTTTAACTGGGTTATGTATGGGTGTAAGTCAAATAGATCACAGTGGGCAATACATCTTGTGTTAAAAATCACAATAAATAATATTTCTAGAGCTTACTGAAACTGTATTACTTAAAAATTAGTCATAATTTCTATGCTATCGATGTAGTTGTAATTCCCATTCACTTTGAAAATATATACGCTTGTACGATCCATTTAAAATAATCGTCTGTAAGATGAATAGGTATCCTTCTGATCTGACAAGGATTCAAATATCTTAGAAATTGTTCCAAGAGGGATTATCTTTAGTATTAAGAACTACTGCTTGTTATTGGGTGTCTGTGTTCATGCCAGGCACTGTCCTAAACAATAAGAACCTTATCTCTAATCCTCATAAAACCCTGCAAGGCAGATGTAAATAACCTCATTTTCTAAATGCAGAAACTGGAGCTTAGACTATTTAAATAACTTGTGTGATGTCACAAAACTAGTAAGTGGCAGAATCAAATGTCAAACACAGTTTGGTTATGAAACTCCATGTAGTAAGCCCTTTAAACAGTCTTTTTAATTGGTTCCATCCTTTTTGTCCAGTGATTCAGTGGGAGTCAGAGACATTGGAGTTCTGAGGCCCAGAGTTAGGGATGGAAATACAAGGCTCTGTTCAATTGTGTCATCCAGTTTTATCTATAACAAAACACATGATGTTTTTTGATACCTATTTCTTGCCCAATGTTTATCTTTCTTTTTTTTTTTTAAAGATTTTATTTATTTATTTGACAGAGAGAAATCACAAGTAGATGGAGAGGCAGGCAGAGAGAGAGAGGGAAGCAGGCTCCCCACTGAGCAGAGAGCCTGATGCGGGACTCGATCCCAGGACCACGAGATCATGACCCGAGCCGAAGGCAGCGGCTTAACCCACTGAGCCACCCAGGCGCCCCACCCAATGTTTATCTTTCAGATGATTGTTTCTTCTTCAATTTATTTCATAAGTGTTCTGTAGTTCCTCAAGTACAGATTCTTTACCTCTTTGGTTAGGTTTATTCTCAGGTATCTTACGGTTTTGGGTGCTATAGTAAATGTAATAAATTCTCTAAATTGATCTGCTATATTTTCTATTTTTTCATTGTTAGTGTATAAGAAAGCAACTGATTTCTGTACATTGATTTTGTATCCTGTCACATTACTGAGTTGCTGTATGAGTTCTAGTAGTTTGGGGGTGGAGTCTTTTGGGTTTTCCATATAAAGTATATGCATGTGCCATCTGCAAAGAGGGAAGTTTGAATTCTTCATTACCAATTTGAATGCATTTTATTTCTTTTTGCTATCTGATTGCTGATGCTAGGACTTCTGGTACTATGTTGAACAAGAGTGGCAAGAGTGGGCATCCTTGTTGTGTCCCCGATCTCAAAGGGAAGACTGTCAGCTTTTCCCCATTGAGGATGATATTCGCTGTGGGTTTTTCCATAGATAGATTTTATGAAGTTGAGGAATGTTCCCTCTCTCCCTATACTTTGAATCGTTTTAATCAGGAATGGATGCTATATCTTGTCAAAAGCATTTTCTGCATCAATTGAGAGGACCATGTGGTTCTTCTCTCTTCTCTTATTGATTTGTTCTCTCACCTTGATTGATTTGTGAATGTTGAACCACCTTTGCATCCCATGGATGAATCCCACATGGTCATGCTGGATAATCTTTTTAATGTACTGTTGGATCCTGTTAGCTAGGATCTTGTTGAGAATCTTGGCATCTGTATTCATCAGGGATATTGGTGTGACATTCTTTTTGGTGGGGTCCTTGCCTGGTTTGGGGATCAGGGCAATGCTGGCTTCATAAAAATTTTGGATGTTTTCCTTCTGTTTCTATTTTTTGAAACAGCTTCAGGACAATAGGTATTATTTCTTCTTTGAAATTCTCTGGGAAATCCGTCAGGTCCTGGGCTCTTGTTTTTTTTTTTGGGAGATTTTTGATCACTGCTTCAATCTTGTTACTAGATATTGCTCTATTCAGGTTGTAAATGTCTTCCTGATTCAGTTTTGAGAGTTTATAGATTTCCAGGAATGCATCCATTTCATCTAGGTTGCTTAACTTATTTTTCTGATGATTGTTTCTATTTCCTTGCTGGTAGTCATGATCTCTCCCTTTTCTTTTGGATTAGTTTGGTCAATGGTTTATTGATCTTATTGGTTCTTTCAAAAAACCAGCTTCTAGTTTCATTGTTGTGTTCTATTGTATCTCTAGTTTCTATCTCATTGATCTCTGCTCTAATCTTGATTATTTCCCTTCTTGTGTGTGGGGTTGGCTTAATTTGTTGTTGATTCTCCAGTTCTTTAAGGTGTAAAGAGAGCTGGTGTATTCTGGACTTTTCAATTTTTTTTTGAGGGAGGCTTGGATGGCTATGTTATTCCCCCTTAGGACTGCCTTTGCTGTATCCCATAGGTTTTAGACTGGAGTGTCTTCATTCTCATTGGTTTCCATGAAGTGTTTAAGTTCCTCTTTGATTTCCTGGTTGATCCAAACATTCTTAAGCAAGGTGGTCTTTAGCTTCCAAGTATTTTAATTCCTTCCAAACTTTTTCTTGTGATTGAGTTCTAGTTTCAAAGCATTGTTGTCTGAGAATATGCAGGGAATAATCTCAATCTTTTGGTACCCATTGAGCCCTGATTTGTGACCCAGTATGTGGTCTGTTCTGGAGAAGGTTCCATGTGCACTCAAGAAGAATGAGTATTCTGTAGTATTAGGGTGGAATGTTCTGTATATATCTATGAGGTCCATTTTGTCCTATGTGTCATTCAATGCTCGTGTTTCCTTATTGATTTTCTGCTTGGATGATCTGTCTATTACTGAGAGTGGCATGTTAAGATCCCCTACTATTAATGTATTCATATACAATATGACTCTTTATCTTGATTGACCATTGTCTTATGTAGTTGGTTTCTCCTGTATTGGGGACACAATTATTTACAATTGTTAGATCTTCTTGGTGGATTGTTGATGATAAGCAACTAACATTGACAACATTCAATAAACCAAAACCAAAGTTTTCTAATTTCAAACTTCTACCTGTTCCATTACACTGTACTGTCTCTGTAATAAAAATTTTGTTTTCATTTCAGGTGACAAATCTATTTTTCTTATTAGGATATAATTCAATAATACTGAAATATATAGAATAATATGACAAAAAAGTCATATCCCTACCATAGCATTTATTTTGCTTCTGAGTTTGCATTTGGTCAGATCTGTGTGGGGGCCGGTTCATCTCTGCTCCCCTTAGAAACAGCTGGTATAGCTCAATGTCTAGAATCATGACATTTTCTCCCTGCAGATGATGCCAGCTGTTGGCTGGGACTTTAGCTTGGGCTGTCAACAAGAACACATACATATAGTCTATCTCCATGAGGCTTGGGTTTCCTCACAATATAATGGTTCAGTTTTAAATGTGAGCATTCTGAGAGAGAGAGAGTGTGTCTTCTAGAAGCTCCAATGCTGCTTCTAACCTACTTCAGAAGTCCCATAGCATCTTTTCCACTATATTCTAGTATTCTATCCATTAGAAACAAGTCTCTACATTCCGTGCATGTCTAAGGGGAGGAGAATTAGACTCCATCACTTTGTGGGATGAGTATTAAATAGTTTGTGGACATATTTTAAAGTTATAGATATAGATAAAGGTATACATTATATGTATAAGATATTATTTAGAGATATAAGTATTCTACTGTGATATTGCTTTTTTTGTTCAGCATCGTGCTTTTCATTTGTCCTTGTTGATTTCTTTTGCAGTGATGTTATTCGAAGACTACCCTACAAATATCAGTATAAACTTACATTTATTTTAATATATGAACAGATAGATACATAAGTAAACATAAATATATGCATATGCCTGCATTAATATACAAGCACATATTTCCTAGCTGTCTGCTGAAAGGGCCTAGAAGGGACAATGACATCTCAATAGCATTAAGCACACCAAGTGCCCAGATATTGACATGTACATAACATTTTCTGATACAAGGAATCGGAGTTCCTTTGGAGAAATGTCTAATTTTAGGGTTGAAGTAATTTTAGGGTTGAAAATGCAAGCATCTTATATACTAGAAAACAAAAGACAGGGGGAATGTCAGAGAGATAGGAAGCAATCCAAAAAAGCTCTCAATGTCCAAAGCAGGCACAATTAGAGTGAGGGAAAAAACCAGCAACACATTGGATTATAACCTAAAGTAATAACAAATACAAATATGTCCATACCAAGAAAAATAAATGACTTAATAAACAGAAAAGTGAAGGGAGACTGACAAATTTTCCTTTTAGAGGAATTCTAAGTAATATATGAAGATACTATGTCCTCTAGGAGGAGGTAAAGTTTCACCTCCACCCTCGTCCCCTGAGTTGATTGTAGGTTGGACTGGATGACTTGCTTCCTAAGAACAGAGTTTGAAAACGTAATGTAACTGACAGTAGAATCCTGGCAAAGAATACTTTAACCAATAGATAAAGATTAACAGTGATGTTACACTGATATCATTTACCCCTATCTGATGTGATGAGAGAACACTTCATTGTGATATTTTTCCACAAAATCTACCATCCCCGCATCACCATGACAAAAAAGTGCAAATTGAGGAACATTCTACAGAATGTCTAACCAGACCTCATTCAAATTATTAAGATCATGAAAGATAAAGAAAATAGAAAACTATTCAAAATCAGAAGAGACTATAGGGACCAATGACTAAATACAATGAAGTATTCTGGATTGGATCCTATCATTGCAACAAAAAAGGCAATAATAGAAAAGCCAGAAAAATCCAAATAAAGTATTTAGTTTCTTTTTACACCAATATTAATCTCCACCATGATTATGTAAGATTTCATCATTGTGGCAAGCTTTGTGAAGGGTCTAAAGGAACTTCTTGGGCTATCTTTGTAACTTCTCTGTAAATCTAAAATTATTCCAAAACAATTTTAAAAACTGAAAAAGAGGAATATTCCACAAGTTGTTTTTCTTACCCCATTTTTTTTCAAAACCAAAACCTATATTCAGCTTTCTTTGCAGCTGAGGGTTGCCAATTATGGAAATGAAATATAAAGAGAATTTTTATAGTGCCATTTTTTCCTCTTTCCTGTTTTACTTCTTAAAATCCAATCAGTGACTCAAGGCAACCTTAAGTTCACTAGGAAAAAAAAAATGTTAAATAAGGATGATGGAGGAGAAAATTTAAGAAACAGTGATTCCTTAATAGCTTCACTAAATTTCAGTACTTCACTGGACTGTTTAACCTATTCTTTTTTTATTTTAAACATTTAGGCTCTAGCTCCGTATCTTTGAAATCCATTTTTTAAAAAGATTTTATTTATTTATTTGACAGGCAGAAATCACAAGTAGGCAGAGAGGCAGGCAGAGAGAGAGAAGGGGAAGCAGGCTCCTGTTGAGCAGAGAGCACTATGTGGGGCTTGATCCCAGGACCCTGAGACCATGACCTGAGCTGAAGGCAGAGACTTAATCCACTGAGCCACCCAGGCACCCCTATTTAACCTATTCTTGAGGTAAGCTGTTTCATATTTATTTTACTGGTGAGTTTTCTGGTTACATGATAGGTAACTTCATTTTATAACATTCATCCCATTTTTGTCCTTGTATAGGTCTCTCTGTACATATGTGTGTGGAATCGACATGTAATAAGGCACACACACTCTTTCACTAAATAATGTCAAGCTGCTCTATCTGAGCAGAAGAGCCCAGATTTTCTCACCTCTTCATTACAATTTCAAACTGTCAATATTTTTCTTTTATGTATTTTTTTAAATTTTTAAATGTGGCCTTCCATTATCTGAATTGATAATACATTATTTGATTCTGTAATTTTTTAAGTATGAGTTTAACTTATTTAATATTTGCATCTCCGGGATATTTTAGATTTTATCTTAGAATTTCTCTTATAACCCAAAGTATAAACTTACTTATATTTTCTAATTTTTAAACATGTAGGAATTTATGTCATCTGGGATTTATTATTGTCATTGACAAGTTTTAAGATGTAGTTTAACTTGGGGCTCCTGGGTGGCTCAGTCAGTTAAGCATCTGCCTTCAGCTCAGGTCATGATCCCAGGGTCCTGAGATTGAGCCCCACATCAGGGATCCCTGCTGAGCAAGGAGCCTGCTTCTCCCACTTCCTCTGCCCCCTCCCTGCTCATGCCCCGCCCCACCCCTGCTTCTCTCCCTCTGTGGGTTCTCACTCTCTCAAGTAAATAAAAACTTTCTAAAAATGTGGTTTAACTTTAAACAGTTCCCTAAACTGACAGCTCTAGTCTTAATGCCATTTATTGAATAATCTATCTTTCCTTTTGACTTGAAATATATCACTTACTTAATTCCCATTCAAACAAGTTTTGTTTTACTTCTCTTTGGTAATTGATTGGTTTAATAGTGCACTGGTATATTCTTTAAACTACCACTGCTTATAAATGGTAATAATTATAGTTAATATTAGCTGACTACTGAAAATTTGTCACTTTTCTAAATGATTTACATTACATTATCTCAATTAATCCTTGCAAAAAAAATTACAAGGTAGGAAATATTGATGACCACATTTTATGGATGATTAAATTAAATTATAGAAATATTGAGGAAATTATCAAGATTATAGATTCAGGAGACAGTTTTTGATTTAGGTGTGTTTTTTTTTCTTTTTTTTTTTTCTCTTTTTTTTTCATTTTTAACATTTTTTTCATTTTTCTTTTCATTTTTTCTTTGTCCAGCTATGTGATTTAAGTGTTTTTTTTTTTAATTTCTATTTGAAATAAAATATATTTTCTATTATCTTAAAAATATTACAAATTGGGATGTATGGCTATGTAATAAGCTAAAATGGATCTTGAAACTGAAATTTCAGAAACTCTAAAAGATGATTATTGATTAGTATTTGATATTACTTACTATCAGATTTCAAAATATGTTGCAAAGCTACATTACTTAGGATACTGTGGAATTGTTATGAAGACAGAAAAATAAATAAATAGAATTGAAAAAAAAGATTTTAGATATAAGCTTATAGGTAGGTGTATTGACTTTCAATAAGGGTGCCACTTTTCCATATGTAGTCTTGGTTTCATTGAGTGTGTATATGAGAAAAAAATGATCTTTGATTCTTGCCACTCATCCTAATGAAAAAAAAAATCAAGATGGATCATAAGCCCAAATATGAAAAACAAAATAATAAAGCTTCCAGAAGAAATCTGAGAGAAATATTGTTATTGTTTTATGGTAGGAAATGATTTCTTCAACATGGGACAAAGGCATCAAATATAAAATAAAATAATCAGTAAATTGGACTCTACTGAAATAAATACATCTATTTGTCAAAAACACCATTGAGAGAATATGAAAGGCAAACTCCAGATGGGGAAGGTGTCTTTAAAAAAAAGTTTCCAACAAAAGACTCCTATTGGAAATATAAATACTGCTCCTTCAAATCAATAAGAAAAAGGACAGCAAAAGAAATTTTACCCAGTTATGTATTCAACCACAGGCAACTCAATCTATTTATAATTGGCTTGTGTAGTCCTACGGGCTAGCTGCACATGTTCAAAGTCTATAGGTCACGTTCAAAGTCTATAGGTCATGCAGTTATGGGGAACATCATGAACAAGCAGGCATAGGGTCTGAAGCTTTCTGTTTTCTACAAGAAGAAATTTCTATCTCCTGTTAGGGAAGGACTTAAACGGTTCTTTTAAAGGGCCTCATGCCTGATTAGTCAGAATGACCTAGGGTAACATAAAGTCAATGCTTATGGACTTTAATTATATCTCTAAAATCCCTTCACAGGAATACTTAGATTAGTATTTAATTGAATAACTGAGAGGTGTTCATATGTTACAAAATGGCTGCTGTATCCCTTCTGTCCTCTGTCACTTAAGCATATCTCTTGCAGGCTATCTTATCTGGAAACAGTAAAAACTGTATTTAAAAGAATGTAATTTAGTCTAGCCATGTGACACCCCATAAAGCTATCAGTCTCTGATGGTGATTGAAAGTCATAAAATTATTTCCTTGGTGGTGGTATTTATTGACCAGGAGGGTGCAGGGGTGCTTTTGGAGAATGACAGATCTTTTATAGCTTGATCTGGCTAGCAATAAAGCAGATAAAAGAGGTAAAAATTTAGCAAACTGTATACTTAAGATTAGTAAACTTCATGATCTTTATTGTATACTTTTTATAGCTCAATTTAGAAAAAAATGAGAAAAAGGAGTAGAGTAGACAAAGAAATTGTGAGTGCCATATGACGAAGGAAAATATATCTTACATTATATATTGTAAGGTGTCTTGGAAGTAAGAGAAGTTTCTCTTATATTTAAGACTTCAGTAAAATAAGCATACATTTGGGATCAAGTGAAGGACAGATCACAGTATAGGATGTACTCCTGTATAAATGAGAAACACCTAGAATTTCAAAAGGCCTTGCAATCCATGTAGAAGAATCCACAATTTCTCTCAAAGATAATAGAAGGATATCAAAGAAATTTACATAGAGTAACAACATAATCAAATGAATTTTTATAAACTAATTCTGGCTTCTGTTTGAAGAACTGATTGGTAAGGGGCAAGAATGGAGTGAGGGATTCATTAGGCTTCATAAACCTAGTGCTATGATAGTCAGGGTGTCACTTACCCTGTCATGACTGTTTTTTCAACTTTAAAAATATATGTTATCAAGTCTGCTTACTTACCTCACTGGATTGCTCGAAGGATTGGTGGGTATGGCTGTTTACAAACTGTATTTTATAAGTATTTGTTGAATAAATGAATGAATGAATGAAGGATGATTTTGCCCAAGATGCCTAAATCATTAATGAACTTGTAATGGAGCACTGGCTGCATTACCTTGTGTCAGAAACTGCCCATTTCATCCAATATTTTTCTTTCCTTTTTTTTTTTTTTTTTTTTGAATAATAACATGTTTAGCCAGGCATATATATGTCTAGAAAAAAAGATCTTATCACACAAGCATCTTAAAGGTAAATGACTGAGTTCTGTCCACATGGGACACAAACACACATAATCTATAGTAGTTTCTAGGAATTTCCTTTAGAAACATCTAGAACAAACCATTCACAATCATTTCTTTATCCCTTCTATCTTGTTTTCTAGAATGCACATGGTTCCTTGGAGAATACATATTAGAGATGACAGAGAGGTAAGCATAAGTATCTGGAGTCCCTTGACCAATTTTCTACTGCTGAACTATAAAGTTTCTGTTATTTGTACAGGTGAAAAATAAATTTTCTCTCTTATTTAAAGATACGTTTACTCCAGGTTATGTTACTAGCTGGTAAAAAATAATGCTTAAGGAATAAAGAATTTGATGCTGGCAATGAGATGCTTAGATTAGTGAAATCTGAACCTTTTTCACTGGCTTAACTGAATTATTCATATGGCAATGACTCAGATACTGCAAGCTTGAAAAACAACCTTATTCTTTTTTTGCAATGCATTTTCTGATACTATCTCCTGAACTTTCTTAGGAGGCTATGGGTTGATAAAACAATAGTGTTAAGGGAGCTAATAGAAAAAATTTAAAATTTTGTGTTTTGGCAACTTTTGTTACTTTCTCAAAATTCTTAAAAAGTGAAATGAACATAAGTATGTGAGTAGAAATGAAGAGACATAGTTACACTATAGAATAGCATGCTCTGCCTGTGGCACGTAATTCAAGTTGATAAAAATTTTGGTGACTTGGAGACATTCCAACTTGAAAGTATCTCCAAATGAAAGTCTTAACAAGAGATGTCAGGTGCCTTGCCATATGAAGGTCAATAGTCAACTGACAGAGAGGAGATCAAATGTGTTATTTTCACACTAAGGGCCATTGTTATAGATGGCTTTGACTTAGCCATCATTATACTGAAACAGTTGAATGAGCAAAACACAGAGGATAGTAGAAAGGACCAAGTTTAAACTTAAAGGCTATGTCTAGATTAGATTTGTGGCTGTGGTTACTTATACATGAAATTAAGCATAAGCTTACTAAGGTTCTGAGGGAGTCATATTGTCAAATAAATCAGTGGAGTTTGAGGATAATTCAGCTAAGCAACTCTTAGGTCCTGAAGACTGAACCAGCAAGAAGTAGGCTATGAAAATTTGAACTCTTAACAAAGACTCCAATGATAGTCATCAGTGTGGTCAAGGAGGACAACAAACAATATATTTCCTTCTAGAGATCAGAATGAGGTGTTACCAGATTGGAAAAATCAAAGATATTATTCAACTATCAGAGAATAGAGGCTTCATAATTGCTACTTAGGGGGATTTCATAATTCCAATGGCCATCTATTTCCCTTTATCGTCTTTCTAGAATGTGAGTTTTCACTATGTTATCCTATTCCCTGTCTGCCATTTTATCCTTGGATAGGCACAGGCAACTTGTCTTTTAATTCGTAGTTAATGTACCATGAGAAGCTATAATATCCTGATGTGATAGAACAAAATATCACCAAGAATTCCTAAACTTTGAACTATATGCAGTAATTGGATTGAACACTGGATTGAATTCCTTGAAGAGAGAGTGAGTGTGTTGCACATGTAGAAAGAAAAGTGTGGATATTTATTTAGATGTCCAAAATGTTGGCCTGTGATAGAACTGTCTGAGCAAAAGAATGTAAAAACACATGTCCAATGGCAGCTTCTAGAAACTTCCCTTAAAAGACAGTAAACAAGGATTTGCTTTTATAACTGCTCCCTTTCTCCATTTTGCTGTTTGGAATGGAAATTGGAATGCTGCTAAAGTATGAAGAAAGTGAGCACCCCTTGGGAATAGGGAAATGGTGATGAGAAAGAAATCTGAATTTTGAAGGCTTTTGAGGGCAAAATTGACGTTTTTTTCTGGCATGCAAATTTATATACTTTTATTTAGCTACAGTTATTTTGGACTTTTCTATATTCGTAACCAAACCTAATGAACCAAGATAGCCTTAACATTTTCCTCAACTTGAGCATTCCACCTTTAAAATAGTTTCCTAGACTTTTACTGGTTTTACAACAAAACAATGTCTTTCTTAAGGACCTGGGAGCCATCTCTTATCTCCCAGTTTCTGTGAAAGGGTAAGATGGAGGACTCTAATGTTTATAACACCAATTAACAAACACAGATGACTTAATTACACTGACCAATCTCCTCCTAATATCCTTTGATACTTTTCTACATAGCTCATTCCAGTGTTTAAAAACTCTCCTGCTTTTTGTTTCAAAAAAGTTAAATTTAATTTCTTTCTCTATTGCAATTATCTTGAATGTATTCTTCTTTTCCTATTTAACTTTGTCCAGTGAGTTTTTCTTTGATGCTAGTCCTAATTAATATAACTTCTGTATAAGGAAAAATTCCTGGCAAAACATGTCAAGCTATCTATTTATTATGCCCACACTAGCATATTCAATGATTTTATTATCCTAGAGGAGGAAAAACAAAAAACAAAAAACAATGGAATAAAAGTGTCAGAGTGAAAGAACAGTTTTGGAAGAAATAATGAGGTACAAAGATATAAGGAAAAACTGATCAAAATAATAATGGAAGTGTAAAGTTTTTTCTGGCGAGATAAACACAACACCAGGCAAAGTGGGTGCAAGGCAAGATTAATTAAAAATGCTCTCCGGCGAAGTTTCAGGGCTCAGGAGAAGGGGAGCCAGGAAAGTTGCGCCGGGAGGAGGTGGGCACCCTCGGGCGAGGTTCCGCCACTCTGGAAAGCAGAGTGGCGGAAGTCGCGCCCAAGGCAGGGAGGAGGGGGCTTTTAAGGGGTCTTGGGGAAAGCTCAGGGGTCTTTTGGCAAGTTTCCCTTATTTGGATATCCCGCCGCTCATCGGGATCCCATTGGTCCACAGGAGCCCGGGGCGGGGTCTCAGATTCCTGCTTGGGCCTTTGTTCTCCTGTCCGAGCTCAGGTCTTGTGGTGGGAACTTTCGCCATCTTTGGTAGCCCTTCCTGCCAGCCCAACAGGAAGAACTGAAGGAAGCAAAAGAAAATGAAAAAAATAAATAATAGTACACTGGTACATTAACAAAAAAGATGATTGTTTAATTTCTTTACTCAGACTTTGTGTTTAGGTATTGGCCACAAATGGAAAATTAGTGAATTTTTTCTAGGTTTTCAGATTATCAGAATGCATCATGTTATTCTCAAAATTAAAAAAAAAAAGTAATATACCCATACAGCTCCATATTGAAGTTAAACACAAATATTATAAGAGATTAGTGGCATGAATACATTTCCAGTAAAATGAGACAATTAAATATGGATATAGTTTAAAGCTCCTGTCTCCCTCAAACTTATATCGGTGTATGCTATTTATGATAGTTGTTTTTGTAACAATTACTATAATGCTACTTAATTATGATTGTTGTTATGTAAATTTTATGTAAATTGTGTGATTATTATGGAAATTAAAGGTAAATCTCATTTGTATTCTATTAACAATTCTTTGGATGAAGATGTAGGTTAATCACAAGAGAGTTATTTGGGATTAGCTTTTAAGAATGGAAGAGGGGATTTTCTATCTGATATTTAAAAGCATATGTACAAATAATAGCAAATGTATAGACTTCAGTCATTTAATTTTATCCTTTTGATGAAATATGGATTGATCCATACATATATCAATGTACTTCGTGGCTGCACTTTAACATAGGAGAGTCTGGAAATTTCTTATTTAGGAAATTGAAATTTTAGTGCCTTACTTTATCTTTTACGGGTTACAACATCTTAATACAGTGTGCATTTTTGCCCTTTGACTTTTAAAATACTAAATGAATAAAATGGATATCTATCTCTATTGATCTAAATGAATATCTAAATCTATCTGAAATGAATATAGATAATCACTTATACAATCAAACATAAACCATTTTACACTTTCTTTTTAACAAGATTCTACTATTCAAATTTTTCTTCAATAAAATTTTATTTTTATAATCAAAACTATAACATCATATGGTATAACAGATGGCTAGTAATAATACCTTATTTGTATAACCATAACAGTTTACAAAGCAGTTTCATTTACATTATTTCAATTAAATTCAATGAGATGATTAATGGTGATTTTTGTTTTCAGTAGTCTCTTCAGTATTAAAGCAGGAAAGAGAACAAATTCAAAGTTCACTCTCTTTTTCAATAGAATTTTTTATTTTTACAAATATGAGATACAATAATTTCATTTTAATATTAAACTTAAAAAATCTTGACTAGAGCCTGAAGCTTACTGTATGGAATTAATTAATTATTCAATATTTAATGAGTATCTGCTATTTTCCACAGATAGGATTACAGAATTCAAAGGTTTAAAAGAGAATTTTTAACATCTAAAATTTTTAGTTACATAACATAGAGAAGGAATCATCAGTTCTGTTCTGAGTCATGATAATAGACTGGTAATGAAAGGGGTTACAAATATTTATATTAAATTGAAGAGTTTGGCTGATAGGAGAAAGGACAAGATGGAAGCATTCTCATTAGGTAGAATATAAAGTGATCTTCGGCTATTTAAAGTCTCACAACTTATATTTTTCTTCAGTGATTGGCATCAGATGCAAGGAAAATTTATGACTGTACCACTGGTTCTCAGATTATCAAAATAATCTAGTCAGTATCTATGAGGATAGGAGCTAGTCAGCAACTATGATGATAGGAAACCCTACCCATCCATTTGGAAGGTACAATTTGGATCCTATAATTATACTCAAGCATAGGAGTCCATTAGAAATTTGAGGAAACAGAGAAGTGCCTTAGCAAAGTGGAACCATTGATAAAATGAAACCTGACCTTTTTGTTCTCAGTAATAATCTTATTTTTAACATTTTTATTTTTAAGTAATCTTTCCACCCAACATGGGGATGAACTTATAATCCTATGATCAAGAGTTGCATGCTCTACTGAGCCAGCCAGTTGCCCCTCTCAGCAGTAATCTTAAAATTTTCTTTTTATTTCTATTCTTTATAGCACTATTATCACTGGTAGCAACAATGAAATCTACATTTTTCCAAATATTTATTGTGTGCTGAGAATGACTATGTGCTCATTATGGTTCTACTCATTGTAATAAATGGTGTTTTCATCCAAATTTTACAGAAAATAAAACCAAGTCTTTGAGAGGTTAAATAACTTGCACAAGTGTCACATTTTTGTAATGGAAAACCAAAAGAGAAAATCATAGCTAGTTTAACTATAAAGATTTCTTCATAACCAGTAAGTTTTCCATCCATCCCTCAGTAAGTTATTCTGTCACTCAGTTCCTTTTGAAAGACAGATTGTAAATTAAAACATGAAGTGCTATGGCAGTGAGGCTATGGGAGTGAGGTTTCATGTCTGTGACCAGGCAGATAAGTAATTGCTGGATGCATCATGTGGCAAGGGTAGCATTCAGCATCTGAACTGATTTTTGATTTTCATTTGTTTGTTTTTTTGTTTGTTTTGGGGAACATTCTGTGAACCTAGGAAAGAGGCACTGGTCCAGCTTCTACTGTTAAATTATAAAGCATCATGATTTATTAAATCAATCAGATTTTCCCACATAAAATCACAGAAAATAACCAAGACATTATTCTCTATAGCTCTATATACAGTGGTGCCAAAAACCCAAGGATAACATGTTCTGAACAGCAACCCTCAATCGATTGTCCATTCCCATTACAACAAAATGTAGTGAGATTACTTTTGTCCAGGGCTTCTTGGTTCCTGTCTGGGTTTGATCCTATTTCAATTTTTTCTCACAGCTGTTAGACCAAGGAATCTTCTTATTTTATGATTGCGTGGAACTGCAGTATTACTTGGTTTTTAACTGAACTAATATCAAAGAGGCAACATGACCTCATTTCCTTATAACTAGAAAAAGACTCTCCCAAAATTCTGTATTATGTTTTATATTAACTTTTCCATTAATTTTTAAAAAATATTTTATTTATTTATTTGACAGAGAGAGAGAAGGCACTAGCAGGGAGAGAGGCAGGCAGAGAGAGATGGAGAAAAAAGCTTCCAACTGAGCAGGGAGCCTGATATGGAGCTTGATCCCAGGACCCTAGGATCATGACCTGAGCCAAAGGTAGACACTTAACTGACTGGGCCTTCCAGGCGCACTT
Source organism: Mustela nigripes (assembly GCF_022355385.1). Taxonomy (NCBI): domain Eukaryota; kingdom Metazoa; phylum Chordata; class Mammalia; order Carnivora; family Mustelidae; genus Mustela; species Mustela nigripes. The sequence goes on along the minus strand of NC_081562.1, from coordinate 44,490,194 downwards.
TTCTTTTCTATTCTTTTAAAGCTTTTTAATTAATTTTTATCATTTATTAATTTTTATCATTTTATCATTTATTTAGCCTGACAGGTTTCCTGTAAATTGTTCTTTCTCCTCAAGTTTTACAGAGTCTCTGGCTATTACTTTCCACCAAGAACTCTTGACTGACAAAGAGAAGAAAGAAGGGATTCAACCTCTCATTTTAAAGCATCAGCTATAGGGTATTCGATCCTCATGTTGTCATTACAATGTTACTATGGGATATTAATCAATGCAGAGGGTCTTAAAGGGTGTTCCCTTGAAAATCATAAGCAGAGTTTTTACTTTACTTTCAATAGTCTATTTCTCAGTTCTGGTTATTTTAAGGATTCTTTTTTCAAGCTTCTCTGGATATAGGTGAATATACAGTAAGAATAATAATCAGAAAATTTTTCTATAGTAAGATATACTTTATTTCTCTCCTATTTTTTAACTTAGGTTTTGCAATTTCCTCATAAATGTAAATTAATTTACATAAATGTAAATGTATTTTGTTAAGAGAAGGATTTTCTCCAGAATAGATTACATGTTAAGCCACAAAACAAATGTCAATAAATTCAAGATGATTGAAACCATATCAAGCATTTTTTCTAACCAAAGCAGTATTAAACTAGAAATAAATTATGAAAAAAAATCTAGAAAACACAAACATGTAGAGGCTAACCAACATGCTACTAAAAAACCAGCAGGCCAACAAAGAAATCAAATTTAATAAATACATGGAAGCAAATAAAAATGCAAACACAATGGTTCAAAATCTTTGAGATATAGGAAAAGGAGTTCTAAGAGGGAAGTTTATAGTAATGCAGGCCTACCTCAAGAAACAACAAACAAACATAATCTCAAAAAAACAATCTAACCCTATACCTAAAGGAACTAGAATACAAAAAACAAAGCCCAAAGTTAGTAAAAGAAGGAGAGAAAAAAGGACCAAAATAGAAATAAATAAAGTAGAGACTAAATAAAATAGGAAAATGAAAAACAATAAAACCAAGATCCCAGTCTTTGAAAAGATGAACAAAATTGATAAAACTTTAGCCAGACTTACCAAGAGGAAAAAGAAAGACTGAAATAATATCAGAAATGAAAGAGAAGTAACAACCAATATTATAGAGATACAAAGGATTATAAGACACTAGTACAATAAATTATGTGCTAACAAATTATACAATTTAGAAGAAATAGATAAATTTATAGAAACATACAACCTTCCAAAATTGAATCAGGAAGAAATAGAGAATTTTAACAGATCAAGGACTAGCAATAAAATTGAATCAATAATCAAAAAACTCCCAACAAACAAAAGTCCAGGATCAGATGCCTTCACAGGTGAATTCTACCAAACATTTAAAAGGGTAGTTAATACTTATTCTTCTCAAACTATATAAAAAAAAAATAAAAGAGGAAAGAAGATTTCAAATTCATTCCACAAGACCAGCAGCATTACACGGATACCCAAACTATCCAAAGACACTACAGAAAAAGAAAACTATAGGCCAATATTCCTAATGAGCATAAATACCAAAATCTTCAACAAAATATTAGCAAACCAAATTCAACAATCCCTTAGAATGATCATTCTCTGCAATCAAGTAGGATTTATTCCAGCGATGCAATGATGGCTCAATATCTGCAAATCAATTAATATGATATACCATATTAACAAAATGAAAGCTAAAATTCCTATGATCACCTCAATAGATGCAGAAAAAGTGTGTGACAAACTTGAACATCTATTCATGATAAAAACTCTCAAAAGTGGGTTTAGAAAGAACACATCTTAGGGAGCCTGGGTGACTAAGTCCATTAAGCACCTGTCTTCAGCTCAGGTCATGATCCCAGAGTCCTGGGATCAAGCCCCGCATCAGGCTCCCTGCTCATAGGGAGCCTGCTTATCCCTCTCCCTCTGCCTGCTGCTCTGCCTGCTTGTATTCTCTCTCTGTCAAACAAATAAATAAGTAAAAAAAAAAAAAAAAAAAAAAAAAGAAGAAGAAAGAAAGAAAGAAAAAAAAAAGTCCTAAAAAAAAAGAACACATCTCAACATAATTAAAGCTGTGTATGACAAACCCACAGCTAATATCCATAACCAACGGTGAAAAGCTGAGACCTTTTCCTCTAAGGTTAGGAACAAGACGGGGATACTCATTCTTGCCACTTTTATTAAATGTTGTACTGGAAGTCCTAGCCACACAATCAGAAAAGGAAAAAAAAAGGCATCCAAGTTGGTAAGGAAGAAGTAAAACTGTCACTATTTGCAGATAATACTATATGCAGAACACCTCAAACATGCCACCCCAAAATTATAATGTATTAGAATAAATGAACTCAGTAAAGTTGTAGGTACAAAATTATATACAGAAATATTTTGCATTTTTATACACTAATAATAAAATAGAAAGAGAGATTAAAAAAAAAACACATTAACAATAGCACCAAAAGGAATAAAACACCTAGGAACAAATTAATCAAGGAGGTATAAGCCTTGTACTCTGAAAACTAAAACAATGTTGGGAAAATATCGAAGGTAACACAAACAAATGGAAAGATATACAATGCTCATGGATTGGAAGGGTTAACATTGTTAAAATGTCCATACTACCCAAAGCAATCTACAGAGTCAATGTAATTTTATCAAAATACCAAATTTTTCACAGAACTAACACATATAATCCTAAAATTTGTATGAAACAAAAAATCCTGAGTAATCAAAGTGATCCTGAGAAACAAGAACAAAACTAGAGGTGTCAAAATCCCAGATCAATACTAAAAACTATAGTAACCAAAACAAGATGGTACTGGTACAAAAATAGACATAGAAATCAATAGAACAGGATAGAGAGCCCAGAAATAAACTCACACTTCTATAGTCAATTAATCTACAACAAAGGAGACAAGAATATATAAATCTCCTCAATAGATAGTCTGGGAAAACTGAACAGCTACATGCAAAAAAAAAAAAAAAAAAAAGAAAGAAAAAAAGAAAGAAATTGGACAACTTACCTAGCCAACACACAAAAATATATTCACAGTGGATTAAATATCTAAATGTGAGACCTGAAATGGTAAAACTCCTAAAAGACAACAGGCAATAACCTCTTGGAAATTGGCCTTAGCAACTTTTTTTCTGAATATTTCTCCTCAGTCAAGAAAAACAAAAGCAAAAATAAACTATTGGTAACTACACCAAAATAAAAAGCTTTAGCATAGCAAAGGACACCAACGAAACGTACTGAATCGCAGAAGATGCTTGTAAGTGATATATCCAATAAAGGGTTAACATCCAAAATAGATAATGCATGCAACTCAAAAACACACAAAAGCAAATAATCCAACTTAAAAATGGGCAGAGGGCCTAAATAGACATTTTCCCAAAGACATACAGATGGCCAAAAGGTACATGAAAAGATGCTCAACATCACTAATTATCAGAGAAATGTAGATCAAAACCAAAATGAGATATCATCTCATACCTGTCAAAATGGCTAGTATTAAAAAGACAAGAAATAATGTGTTGGTGAGCATGAGGAGACAAAGGAACCCTCATGCACTGTGGCGATGTAAATTGGTGCAGCCACTATGAAAAACAATATGGAGGTTCCTCAAAAAATAAAAAATAGAGGGCGGCTGGGTGGCTCAGGGCATTAAGCCTCTGACTTCAGCTCAGGTCGTAATCTCAGGGTCCTGGGATCAAGCCCCCCGCATCAGGGTCTCTGCTCAGTGGTGAGCCTGCTTCCCTCTCTCTCTCTCTCTCTACCTGCCTCTCTGCCTACTTGTGATCTCTCTCTGTCAAATAAATAAATAAAATCTTTAAAAAAATAAAAAAAAATAGATATACTGAATGACCTAGTAATTGAATTGCGGGGTATTTACCCAAAGAAAACAAAAACCCCACTAATACAAAAATATATATGCACCCCTATGTTTCCTGCAGCATTATTTATAATACCCAAGATATGGAAGCAATCTAAATTTTCATCAATACATGAATGGATAAAGATGTGATATACATATATGCAATGGAATATTATTCAGCCATAGAAAAGAATGAGCTCTTGCCATTTGCATCAAAAAAAGTCTGATCGAGAAAAACAAATAACATATGATTTCACTTATATGAGGAAACTAAAAAAACAGAACAAATGAATAAAGAAACAGAAAAAAAAAATAGAAACAGACTCCTAAATATAGACAAACTGGTGGTTGCCAGAAGGAAAAGGCAGGGTTGGTTGGATTGGTGAAAAGATGAAAGAGATTAAGAGGCACAAACTTCCAGTTACAAAGTAAGTCATGGGGATGTAATGTACAGCATAGGGAATGTAGTCAATAATATTGTAATAATGTCATATGGTGACAAATGGTAAGTACACTTACTGTGGTGAATCACTATGTTGCACACCTGAAACTAATATAATATTGTATGCCAACTATACTTCAATAAAAAAAAAAGAATTAAGAGATTTTCTTGACAGATCTGTTCATTTCTATGCTATTATTAGATGCTTATCAGAGTGTTGAGACATAAATCCCCCTCTTTTTCGTGGAAAGAGAGTGCTTAATTGATTTAGTTAGAATACAAACAGACTTCGCAATCCACATTATATGGTTTTAGCTTTTGATGGCAGCTCCTGGACTGTGTGGCTGCTCCTATTTTACCATCTCATGGAATAGCAGGATTATTTGGTTTGTTTCAGAAAACTAACATCAAAGAGGAGAGAGCGCCCAATTTCCCTCATGGCTGAAAAAAAACATTATATTTTCTATGAGTGCTGAGGGAAAAAAGAATCCTTATAGATTTTCTATTTCTAAGGAAAGAAAATCCCACCATTAGTGACAGTCTTGAATAAAAAGGAAAACAACATTTTTTAGTCTCATTGTTTTGCAATTGTAACTTACAGACCCTGGGGCAGTTCCAAAAAGAGTACATCCTGGGGTTTCCCAAGCAAGCCTGTTAGCTTGGGCTGATAACTTCCAGTGAAAGACCTCTTAAATTATGTATATTTAATTCTTCCTCTGAATAACTCATAACTAAGAAAAAAGAAAAAGAGACGGAGCTTTACTGTGCAAAGAGAATGCACTGTACATGAGCTGTGGAAAGTAGAGTGAGAAAATTATAGATCAAAATTATTTTATTAGGCATTACATAGCAATTTTATAATTGAGGATAAAACTGGTGGCTGTGTTGATTGAAACTAAGAAAGTAGAGCTTTTTAAAAACTTTTTCTTCTAAATAATAGGTTTCTTATTTTTTTTTCTTCACATCTGGCTGACCGTAAGAAAAGTCACTGTTAGAAGAGTTTTAAAAATACTATCTCAGTAGTAGCTTAAAATCTTCCCACAGTGATTTTTTTTACTTTTCTGCTTCTTTTTCTTTTAATTTTTTATTATGAAAGACTCAAACATGTACACAAAAATAGAACAGTATTATGAACCTCCATGTACCTTTATTTATCAGTCAGTTTCAACATTATCAGTCAGTTTCAACATAATCAGTGTGACTGATCTTATTTATTTATACTCCAACCCATTTCTTCCAGGATCATCAAATCCCTACCTAATATCAGCCCATCCCTACCTGGTACCATCTCATCCCAAGCTTATTTGAAGCAAATAACAGACTTTACTTCATTTTTTTCCATAGATCTTTGAATATATTTCTCCAAAAATTAACCTCCCCCCCCAAATATTCATAATATCCTCATCACACTGAAAATAAATAATTCAGCATGATCTCAAATACTAGTGAGTGTTCAACTTACAAAAAATTTTTTGGCTTTTCTTTTGTTCTTTCTTCTCTCTCTTTCTCTGTCTCCCTTCCTCCTTCTTTCTTTTATTTTCTCTCTCATTCTCTATCTGCCCCCTCTCAGTTTGTTGATTGAAGGATCTGAATAGGTAACATGCATTGTAACTGATGGAAATATATAATACTTTTAAATCTTTTAAAACTCTTTTATTTCTTATTATTGTTTTCCTTTAAAGCTATTTATTGAAGAAAGAATTATTTACTCTGCAGAATTTTATACCAAGATAGATTTTACTCCCTTTATGCACATGTCTTATAAAATGTGCGCCTCTCTCCTATATTCATTTATATTGGATATGACCTAGAGGCTTAATCATATCCGAGGTCATTGTTTAAGATTTTTGTTGTTGATCCTTGAGTTTTTTTTTAAGACTTTTAGAAGTGATTGCATACTTCATTTATAAAGGATCTCTTTTTATGATGTAAACTGCCTTTATTCTCATTAATGCCTAGATGCATTGGTTCATTAGGGATTATTAAAATTGTGATGCTCCAATAAAATCCTCCATTTATTCCCTGGAATGTTTTTAAAATGCAAATATTGCCTCATCTACTATTTTGTTACACAGAAGTACAGTTTGAAAGAAAAGGCAGAATAAATATCAGATTATTTTCTTTATTAATTTACTTTTAAAAATTGCAAATTAGTTCTCTATCATGTTTATAAGATAACCAATTGTGTTTTCTGTTTATTTGCTTTTTCAGTATCACTATGAATCAGTAGATATTTGATGTGTTTGAATCCATGGCAGTTATTATTCTTTTTTTTTTTTTTTAAGATTTTATTCATTTATTTGAGGGGGGAGCAGAGGGAAAAGGAGAGAAACTCAAGCAGATTCCTCAGTGAGTGTGGAGTCCTACACAGGACTCAATCTCACAACCCTGAGATCGTGACCTGAGCTGAAACCAAGAGTTAGACGCTTAACTGACTAAGCCAGTCAGGTGCCCCATGGCAACCATTATTCTTAATGATGTTCAAATTTTTTCCAGTTTTGATCATTAGAACCTATTCAGTTGACTCCTATATATTTCAATAGTCTTTGATGACTTCCCTGTTAGTGTAAAAAAAGCTCATCTTACAAGTTTCCTGCTCCAGATCTCAAATCAGCCCATTTCTTCAACAAGTCCTGTTTTGTTTTAAGTACTTGCAGAAAGGAGAAACTCACTCATTGTTCTTAGGACTTTTCAGTGACACAAGCATTTTTTTCATGATAAAATATTTCCTGGGCTCATAAGAACACTTCCAATTCTAATTTAGGACTGTAGGGTTTTTTACTTACTCTCAGCAATCTTAGATCTTTATATCTTTTCCCCCTTGCTAAATATCTTGGTTCTTAACAACACCAACACAATTACTTGCTTTTTTTCTTAGCAGACAAATAGAAACAATAATTCATAATATGAATACTGAAAATGTTTAAGAATGTTTGCAGTCTCTTGGTCCTTAGGGTCTATCCTGTTAAATATATAGCCAAACTAATGTATTTTAAAAGCACTTGGAATTTTCTCTGTATTAGTTTTTTATTGATACTATGAAAAATTACAAATTTAGTGCTTCAAAAACGGAACAGTTTTTATCTTACAATTCTGTAGGTCAGATGGTCAATACTGGGCTAAAATCAAGTTTGCTGGCAAGGGATGATTTTCTTTTGGGAAACCTTAGAAAAGAATCAATTTCCTTGCTTTTTGCAGTTTGTAGATGCTGTCTACCTTGGTACCTTTCCATCTTCAAAGCCAATAATATAGCCATCTTCCTGACACTTGTTCAGTCTTCACAGCATTCTCTGAACAAAGATGGGAATGATTCCTTACTTCTAAGGATGCATGTGATTATATTGAATCTATCCAGATGATCCAAAACAATTTCCACTTCCTAAGATTTGCATCCCAAGGTCACATGAGCAAAACATCTTTTGCCATGTAAAGTAACATAGTCATAGGTTCTGAGGATTAGGGCCTAGACATCTGTGGGGGAGAGCCATTATTCTGCGTATCACAGTCCCTTTTTGTTGAAGCTATGCCACCAATTACACATTTAGTTTAATTTGTTTTATTTTCAGGGATTATTTATTTACATAAACAACATTTTTATAAGATATTTACAGGATTCCAACATTAAACATAAAATAAGATATATTCAAAAAAGTCTACCTTGTGTTCTGTCTATGCTATTTGCTTTTTCTTCTACAGATAAATACTTTGTTGTTTTTTTGGTACATTATTCCATTGGTTTATTATTCAATATAATATTGTATATGTATAATATATTATATAGTATATACTCCTCTCATATTGCTAGATAAACAGCATTATACACTTTACTTCACATTTTTTTACTCAACATAACTTGGTATTGCTTCATCATAGTACACAGTTTTCATTCTTTAATACCATTGAATAGTACACCACTGTGTGAATACTCATGGTTAATCCAATCAGTACCCGTTTAATGAGAATTTGATTGCGTTTAACCTTGTGCTGATCCAAATAATGCTACAGTGAATTGTGCAGTCTTTTTAAACTTTGGCTAGTATATCTCTGAGAAGTGAAATTGCTAAATAAGGGAAATTTTATATATATATATATATATATATATATATAAAACATATAATAAAAATGTGTGTGTGTGTAATTTGGCAATTTTATTATTTTATGTCAACTTCCCATTCATATAAGTTGTAACATTTTATATTTCCCAGGTTAATCTGATCTGGTTCATAAGACACGAATCTCTGACCTGTGTTTGTGCACAATAGCTCTAAAATTGAACTGTAAACCTCTCCTATAAAGACACAGATAGTAAATATTTTGCACTTCACTGGTCACATATTCCCTATTGTAACTATTCAACTTTTCTACTAAAATGAAAAATTAGCCATAGATACCATGCAAATAAACAAGTATAACTATGTTTCAATAAAACTTTATTTATAAAAACAGGTAATAAATTGGACTTGGACCACTGACTGTGGCTCGTTGACCTCTTTTCTAAAAGCTTATTTAAAAAGAATAATATTTTAAATTAAAATATCCAAAGATATTCCATTTTTTGCAAAATAAACTTTTGTTGAAAACCATAAATTAATGCCATAAGCATTTGAGTAAATTGCTTAATTTCTATTCAGTGAAGAGGAAAACTTCAATATATTTCATAGACTCTTAGAAAAGTGAGAAACTTAATACCTCTAGGATCTGGTCATTGTGAGTCTGTCTTTCTCTATAGTCAGATTTACTGATTATTTCAAGCATGTTTACCTCAAATCCATACTGCAGAGTTTTTTGTATCTATTGTCAAAAGAAAACATAAAAATATCAAGAGAATCTAGAATCCTGTGGTTCTGAATTCTGACTTCCTAATCTATGGGCATTTTATTTTAGATAAAAAAGAAATTCCTGAGGGGCCATTAAAGATATATCTGGTTCATTCTCCAGTTCTTCATGAAACTGCTTGAACAAGGAGTTGTCTGAAATTTTCTTGAATACTTTCAAAGGTGAGCAAGGAACTAAATGACAGTGTGGTCCATTTTGTGGTAACTGTTAGAATGTACTGACCTAGGATTTGTTGAAATCAATTTATTCATAATTTTACCATTAGGCACTAAGGGTATTTTACCCTGACTAAGGCAATTTTACCCTTAGTCTAGATTTCCCATGATACATACTATTCTTCCTTCTGACAGTACTTTAAATATAATGATTTAAACTGATTTAAATCATAAATTATAATTTTTTGACACTAGAGCTTTCTATATTACTCAATTTCTTTAGTTGAATTAAATATTACATGAGACCATATGTTGTTTTTCTAATTTGTTTATTCCATCCAGATTGGCATCACTGTCCTTAAAAAATGTACTCTTATTTGTAATTTCAAGTTTTGTAACTTACTTTACTATCAAGCAAATGTTTCCCATCCAGTTCTAATCCCACCCTCTCTTCCTCACATCTTACTGAGAACTTGTCATGTTTCAGGGATTGTGTTGAGGTCAGAAACTTAATAAGTAAGGTATACTTGCTGCTCTTTTAAAAATAGTTTTAACTGTATTATCTTTATTACACTTTATATTATAGAACTTGTTTCTAGTGTTTTGTTTTGTTTTGTTTTGTTTTTTAAATATTTTATTTATTTATTGGACAGAGATCACAAGTAGGCAGAGAGGCAGGGAGAGAGAGGAGGAAGCAGGCTCCCTGGTGAGCAGAGAGCCCGATGTAGGGCTCAATACCAGGACCTGGGACAATGACCTGAGCCAAAGGCAGAGGCTTTAACCACTGAGCCACTCAGGCACCCATGTATTTTGAATAACTCTGTTTACAATCTTAAAATAGTGGGAGGAGTAAGAGATGCAAGAAAAAAATCAACATGACATGGTAAATGTTAACAGAATTGTGTGTAAGAAACACAATGAAAGACTGGAAGATTTGACAATGGAGGTGATGATGCTTGGTCTTGAATAATAAGTATAAATTTGTTGATATTTTGAATGAATAAAGTCATGTAGAACAAAGGAGGAGCAGGATATGATAACGGACTCCAAGATTTTATAGTTCAAGTATTGAAGAATTAAGTTAAAAATTTTGGACTGAAGCCTCTGTTTTACTTCCAAGATTCTTTTATTTAGATTAGTCACCTAACTACTGTAATGCTCTTGAGATATGTATGCATGTGTACATGTGTGTGTGTGTGTGTGTGTGTTTTATTCATGAATCATACACAAGTAATACTATATAACCAAGTAGGTTGAACTCAAAGACACCCACATCAAGACCCATTACAAATTGTTGAAAGACAAAGAATCTTGAAAGTAGCAAGAGAGAAGTGACTCATAATATACAAGAGATCCTCACTAAGACTATTAGCATATTTCTCATCAAAAACTTTGGAGGTGATAAGGCAGTGAGTTGATATACTCAGAGTGGTCAAAGAGAAAAAATATAATCAACCAAGAATTCCATATATAGCAAAATGTTCTTCAAAAGTGAAGGAGAAATTAAGACATCCTCAGAGAAACAAAAGATGAGGAAGTTTGTCACTACTAGACAAGCCCTGCAATAAATGTTAAAGGGAGTCCTGATGAATGAAACAAAAGATAACTAAACAATAACTCAAAACTGTATGAAGAAATAAAGATGTATGCAAAGGGACATACATAAGCAATTATAAATATTAGTATAAATATAACAATAGTCTGTTACTCTATTTTTTTCTATCAAGAGACTAGTATATTAAAAAAAGAACACACAAGTATTGTCTAAAAGCTAGTATTATTAAAACATTGATTTTTAATTTCATGTTTTGTTTTCTACACAATTTAAGAAACTAATATATTAAAATTAGATTATGTTTTCACCCAGTATATAAAGATATAGTTTTGTGACATCTGAAATAATGAAACAGATGGTGACAGAATTGTAAAGAAGAGTTTGGTTTTTATTTATTTATTTTAGAGAGCAGGGAGGGGCAGGGGGAGAGGGAGACAGGGGATCCTAAGTGGACTCTACACTAAGCATGAAGTCTGGCATGGGACTCCATCACACAAACCCAAGATCATGATCTGAGCCAAAATCAGGAGTTAGACACTTAACTGACTGCACCCCCCAGGCACTCCAAGGAGCAGAGTTTCTGTATGTTGTTGAAGTTCAGTTGATATAAATCCAAATTAGAGTTTTGTGACTTCAGCATGTTAAATATAATCTCCATAGTAACAATAAAAATAGCTACTGTATATGGAGAAAAGGGAATTGAAACATTTCACTACAAGATATCAACAAAAAAGGATGGTAGGAAGTGAAGAACAAAAAGTTATTAGGAATATATAAAACAAATATAAAAATGACAGAAATGAGTCCTTCTTTATTAGTAGTTACTTTAATTTTTTTTAAATCAGTAGTTACTTTAAATGTAAATGTATTAAACTTCCAATAAAATGACAGAGATTGTCAGAATGGATTAGAAAAACATGCTACAACTATATGCTCCTTATAAGAGACTCATTTTAGGTCAAACTTATAAACAGGTGGAAAGTGAAAAGATAGAAAGGCAGTCCATGCAAATAAGTAAACAAAAGAGAGGAGAGATTGTTATACTGCTATCAGACAAATAGACATTACATCAACAGTTCATGAGACAAAGACAAATATTAATAAAAAGATCAGCACAGCAAGAGCATATAACAGTTATAAACATCAATGTACCTAATAATAGACCATCAAATATATAAAGCAAATATTGACAGAATTTAAGGGGGAAATAGACATTATTTAAAAAAAAAAATACTTGGAAGCTTCAATACCCTATTCTCAATAAAGGAAAGAACAATCAGACGGAAGGTAAATAAGGAAACAGATGATGAGAAAAACACTGTAAATCAACTAGTGTTTAAGACACATACACAATATTTTACCCAGTAACAATAGAAGGTGCATTCCCTTAAAATGCACATGGGACATTTTCCAGGATAGACCATATACTAGATCACAAATTCAGTTGCAATATATTTAAAAAGAAATATTATATAAGCTTCTTCTCCAACCTAATGAAATAAAGTTAGAAATAAAAGAAACAAGAAAAACAAATGAAAAATTCACATATTTGTGGAAATTAAACTATAAACTCTTACACAGCCAATGGGTCAAAAAAATCACAATGGAAGTCAGAAAATACTTAGAAATGAATAAAAATGAAAATATAACATACCAAAATTTATAGAACATGGCAAAAACAATTCTAAGAGGGAAATTTATAGCTATAAATGCTTTAAAAAGAAGAAAGATCTCAAATCAACAACTTATCTTAGAACTTAAGACTCTAGAAAAATTAAACACAAAGTCAGCAGAAGGAGGGAAATAATAATGATAGGTAAGATTAAATTTAAAAAGAGAAAAGAAAAATAATAGTGGAAAAATAATAGTGAAAATCATGAAATCAAAGTTGGTTTGTCAAACAGATAAAGAAAATTGAGAAAATTTTGGATAGATTTTAAGAGAAAAAGATCTAAATTACTAAAATCAGATATGAAAGCATGGACCATTAGTAGTGGTTCTACAAAAATAAATAGGAGTGTAAGAGACTGTTTGAACAATTATAAACCAGCAAATTGATTAATCTAGATGAAATAGAAACATTCTGCAGAAACACTGAATCTGTCAAGACTAAATTACAAAGAAACTGAAAATCTGAATGGACATACCCAGTAAAGAGATTTAATTGGTAATAAAAAATCTGCCAGCAACAACAAAAGGCTTGGAGCCTGATGGCTTCACCCTTAAATTCCACCAAATATTTTAAGATCTGTCATCAATATTTCACCAACTTTTCCAAAAAGGAAAATGAAGAATTGGCAATATTATCTTCTTTCTTTCTTTCTTTCTTTCTTTCTTTCTTTCTTTCTTTCTTTCTTTCTTTCTTTCTTTCTTTCCTTCCTTCCTTCCTTCCTTCCTTCCTTCTTTCTTTCTTTCTTTCTTTTTTTCTTTTATAATTTATTTGACAGAGAGAGAGAGAGAAATCATGAGTAAGCAGAGAATCAGGCAGAGGGAGAGGGGGAAGCAGGCTCCCTGCTGAGCAGAGAGCCTGATATGATACAGGGCTTGATCCCAAGACCCTGAGATCATGACCAGAGCTGAAGGCAGAGGCTTAACCCACTGAGCCACCCAGGTGCCCCATGAATTGGGAATATTTTCTAACTGAACCCATGAGTACAGCATTTCCTGATGCCCAAGCTAGATAAAGACACGACAAGAAAAGAAAACTACAAACCATATCCCTATGAACACTGATGCAAAAATACCTTTAAAAATAGCAGCAAACAGAATCCAGCATGTTGAAAGAATTATGCACCATGATCAAATGGAATTATTTTCTGAAATGTAAAAATGGTTCAACATATGAAAAACAATCAGTGTAATATACCACATTTACAAAGTGAAGGGGGAAAAAACTCATGATCATCTCAATTGATGCAGAGAAATCATTTGACAAAATGAAGTATCTCTTTGTGATACAATAAACTAGAAATAGAGGGAAACTACCTCAGCATAATAAAATCCATATCTGAAAATCCACAATGAACATCATATTCAATGATAGGAGACTGAAAGCTTTTTCCTTTAAGATCAGGAATATAGAAAGGATGCCCTCTTTCACCACTGTATTTAACATAATACTGGAAGTCCTAGCCCGAGAGATTAGGCAAGAGAAAGAAATGAAAGATGTCGAATTGGAAACAATATTCGAAACATAAGATTATTATCTTTGTTGGCAGATTATATCATTTTGTATGTAGAAAAGCCTAAATATTACACACACACACACACACACACACACACACACACACACACACTAAAGCTAATACATAAAGAAAATAGGATACAAAGTCAACACACAAAAGTCAGTTGCTTTTCTATATATTAATATGGAAAAATCTGAAAAAGAAATTAAAGAAACAATTCCATTTCCAGAGTATCAAAAAGAATAAAATAAATAAAATACTTATTATCTTACCCAAGTAGGTGAAATACTTGTACAATGAAAATTATAAAAAATTGCTTAAAGAATTAAAAACATAAATTATAAAAAGATAGTCCATGTTCATGGATTAAAACCTTAGTATTAAGATGTGAAAACTACCCAAAGCTACCTGCAGATTTATTGCAATCCCTATTTTATCCCAATGATACTTTTTGAAGAAATTTAAAATATTATCTTAAAATCATATGGAGTGAAATAGAACTCCATATAGCCCTAACAGTCTTGATAAAAGAAAGTTGGACAACTCAAACTCCCTGATTTCAAAATTCACTGCAAAACTACAGAAATCAAAATTTTGTGGTACTGGGATATAAGCATACATACAGACCAATGAAATAGAATAAAGATCCCAGAAAGGAACTTAAAACCATCTATGGTCAAATGATTTTTCACAAGGCTTCTAAAACCATTCAATGTACAATGATAGTCTTTTCAATAAATGGTGTTTGGAAAACTAGATTTCCACATGAAACTGAATGAAGTTAGATTCTTGCCTAATGCCATGTAAAAATCAATTCAAAATGGATCAAAGACTTGAATATAAGAGCTAAAAACTGAAACTCTGAATAAAGTACAGAACAAAATTCTCACAACTTTACATTTGGCAATTTCTTGGATATGTTATCAAAAGCACAGGCAACAAAAACAAAACTAGACAAAGTGGACCTCATAAAGGTTAGAAATTTTATGTCTCAAAGCATATTATCAACTGAGTTAAAAGGCAAGCTACAGAATGGGAGAACTTATTTGAAATTCATATATCTGAAAAAAGATTAACATCTAGGATCTATAGATAACTAAAAACACTGAACAAAAAAATCAACCAACCTGATTCAAAGAGTCTTGAATAGACAGTTCTTCTAAGAAAATATATCACTATCTAAAAAGCACATGAAAAAAGTCTCATTGGCATTAATAATTAGGGAAATGCAAATCAAAGTCACAGTGAAATATCACTTCATACCCATCAGGATGACTTCTATATAAAAACAAAGAAAAGAACAAGTGTTGATGAAGATGTGGAAAATTAGAACCCTTGTGTACTCTTGGGATTGTAAAATGTTAAATCTGCTGTGGAAAAATGGAAAGTAGTATGGCAATTGCTCAAGAAAAGAAAATAGAATTATTATTATCGTTCAACAATTCTACTTTTAGCTATATAGCCAGAATAAAAGTAGGGTCTTGAAAAGATAGGTGTAGGGACGCCTGGGTGGCTCAGTTGGTTAAGCAGCTGCCTTCGGCTCAGGTCATGATCCCAGCGTCTTGGGATCGAGTCCCACATCGGGCTCCTTGCTCGGCAGGGAGCCTGCTTCTCCCTCTGACTCTGCCTGCCACTCTGTCTGCCTGTGCTTGCTCTCCCTCTCTCTCCCTGTAAAAAAAAAAAAAAAAAATTTAAAAAAAAAAAAAAAAAAAAAGAAAAGATAGGTGTATACTTATGTTCATAGGGACATTATCTCAGTAGCTAAAATGTGAAAGCAACCCAGATGTCCATTGATAGGTAAATAAATAAACACAATGTGGTAATACATACAATGGAATATTATTGTCTTAAAAAGGAATGAAATTTGGACATACTATAATATGGATAAAATTTGAAAACATTATGCTAAGGGAAATAAGGCTGTCACCAAATGAAAATAATGTGTAATTCCACTTACTTGATATATCCACAGTAATCAAAATAACACAAAATAGAATGGTGGTTGCCAGGGCCTGGGGTAGGAAGAATGGGTATAGAATTTTAGATTGAAGATAAAAAGATTTCTGGAGACAGATGGTGGTGAAGGATACAAAATGATATGGACATACTTAATGCCCCTGAATTAATGTTTAAAATGGCTAAGACACTAAATTTTATTTTACCAAAAGTAAAAAAAAAAAAAAGAAAAATAATACTTGTTATATTTGTTTCTTTCTAAAGGAATAAACACTGTATTCCCTTAGACATCAAGACATAAAGCATATCAAATACACAAAGTGTACCAAATATTTGATACAAAGAGTATCAAATAACTCAAATTACACATTAGTTTAGAGCATAAATTTCTTGCAACAGCTAAATATTATTAAAAACTTTAAAATCTATAAAAGCAAGAATCTCTTCTCTTCCAACCATTGCTATACACTATGTCAAAGCATAGGACTTTGAATGTAGTAAGCTCTTGATTATATATATATACACACACACATTAAATATGTAATATATACATATTTAACTAATTAAAATTATGAATAAAGAATCTATATGTTTGTTAAGCATTCTTTGGGTTTTATGAAATCTATAAGTACATTATTATGTTTTGTTTTGTTTTTAAGATTATTTATTTATTTGACAGAAAGAGAAATCACAAGTAGGTAGTGTTGGGCCAGTGGTTCTGGGAATGCAGGAGGAACAATAGAAATGACCGCTGGGGTGGCCATTTTCCAGTCCCCTCTCCACCCCTTTCCTTAACCCTAGACTCTCCCATCAAAAGGGTGTACGCCCAGGTCACATCTCCATAGGTAACCCCATACCTATGCAGGAAACAGCAGTATCAGGAGCCCTCACCTCATACCTTCCCATCACCAAATATGGATGTGAGCCCATGCCCTGCCTTGGCCTGATAAAAGACCCCCACCAACTCCCTCCCAGTGCGACTTCCCCCACTCCCCTTTCTGGAGTTGAGGATCCTTGCCGGAGGGTGCCCATCTCCTCCCAGCCCGACTTTCCTGGCTCCCCTTTTCCTGAGCCCTGAAACTTCGCTGCAGAGTGCCTTTAATAAATCTTGCCTTATGCCTACCTCTCCTGGTGTCATGTTTATCTCACCTGGGAAACTTTAAAAGCAGAGAGGCAGGCAGAGAGAGAGGGAAGCAGACTCCCTGCTGAGCAGAGAGGCTGATGTGAGCCTTGATCCTAGGACCCTGAGATCATGACCTGAGCTGAAGGCAGAGGCTTGACCCACTGAGCACCCAGTGCCCCATTATTATGTTTTTTTGGTCCAGCTTACAAAAATGTTAATATTTTATATGTTTATATTTCATATTATGCAATGTAAAATCATTTATAATAATATTTAGTAAGTTTATATACTATTTTTTCATAAGTCTACCTTACCCCAATATATTGATTCCTCGTGTACTTTCAAGGCATTTTGTTTTGTTTTCATTTACTCTACCCAATTAGCAGTCCTGAGTTTAAAATGAATCCCTTGGAAATACATATTGCTGAATCATATCTCAGGAGTCATGGTCTGTGCCATATTTCCTAAAGCTGCCTCCATAGATTAGAAATGTTGACTCTTCTGTTTATTTTATTTAATTTAAAAATGACATTTTATTAAAAATTTTAAAAAGGTGGGGGGACCTGGGTGGCATAGTTTGTTGAGCCTCAAATTCTTGGTTTGGCTCAGATACTGATCTCAGGGTTGTCAGAATGATCCCTCGTTGCGGCTCGGAGCACAGCTGGGAGTCTGCTTGAGATTCCCTCTCCCTGTCTCACTACCCCTCCCCCCCTTCCATGTGCTCTGTCTCTCCTGCTAAAATAAACAAATAAATATTAAAAAAAAAAAAAAAAAAAGGAAGATCCTAGTTTAGTGGTCATTATCACAGGGAAACATATAAAAAAGTAGGATTTATAGTTTAAATGCTATGGGTTTAGCTAGAGAGCACACTGTTGAATTCCCAAATAACTGAAGAGCTAGAGACTTCCCAGTCAGCAGGAACAGGACAGTCTCGAGGGAATTTTGAGTTACATTTCACTCTTTAACATTTAGATAGTACTTTTCTTTGTTAGAGGAGCAAAGAGAAGCACATTTATGCTAATGTACCTTTGTGTCTGGATTACAATTTGAACGAATTTAATTGCTGCATTAGTCAAAACAGAATTTATATTTAAGATTTGACAGAATGAAGAAAAATAATTGGCTTATTAATGCTTTTTTTTTAGCCACAACATTTTTACCTCTGACATTACACTCTAAAGATACAGTTGTTATTATTAAAACTGATTTTAACAAAGATGTGCTAATGATGAGTTCACTGAAGCTGCGTCAGAGCGAAAATAAGCAATCTGTATCTAACTTTATGCTGATGATACAGTGGGAAATATGTTTGTTTAAAAAACCATCTGTTATTTTCAGACATTTGTATAGAATTTTATGGTGGATAATAAAATTATCTTGACTATAACCTAAAAAGAGGCATAAGCTGTTAACAGAAGTAAAGCCCCCATCTGCCCCTAGATATTTGTTAAAGAGCTGATTTTAGTGAACTATTTATTTCAAATGGCATTGGTTGCCTTCAGTGGCTTATTCATTAATTTGTGTGTGCTTTATTAACGTTTTAGTCTTCCACCGTCAAGGTCATTACTTTAAAACCAAACAAAAAGTATAGCAGGAGAGTGAAACTGTAGTTATTCTAAAGTCCCCAGGTATATCATAGTAAGGGAATACTTTTCTTTCATTTGGCTTTAATTTACTTTTCATTTGGCTTTCATTTAATTTAATTTATTTTTGGCATTCTCTCATTTGGCCTAAGGCAGGCCACCCCAAGATGAGCCACTTTGTCATGAAGATTATTCTGAGCTAAAGACAACTGAGACCTTGTGGGCTCCAGAGGAATTTGTGCCCCTCTCCCTTAACTATATAGAAGAATCTAAATTGGGAGTGTTCCCCAGAATGGGGGTTATTAGCAGAGGTAAATTTTATCTGCGTGACCCATTTACATGGCAGGGCAAACATCTCATTACCAAACAAATACCCCTTTTCTTGTCCCATGAAGTGTATTCCTTTCCTCTGAAGGCTGGGCCCTTAGCCCCTTCTTCTT
Organism: Mustela nigripes; assembly: GCF_022355385.1. Lineage (NCBI taxonomy): Eukaryota > Metazoa > Chordata > Mammalia > Carnivora > Mustelidae > Mustela > Mustela nigripes. Next base: position 44,471,034 of record NC_081562.1, on the reverse strand, counting down.
AGTTCAGAATGACTTATACACCTCATTTCATCTCACTCTCTTTGGAATTTTCACGTCCATGTGGATTTCCTGTAGGTACACCATTAAATTTACTTTCTCTTGCTAATCTGTCTGGTGTCAATTTGAGTCTTAGTCCAGCTAGAAGGACCCTTGTAGGGGATAAGATTTCTTGCTCCTCAACACTGTAAAATGAAAGAGGTCAATTGTAAGGTTTTTTTATGAGTCTAAGGTTTTATGATTTTATTAACCATCCAGAATAGTACTAAAAAAAATGTGGTTTATAGAATTCCCTTGAAGGTTTCTTGACATTCCATACTGTTCATCATTTTAGAAATTCCTTTAGGAGTAACTTGTAAATGGTGACTTACACACATACTCACACACACATGTCACTGAGAATTTGATAAACAATTTGTAAATAGACACTCACTATCCTTTCACAGCGTATAGATTACTTTCTAACTTGTGCCCATGGCAGATCAGAGAACTGAATAGGCAGTCTTGATCTTTCTGGCTTAGAGCTTTTCTCCTAAGTATCAGGATCTGAACAGAAAACCGACTCAGTTTAGCATCACCCAGTGTTGTAGGAGAAAACCTCTGGCATTGGCGTGTGCTATTTTCCTGTGTTATCCTCTTAAGAATGGTGTACATGCAGATTTCCCAGTTTAAAGTAGACCTGACTGGAGACCTCCTCCCCAGTGCTCCCTGGCACTATCCCAGGTCCCCTGCTCCATTACACTGGAGTTTCATAGGAGGGTAAACAGATTATACTACACTTGGAAGGTTACTGTATAAGACAATTCTATCTGCACATTCTTTCCTTTAAGTATATTTTTCAAAATTAAAGATTTCCTCTACTTGTCTCCAACTTTGTCATCAGAATAGAAATTCTCCTTAATAATTGTACAAATGTATTAATTTTCTACAGCATATTTAGTAAAATGGATTTTTTATTCTTTGACAAAAACTCCATGTTTTTATTGTTCAGCAATGAGTTAATAATCGAGCAAAGAAGCCCTTTACTACCCAATATATCAAAGTTTGGCTAAGAATTTTTGTTCTAGGGCGCCTGGGTGGCTCAGTGGGTTAAGCCGCTGCCTTCGACTCAGGTCATGATCCTGGGGTCCTGGGATCGAGTCCCGCATCAGGCTCTCTGCTCAGCAGGGAGCCTGCTTCCCTCTCTCTCTCTCTCTCTCTCTCTGCCTGCCTCTCCATCTACTTGTGATCTCTCTCTGTCAAATAAATAAATAACATCTTAAAAAAAAAAAGAATTTTTGTTCTAAAAATATTTAGTGTAAGTTACCATTTTCCTTGTTGTTTCTATTTGGGGGAGACAAAGATACAATTCTTTCATCCAGTCCTAGTGAACAGAGAGAGAGAGAGAAGGACTGAGAAGGGAAGAGGGAAACATGCTCTCTGGATATAATTCAGAAGAATCTCACTCCAGTCTCTTTCTGTGAATAGGGACATGTTTCTAACAGTCATTTCCTTTTTTTTTTTTTTCATTTTCAGTTATTGTGCTTATTTGCTTCATCCTCTCATTTTTATCATATAGTTCAGTCTAGCAAATTTCACAATAATAAAATCCTAGACATAGTCAATTTCAAATCAAACCAGTTTCTTGAGACATAACGATCTTCAACCTTGTAAAAGGCAGTGATCTTCCCCACACTTTATCTGGCCAGTCTGTCAAACAGGAAGCCACTGAGCAAATATATCGTATTTGTGCATATGTGAGTTCATATAGACACAAAAGGGAAAGGGTTAGACAGAGAAAAGAACTGAAATGGAAGAGAAATCAATCACTTTAAACATATGCGGGGCTTAAAATATAAAATAATGTGTTACTTTCCCACATTTACTATAAAATCTCAATATTAGAAATATTCTCTTTTTCCCAGCTTCGCAGATATATATATCTATATCTGTATATACGTATATATATATATATATAGGTATATATTTATCTGTATATTTATCCTCCATCTATCTATCATCTATCTTATCTATCTATATCTTTAATTAGAAAAAAGAGATTCTTATAATGAAAATGAAAGTGTCTCTGTGATTTCTTCAGTTTCATTTTCTACTGAATATTTCTAGGATGGTGACTGAATAACTAAATTTAGGAATGATGTTTCTTTTTCACTGGTTGAATTTTTATATAAAATCATTAAAATGGTTCATTGCTGAAATATGGATATTTTGGTGGTGGGTGTGGAACAGACTGTGGTAATAAAAAAGGCATTTCAACTGTGTAAGAAGTTAACAACCAATTTTCTTGATGCCTCCAATGATAATGTTCATCAGTTCCAAGTTCATTTTCATGGTATAATAGTGTTATTAGAATTAGCATAAATTTAAAATGATGGGTAATTCATATCTATTAGATGAAAAAGTCATCTTCTATTTACGAAATTCTTGTTACTGTTAAGTAACTTGCAGGCTTTAAATTAAATTTCCTGATTTGCATTAAGTTTAAAACTGTAAATAGCTTTTTAGAATATATAATTGAGTTGATATTGAGTTTGTAGACAAGAGCATCCTATTAAAATACAGAAATTTCTATTAACATTTGAGCTATGATTTCAGAGACACCAAGGGAAGACACAAGACAAGCAATATATTAGTAATATGCACAGTGTTGCTAGGTTCTTTCCAACAAGATTCACCAGAGAATCATAAAGGAAAGGGAATCAAATAATACTACAATTACTGTTCCCCATTGAGCCATATTTTACAGATTACTACAGATGTAATTGGGTGATAGAAAATACAAAGAGGAACAAAAAATTAATATTGACTGAAGGAAAAGCAAATCAGCATTTTGCTAGTCAAATACAGACACGTTTCCTACTCTTATTTAACACAGTAATTGCAGAGGAAACAAGCCATTTGATCTGCATAGTAAGTTGTATTAACCAATGAAGTACAACAGTGATTGAGATTCTGGTGTTTAATAAGAAAATCTAAGACATTTACATTTTGAAGTTGGGTTGTTAGCAGTTAACACTTGAATGCTCTTACCCTATGGGGTTTGTAACAATACATTTTCGTGATTCTTCTGATTCTCCAAAAACAACCTCACTGCTTTTTTTTTTTTTCCCAATTCTCATTCTTAGCCCTCTTCTCTTTTCATCTACTTCCATAACTTCCAACTACCACTTCTATACAAAAAACCTTAAATTTTCATCTGTACTTGTGAGCCTCTTCTTTAACTCTGACCAGTATTTACTCACAAGAATTTATGGAAATCTGTCCAGTATGCCCTGATATCACTTCCAATACAAGATGACAAGCTGAATTTCCTTATCATCTTCCCTCAAATTTTTTTCTTTCTCCTGTATTCTTTCTATTTATAAACCACTGTTATTTTTGTCATGTGTTTGTCATTTTGGAAGTCTGGCAGAGTTTTTCACTCTCTTTCCTTTCACATTTAATAACTTCCAAGGCCTATCAGTTGTTATTACTACAATACTCTCCCATCTAATTCCATTTTCTATATTTCTACTCTCACATGGCTTTTGATCTTATACCTTTAGTCATCCCGGCACATATGCACCACATACCTGCAAGGTTTCGACAAGGTAGGAAGTCACATTACCTTCCTCATTTGTTTCTAACTTGCTCTGGCAAGCCTTAATCTGCTGTCAGACTTGTCTTCATTATCCCATACAACCTTTTGGCTGTGGAAATTGTATCCTATTCCTTTGGCTCTGAAACCCAACAAGAGGTTGGCTTTTAAGTGCTCAATTCAGGTCACTGGGTAATGGATCAAACCCAGCAAATTTGGCTTCTGCAGGATTCTCAGTGTCTGCTCTGTATGCCTTCTAGTATCATTGTATGCTTATATCTGTCAGACAAAACAAACAGGAAAGCTAACATCATACCTATAAACTTCTGGAGAGGAAGAGACCTGCCATCTGAATGCATTTGCCCTTTGGATCCAGCAGCATTCCATAGGGCCCCCAAAGACATTTTCTCATCATTCCTTACATACCACTCTTCAAACCTGCTCTATTCCTATTCACACTCAACCAAACTGATTTTAGAAATCTAGATACAACAGTAAGGATTCAATATCTAAAGAAGTCTTCTTATTTATTTTTGTTTAGGTATTCTTATTTATTCTTCCTCATTTTCCATAAGGCTTCCAGACCAAGAACGGATTGTAGGGATATTTTGTTTTGTAAAGGTAGTACTAATTGCAGTCCTTTTGGGAAACTCTCTACCATTTATGCCTAATTACTCAACAGTGTAATAACGATCATGCAAATTAGCAAATGTCAGGTTAAACTGGCTATAACTTTTGTTTGACTGCAATATTCAACTTGTGTCTACTCACTTTACTCTGTATTGCTCATTTACTATGGCCATATAGATCCATCTTCAGTCAATCAAGGAAACACTCTGAACAGTAATAACTCAAGAGAGTAATGGTGACTCAATCAACAAATTTTAAGATTGTTCAAATTCCATTTTTTTAAAGAACATTAGAATCCACAATAGGATTGCATAACAATGAACAGCCCCAATGCATAGTTCTTTGCATGAGAAATTTTATTGTCAAGGATTCTAGTAGATTATGATGACCACTCATATTTGCTTTCTTAATTCAGAATTCTTCATGGGACTTAACACAATAATACTATCTAGCTATTGAATATTGGAAAATTTCAAACTTGGTCCTAAGTCTTTTTTTCAATTATGCATAAAGTAAAGCATCTCAAAATTTAATAATCTTAAAATAACAATAATTTGTTATTTCTTATGTTTCTGTGGGTTCGTTGGATAGTTCTCCTGGTCTCATCTGGGTTTACTCACATGTCTTTATTCATCTGGTAAGCCTTTATCTATAGGGTAAAAGATGACCTTATTCTCATATCCAGAACTCAGCAGAAATAAGGGGATTTCTGAGACCTCTTTCTCCACATGGTCTCTTGTCATTCAGTGGTTTTGTTTATACTTCTTTACATAGTATAAAGTCAAATATTATTGGTCAAAACAAATCATAAGACCAGCTAGATCCAAAGAAATATGGCAATCTACTCTACCTCTTAACAGGAGGAGTGGTGATATCACAATACCATAGACCATGAATCCTGGAAGTCATGGTTAATTGCAAGACATTATTATCACAATGTACCTTACATCTCATCTTTTCATTCTATATTCTTTCCCACTGAGTTCTAGATCTATATATTTTTTATGTGGCAAATATTTATTGAGCATTTGCTCTTTTCCATGTACTAGTCTAGAATCTGAGGGGCAGATATAGTCAAGATTTAAAAAAAAGGAAAAATGTCCCTCACTTTGAGTTTACAATCCAACGGGGTGAAAGTATATAAACAAGTAAAAACCTTCATAAAATAATTTTAAATAGTAATAATGGTTACGAGGAAGATAAAATAGGGCTTAGTAATATTAAATTACTATTGAGGGAGGAAAAAACCTCAAGGATCCTCTCTGATGAAGGAATTGTTAAGGTGGAACATAAGTTTGACTATTCAGAATTGCAACAGTGCTGCTCTGGCCTCCCTCTGGCTTTTTACTCATACCTCTCTTACTCATACCTTCCCATAGAAATAGGATTGACTTACCTTAGCCTGGCAGAAGAAATCAGCAGTAAAGTTCACATACAAAAGGAAGGCATTCTTTGCTCTTCCATGCTTGACATTTTGTAGGATAAGACCATACAGAGAAGCCTATGGTTGTGCACTCTGTCTATATCTGAGTGGGTACGTTCAATTCTGGGATGCAGAAGTAGCAAACCAATTTGTCTTCAGGCTCAAGTCACATTTCCAATTACCTTTAACAGTAATGAAAGTAAATTTGATTTCCATCTGTCTGACTCTCTAGTCTATGAATTGATTATGAATTTGAGAAGTGAGGAGATGAGTATCGTTTATTGATATTCTACTATCCTAACAGACAATTTAATTAATATCTTCAAATATAAAGAGCCTGCCACACAAAAGGTATAAAAGTGGCTTTTCAATATGGGTATACAAAGGGTATCACAATCTCAAGAATAAATAGACAAATTTATAGTATCCACATACAGTCCCTGAAAATTGTGGTCCTCTTTCCATATTTCTTATCACAGTGAATGGAAATGCTATTTATATAGTAATAAAGGCCAGAGCCTAGAATTTCTTTGTTAATAATTTTTTTCTTCTTCATGTCTCGTTTATTATACTAAAGCCCACTTATCTTCTAAAATCTCTTAAAACATTTTTTAATTTGAAAATTTTATATTTCAAGTTTTAATTTAAATTCCAGTTAGTTAACATCTAGTGCAATATTAGTTTCAGGAGTAGAATTTAGTGATTCATTACTTACATGTAACACCCAGTGCTCAACACTAAAAACTCCTGAATCTAATGATCTTTTTCTACTTCAACCACCATTCTTCTGTTAACTCTTAACTCAGTTTATTTTTTAAATACACTATTTTCTATAACCAATTTATACCTTATATGTCAAAGTGATTTATACCAAATTTTACTGTTTATTATATTTTTTTCCTTAAGGATGCTTCCATTGTTTTATGATAAGCACTTAAACCCATAACATGGTTGAGGTGACAGAAATGTTAACCTGTCCATCAAATTTCACGTTCCTCTTTCCACAGTGTGGACTTGCAAGGCAACTGCCCAGCAGGGATTGCATTTGTCCCAGTTTGTTTTTCGTCCCTCCCTTCACCCCCATTTCTTCCTTCTTTTCCTTCCTTCTTTCTTTCCCTCCCTCTTTCTTTCCTCCCCTCCCTCCGTCTCTTTCTTTCTTCCTTCCTTCCTTCCTTTCTTTCTTTCTTTCTTTCTTTCTTTCTTTCTTTCTTTCTTTCTTTCTTCTTCCTTCTTTCTTTCCTTTCTCTCTTTTTTTTCCCCTTCCTTTCTTATCTCCCTTCCTTTCTCCTTCCTTCCTTTTTCTTAACTAATTCTCACTAATGGTATATGAGTGGAAGGAATAATTGTCCTTTGTCAGTCCAGGTTTTATGTAGTCACTGGAGCTTCTCAATTCTCTTGGCAGGTACAGACAACTTGCAAGATGACAGAGATGGCAGAATCATGAGACAGAAGCAGCTGGGTTATGAATCACGCCATGCAAAAAAACCATTCACTTATCACAGATAGCTATACTGGACTTCAGGTAAATAAAGAATAAACTTTATTATGCTAAACCCCTGACATTTTGGGGTTTTCACATTTGAGTAGCTAATATTATTCTAGCTTACATAGCCTACCTAGCTTACGATGGTCTAGCTTATTTCATGTCTGCAGCCTTACTTTGTGCAATTTAGTTTGTCTCGATATGGTCTCTCCATTGGACTTCATTCAGTTCCCTGAATGCTTCTATTAGAAGATTTTGGTACATAATATTCCTTCTGTCTTGAGTCTCTAATACCTTTTTAAAGCTTACTTCCAGGTATCAGTAACAGATATTGTCAGTGGTCTCTCCAGATCTACGAGGATCTCTTTTTATAAATCCTGTCTACTTCAAACTCTTGCTCTATGCTTTTGCATCTAAGAGCCCTTGTCTGGTATTTTCTTTGAAGGACTTCCCTCAGTCTATTGGTGCTTGTTGCTTGTCCCAAATCACACACTTGTTTGACTTTTACCTCCCTTCTTATCCTGTACTTCCCATACTTAGAGTAGAACCTTGATAAATTACTTGCACAAGAATACTCATCTTAATATCTGCACTCTGATGTATCTGATCTAGAGCAGCATCTCTCAGATTTTAGTTTAAATGTCATTTATTCAGGGCAGTCTTTTCTGATGTTCTAGAATAGTTCACATTCCCTATATTATGATGCTTTTAGGACATTGAGAATTTGACTATAGGGAGGTTTTTCTTTTCTTTTCTTTTTTTTTTTTTTTTTTTTGCTTACTACCTAGCATGGACTTGACTCTTAGTAAATACTGAATGAATAAAATGGGGCAAAGAAAGAAGGAAGAAAGACTCAAAAGAGAAAGGATAGATATCCCATTAGGGATGACATGAAAGAAAAACTTATAAGAAAAAAAAATTCCTTATAATAGTTGCAAGATATTATTTAATCTTTCATCCCAACTGGGGAATCAAATTGAATTTTAATCAACCCCATAAATTATAGGAAATGATTCTAAAGAGTTACTTTTGCGGGTATTTATCATTTCAAGTATTTTATTAACTACTCTCAACCAGTTGACTTTTTTCTTCACTGGATCACATTAGGATTTCTTGTAAGCTATCAGCAAATGGCACCCAAAATAATTTCTCTATAAATATTCTTTTTCAATTAATAAATATTCATTGAGCTCTATTCTGTGTTAGACATTTTGTTAGCCTTGGGAATACAAGGGTGACATAGATATGTATAGTCCTTGTGTGAGGCCTTAAGTGTAGTAGTTGGAAAATTTATATAAACACCTGATTATAATCGTTCTCGACTATATGGTTATTATGTAAATATTCAACTCCTCGAGAGCACAGTTTCCTTCAATGTGTTTTTTGGTCCCGACTGTAGTGATATAAAGCTTTCTGATGTTCTATTTTGCTATTTTTGAGCTCCCAGCCCTTTCCAGGGCAGCATCTAAGAATTGCTCTCAAGAACTAGAAATGTCTCTGGGTCAGTTTGCACTTTCCCAATTCCCTCCAGTAGATACTGTGCAGGGAAGTAGGGATGAGAGGGGATTGGAAACAGATTTATATTTGTGAGCAGTACTCTAGGGAAATGGTTGATCCTCCTAATGGGAGACAAAGTAGAGCCACACATGTATCTGTAGACCTGGGAAAGCCACCTGGGAAAGAAAAGGCAGTGAAAGACCAGGAGAGGTTGACTGGACCTCTTAAAGCTGAGGTGCAAGGCTTGGGCTGTACAAGACCTTGTATAATTAGCAAAAGGCAGGGCAGCCTGACTGAGCAGCAGAAAGGCTACGCTGGAGAGCAGAGTTTGCCTGAGGAGATATGAAGCAACTGAGCAAGGAAATCTGCTGTGCCTGGAGACTGCAATGTGGGCAATCTACCTGTGAATAATCAATTTTTGGCTGATGACTGCCTATGCCGCTGGGTGTTTTTTAAATACTCATTTTTACTGGGATAGGGTCTGATAATAATTAGTCATTTTATAGTCTAGTACACCACTCAAAAGTTATATTTATTAAGCAGAATTACACTCTGCTTTAAATCTAGCCATTCAGACTCACATGTTGCGTATTTGTAATTACTGGAGATCTTTCCTTTTCCACCCAGGCAACTCATTATTATATTGCAGTCATTCATATTAATAATGATCACCAGGCACAGCTACAAACACTTTTGCAAGGTATTACAATGTCAACAGCTGCCAATTTTTAGGTGAAATGATTTGGTTCATGGGAATTACTATTCCTTGGGGATTTGCATCTATTTCTTGGTTACGTAAGTTAAAGTTGCTGAAGTTATCCAAATAGAGTTTGCAGAAGTTTCCCTTTACATTCATTATGAGTTACTAAAAGTATTGTAACAGGAAAAGATATTTTTATGTGTTCAGAAATGTAGGATATGAAAGAGTCCTTGTTTATTTTAGAACTGCATACAACTCAGTCATGTCACAGTTTGGTACAGGTAAGAACAAGAAAAATCATTCCATTTTAACTTTTAAAAATCAATGCTGAGACTATTTCTACACAGAAAAAGAAAAAAAAATCTGAAATCTGAACTACTCTGATATATTCAAATGATTTGAGTGAATATAGGACAGTTCAAAGTTGTCCAGACATATGGGTCACTCCTCTTTGTAATTGTAATTGTATGAGTTTTGACATACAATAACGTACAACTGTCAGTAATAAAATAACATTTGAGAGAATAAGGAGGAACAACAAATCTTTATTTAAATTGTTTGATGTAGAAATATATTTTCATGTAGTACAGTGTTGTCTTGATTAATCTAAAGGACAGAACAGTTAAAGTAAAATAAGGTCAGATTTTTGCCTAGAATTGATTGAGGAAAATTTTGTCTTCCATAAGTGGAGCAGTTTATAGAAGAAACTGAAAAGGAGCAGATGAAGGAGCAGTTTGAGTACCTGGAAAATCATCTGAGAAGACTTCAGCAAAAGCTGGAAGATCAAGGGAGCAGAGGGAGAGAGCATCATGAAAGAGGGCCAGTGGAGGGAAATCCATATGCTGGAGCATGGTTTCGTCTCTCTATGGTCTGTCATCTCCTTCTGTGATGATCTTTCTGACAACAAATGTCTTATTACTACATTTAGTGACTGGCAAAACTTCAGCAAGAATACATAAATTTAAATAGTGTCATACTAATGGACTTTTTAAACAAATAAACTCGTGAATTATAGATAAAAATAACTTTCTTACATAAAAGATACAGATCTAAGGGATCATGTCACAATTTTTACCATCTACTTCGTCCTCTTCCGGCTATAGGTAAGGGCAAGAATTTGCATTGAACTTTCTTAAATTACACAGTACTTTTCTATAAATTATCTACTTTGGAGTTTCAAATCCATATCATCAAAATAACTTCTGGGGTGCCTGGGTGGCTCAGTGGATTAGAGCCTCTGCCTTCGGCTCAGGTCATGATCCTAGGGTCCTGGGATCCAGCCCTGCATCAAGCTCTCTGCTCAGCAGGGAGCCTGATTCCCCCCCCCCAACCTCTGCTTGCCTCTCTGCTTACTTGTGATCTATGTCAAATAAATAAATAAAATCTAAAAAACAACAACAACAAAAAACAAACAAAAAAACTTCTTTGAGCTAATTTTATAGGTCAAAACATCGACTTAACTGTCAAAAGATTTTTTGATGGTCACAAAAGCAGCATTTTTTCAAGGCAAGAAGTGTATGTCTGTGTGCGTGTGTGTTTGTGTATGTATGTGCATGCACGCTTCTTTCTTCAACTAAGAAATAAATTGAAGTGTTTAAAACTTTTATTTTATTATGAGACATAAGAATTTCAATGACTTTCTTTTTTGCCTTCACTTTTTGTACAGAATGGAAGAGAGTAAAAATTTCAAATTAATGAAATCCAAACACAATTAAAAGTTCATATTATAGAATGTATACAAGATAATTATCTTGGGAAAGTTTTACTTCATATAATTGTTACCTCTTTTTTTCTAAATAAAAATATACCCTTTTTAGCCTGTTATATTTTAAAATCTTTCCTTTAAAGTCTTGAGTGTCTACAATAATGCATATGCATACTCATATACATGTGTAGTCTCTGGGATAAAAATTAAGAAACTCAGCCACAACAATAGCAGTAATAATAACAATGCTACAATTTATTGCCCTTTTACAATGTGCCAAACTTTGTGTACTTAAAAACCTCATTTAATCTTTATAAAATCTACAGGCATAGTGATTGTCTTATGCAATAGCTAGCTAATCTACAGTACAGAGAGGCTGAGAAACTTGACATAGTTGGGATTTATAAGTCTAGTATACCAATTAAGCCAATAGGATTTTAAAACAAAGAGGGTAAATTTTTTTATTGATCTCCATACCACCAGAAGCATCGATTAGACAATATGTAGCCTATGGTAAACACTGCTGTTTGAAAAGTGATGCTTGTCATATATACAAAAAAATAATGCTTGTATTTTTCTTTCTTTCTTTCCCAAACAAGTGCCACAGTGACAGATGACAGCACAGGTAAAGGAGAGAATGTAATACACTGTGTTTTGTGTTTTCAGGCCACTGGCAACTCCTCCAAAGGTCAGATATTGAACACGATGATGATAATTCTAAACCAGCGTTTTGGAGTGATCAGATCACATAAAACTCAGCCACATGAGGGACGCCTGGGTGGTTCAGTGGGTGAAGCGTCAGCAAGTGAAGCATCTGCCTTCAGCTCAGGTCATGATCCCAGAGTCCTGGAATGGAGTCCTGCATCTGGCTTCTTGCTGGACAGGGAGCCTCCTTCTCCCTCTGCCTACAGCTCTCTCTCCTTGTGCTCTCTCTTTTTGATAAATAAATAACATCTTGAAAAAAACACAACAAAATAAAACCTCAGCCATATGAAAACAAGTCTTCAGCTATAAGGGAAACATTTCATTCCCTTATTTCCAAATCCCTACACATATCACGCTGTCGAAGTGTAGAACAATTGAGGATTAATAACTATACCCACTGATAGCTAAGCCTACATCTGTGTCACTAGAAACAGAAGAGATTGACTTTTCCCCCCAAATTATGGTCCCTGGAGGCCCCTTTTCCCTTCTCATTCTTTACTCTATCATGGCACTTTGGGATCTTCCTGAATGACAGTTAACATTGCTGCTCAGGATTGGATAGCAACTCTGTTATCTTTACGCTTATTTATGTGTCTTTAGGGACATATTCGATATTCCCATAAGCTTTAGAACTAAGATACCATGATCCACTTTTTGAGGTAAATTCTTTGTATTTCTATGATAAATTTTTAACAGCTATTAAGAGGTAATCATTCCCATGGGACAGTGCCATGGTATTGGCTTTCTAAGGGTCCGTTCAGCCTGTAGATTTACCCAGTGCTTCCCTCTATCAGTATCTTTTTCTTTCCTTTATTCACTCACAATTTCCTATAAAACTGGAATTTGTATTTTCTTAAATATTATATATTTTACTTTCCATCTCTTGACAGTTTTAATGTATCCTATATTGTATTTTAGCTCTTACCATTTTAATGGAAACATTTAGTTTTCTTTCTTTTTTAGAATGATTTCAACACACTGTCCTCATTATTAAAATAGTTTATAACATGATTTGTGGAAAGCTTTTATTTGTAAGGGATAATTTCCTAGCTCCTGCCCTATTCCTGAGGGATCTTAAAGAGCAATCCCTTTATCCCTAAGTATTATTTCTGAGGCATGAGCAAGGCCTATAGAAATTGCTGTTCGACTGAAAGATTAGGTTTGAGAAAGGAGGGAAATGATTTAAGGACCGAGAGAAGGCAAAGGAACAGAACACAGGTATAAAAAATGGAAAGAATTACTGGTGTACAAGAGAAAGAAAGACAATGGAATAAACGTTGTCCACATGGAACAGTTGGAACACCATATGGAAAAAGTGTTAAAGATTTTTATCTTAATTACTTCAAACATTGTACTACCCCGTGCCATAATTTGCATCCTTCTATCACTTCTATTATTTCTATCACGTACTATGCATACCTTTATCTTGTATCTCTGTATTCTGAATTTTGGATTAAGTTCTTAGCATGGATCTTCATTTTCCTTTGCCATTTTTCTTGTCCCAGTTCTATCCTCATCTCTTTGCATTTGACTGTACTTGATACGAAACACCCCGTGCTTCTGAAGACCTTGTTTTATCATTTGTTTGCAAAAACTGATCCTCGGGTCCATCAACATGTTAAATGTCAGCTGCTGAAGACTAGTATGTGGATATTTCCTGTGTCAGTTTTGATCATTGTTGAAAGACATGAACATTATCTCATCCAGTGTACTTCCCTAGTAATATGACTTTTCAGAATAATTATGTAATACTGCTATGTTACATCTTATTGAGGAGAACAGAGTTGGATTAAAATGTACAGTGATTATACTTTTGTAAATTGAAAATATAACACAAAAATTAATATGGGATCCAATTACTCTCAGAAAGACTGCAGATGCTCATCAATTTTAATTATTTGGGAAATTACCTATTACCATTTGGAAATGAAAGCATATGTAGGAAAAAATCATTAAAGTCAATTTAGGGTATGTTTCCCTAAATTTGGAAATTAGATTCTTGTACGTTTTCAAGACTGTACTTAATACATATCTAAAATGTGTTTGAAAGTCAAATATCTAAGATTTACATGTCATAACCTGGATTAATGTCCAAAGACAATAAAATCTTATGTAATCTCAATTTTAGTTCTTTAGGTGCTGTCTGCTTACAATTTTCATAATCAACCAAGATCTTCAAGGCAGAAACATGCCAATATCAACATCATGATATTGCCTTGAGATCTTGAGATCGCAAGTGGGCTTTACCTTACACTGGCCTATTGTCCTGTTCTTTGGAAAGGATTTAAGGTAGAAGGGTCTGTTGCTCCATCTTTAAGTTTAGGTGCTTAAAGCATTAGTACCTGACACCACAGCATCAATGGTTATGGCCTTAAAGAGACTTCCTTCATAGGAATGCTCCTGTTGTAGTGCTTTCACTGTAAGATGTTGCCCCTTAGATTGTTTTCTCTAGCTAACAGAGAAGAAACCTAGCCCTTGTTCTTGAAAGATTACAATTTAGTTCCTTTTCAGGAGCTTTAAGCTTCTACTTCTCTAGGTCTTATAACAGAAATAGAATGCTTCCTTCATCATTTGTCAAGTATCAGTGTTAGTAGAAGTGAATAAAATTGATTATACACCATGTCCAGCAGTACTTTCCTTAAAGTACTCTAAAGGAGTAGAAACTGACCAGTTAATATTGGTGATTAGCCCATAATGAAAGGTTTCATTACTGGAGAGCAAAATGATCTAGGAGAGAATCAATCATCAGCTCTACTGGGATCAGGATCTTTGCTTTTCATCTGGATGATCCAGATTTGTATCTAGACAAACAACTTTAGAATTCATAATCTCACGGGTGCCTGGGTGGCTTTGTTGTTTAAGCAACTGCCTTCAGCTCAGGGCATGATCCCGGAGTCCTGGGATTGGGTCTCATGTCCAGCTCCCAGCTCCATGGGGAGTCTGCTTCTCCCTCTGACCTTTCCTCCTCGCATGCTCTCTCTTGCTCTCTCTCTCAAATAAATAAATAAAATCTTTTTTTTTTAAAGGATTGGTAATCTCACAAATTACAGAATTTGTAGTGTTTTACCAGTATTTTGCAGTATAGATTAAGAAAGTGGAACCGTTTACCTCAGTAACTATTTAGAAAATGTCTGATTTTAACCGCCATGTGTAATCTGCTTATCCATCAAGTTTGAGACATTTATATATAATTTATGAACCCATTTTTATGAACCAAATGTTTAGAGAAATTCTGGAATTTTTTAAAGATTTTATTTATTTATTTTAGAGACAGAGTGAGAGCGTCAACACAAGGAGGGAGAGAGGCAGAGGGAAAGGGAGAAGCAGATTCCTCTCTGAGCAGGGAGCACAACTTGGGGCTCCATCCCAGGACTCCTGGATCATGACCTGAGCTGAAGGCAGGCACTTAACCAACTGAGCCACCCAGGTGCCCCATGGAAATTTTTAAGACAATTACTTGAAAGTATCAAGGATGAGGATTTTCTCCTCCCTTGGGGGGAAAAATGTTTTTAAAAGGACCCATACATTTCATAAAAAGCAATATTGATCTATAATATTTTTAGTCTGTGTGTATATTGTAGGGGAAGAGTCAGTTATAATTCCAAATACTTAATTATCCTCTGGGAATTATGATAGAAATGTACTACTCAGAGGAGAGACAAGATCAAATCCCAAGGCTAAGGAAACACTATTTTTCATATTAAGAGAGTCCAGAAGAATCCTTTAGTTTTTAAATAGGTATTGTTCTAAGAAGTTTCCAAAGGAGCAGTAATGAATAAAACTGTTAGTGATAAAATTTAAATGTTTTAATCATAATCCAGGTATATGCTTATAAAAAAAGACATTGGCTTAATTTTTATTACTCATATAACTTAAATTCCCTTTATTGCATTTTACTGGAAAATAGTTTATATTTATTGCATTTTTATATAAATATGAAAATCACATAATAGTGTACATTGTGAACCAACAGTGAAAACTAGTATTATTCTATCAAAACTGCAGTGTAGATATGTGTTTTATGCCTATGAAAGGTGTATCAGGGACATAAAGCATTTATTTTAAGAATGGCAGTGTACACCTTTACTAAAATGGAGTGCCATGTTTTGAAATATAGCCTTTTTATTTCATTGTGGTAGACATGCCCTACACACATTTTATACAGTGTTTTTGCACCCTTATTGTGAAGTTGCTATTGCTTTGTAGATGGAATCAGTGGTGCAGATGGGGACAGACTTCAAATTTTCAGCCTCTGAGTCTGAAGTATATTTTGAAAAAGGTTTCTTCCTAAATATTGTATGCATGTTGAAAGTGCATAGCATTGAAAATGAGACAGTCTTAAAAACATCACACACACTCACATACATAATGGAAGAAATGGATATTTGCTTCCTAAAAAAAAAAAAAAAAAAAGTATGTTTATTTCCAGCTTTTTCATTTCTAAAAGTATATGTTTCTCTCCCCTACCTTGTGTCTTTTGGGTTCATTTATTCAGAGAGCATGATTTCTATGCTGTTAATGGTGAAATACAGTTTGGTAGGTTTTCCCAAATTTAAGCTTGTTTTTGGAAATGCTTACTTACCACACATTTTATAGAAAATTTTAGTATCATACGGCTTCAAATATTTATGTATTACAATAACATATATGGGTTCACGGGTGATAAAACCACACTGTGTGTTGGAGACCTCTGTTTTGGAGAGCTGGATTGTTTGGTGATTAGTGTGCTTCAGTGCCCTGTGTTCATGTAGCGGTTTTCATGTCTGGTCTGGATGATGGAAAGAGAATGACCTGCCTTGACTCACTCATGCCCTCTCCATCTACTTCTCTCCAACCACACCAACACGAGGGAATAAAGAGAGAGAGTCATTTTACTTTCCCAGCTGAATGAACGGTGTTAGCTTCACCATTTTGAAACATGTAATGTGTATCTGAATCACCTGGAGATCTTGTTAAATGGCAGATTCTAATTCAGTAGGTGTGGGTGGGATATAGCCTGCATTGCTAACGAGCTCTCATGGAGCAAGGAACTGAACAGCAAAAATGTATTACTCTAACTGCCATGATGACCCTCACCCAGCCTGCAATAGTTCTATGACTGTGCTAGATGCTGCCTGGTGAGTGAAAAGGACAGAGGTATTTTTGAATAGCGGAATACATATGCGCATAGAAAATTAAGAAGTGGAGGAAGAGCCAGGAAGAATGAAGTTAAAACTGACAGGGCAGAAACGGGAACTGTAGAACTCCTTGGAAAAAACTGGCATCCATGATTCAGAAGAAAACCTGTAGCTCATCTACTAACACTGCCACTAGTCATATGGCCTGGAGAAGAAGACAGGATGGCCAGAGGGGAGTAGCAATAAAATCTTAGCAAACTGTAAACCACAGTATTGGCAAAGAACACCCTTTTTATTTCCCACAAATGTCTAGCAGCAGTTGGCTTGATGGTCTGAAGATGTGTAGTTGCGAGCCGGAGCTCTAACTTTAAAATAACTTTAATTTTGTCACATGGCTGTGGTTTAATAACTAAGTAGTTCTTTGTCAGTACGTACACTTTTTCATAGTCATTGAGTGTCCAAAGGCTCAGAACATTTCTCCAAAACTGTATGAAAATATTCGCCATGTTTGAAGCCAACTAAATCTGCAGTGATTAAATATAAACTAAAGGGACCTAGGAAGAATTTTAAATGATTCAACTATCAATAAAGACCTTTTCATAATTACGAGAATGCCATAAAGTTGCAAGTATTCAATTCTCCAGACAAGAGAACAATGTTTTTTTAATTAATGAAGCACCAATTCTTTTTTTTTTCTTTTAAATGCCCAACTTTCCTCTTGACATTTTAAAAGTGACTTTCGTGCTTATGATTGATAATAATAACTTTACATTTAGCCATCTTTCATCAGTTTATCGATTTGTCTATTTTCTTACAGGTTTTTTCCTTTGATCTCATTTAGCATTTGGGTGCACGTTATTGATTTCACCGTGTGGTCAATTTTGCATTCAAAGTTTGCATTCAGTTCGGGAGAGGCACGTGTAATTTTGAGTATTAATGAGGAGGTTCAGAGACCAATGTCTGGCGTTACCTGCTAGGGTCGCCTAAAGCAAATCATAGTGGGTGAAGAAGAAATTATTCACATGAACTAATTAAAGGATATTTAAGTAAATATTTTGAAGATAATACTGCTAAAATGAAATTATTTTACAATACATTTCTAGCCACAGCCCTAGGCACAGAGACCTCTGTGTTTATTCTATAGGGTGAGAGAGAGGCTGTGAAGGGCATCAGTCTCTGTCTATGTGTATTTCATGCTTTCATTTCCAAGTTACATTCAGCTGTATTTAAAATTCAACTACAAGTTGTAGAATTTTGTCATTCTTTCCATTTTTCACCTTGTCAAATTAAGTATATCAAATTCATTTTATTTTTAAGATGTTCATCCAGTTCAATAGCTAATAGGTATAATCAAAAATGTACATCATGGCGATAGAATAGAATTTCGTTTTACGAAGACAACATCATTTTCATTATGGAGTTTCCTGCTAAAAAATATCCTGCTTGCCTAAATGTACTTTAATATGGAGTTTTACCTTATTCTTCAGTATTATTGTGTTAAAAGATGAGATGGTGTCTTGGAGGGAAATGCATCTGGAATAGATTTGATCTCTCCCTATTTCTCTCTCTCTTTCAGAGGTAATTCAGTGACAAGCTCTTTAGAGGGATGATGAATGTAATGTAATGTTTCTGAACATGAAGTTTTGTGTGGGGGGGGGGGACCTAATTAACCAACTTAAACTACTTCTATTCAAACACTCCAGGAAGATAACACCAGTCACAAATGTTAAATATCTGTTTTGCTTTACTTTGCTTACTCATGCATTTATTCAACACTTGCTATGGCAGTTTATCTAAAATTAGGTCCAAAGTAATTTAGGCAGCCATACCCTATGTGAAAGATTCTGTAGAAAGCTTTAAATCATAGTGACAGCCATTAGAACTAGCTTAAAGGAAATGCATTTCTGAATAACTCCAGAGGAAACAATAGGGAAAAGAAGCTAGAAGTATATCCATAAGGTCTCCTAAGAAATTACTCAGCACTTAGAAATGTGCTCCTTAGAATGAGGTATTGTTTTCTGTTTGTATACACCTATTTAGAATAAAATAATAACATATTTATCGGACATTTATTCTGTGTCAGGTATATGTCTAGGTGCTTAGAATTTTGAATTTTCAAAATTTCTAAATTAAACAAACTATATTGCTACCTTCATTTTACTGATGAGGAAAATCACAACACAGAGAGATCAAATGATTTACCTAAAGTCAGATAAATAGTGGCAGACATGGGCTTTAACTGTCATCAGTGTAATTCCACAGCCAGGTTCCAAACTTCTTGCCATTTCCATTTCAGTGCTATCACTGATTTCTGTGTCAGTATCATAAAGTCCTATACACCGATTTTTCCAGATGTCACAAAGGAGCCAAAGTCATTCTAAAATGTTGATGAAGTTCTGGGTTTGGACCTTCAGTGAACTTCTAAATTCAGAAAATACACTAGAAAAAGAGCCTAATTATCTGGTTATTTCTTGAATGTTATAAATATGTCCAAAACTATGAAATAATGCACATCTGCAGTTTATCTATTTAACAGTGGAGTACTGCTATTTTAAGTTCAAGGATGTCGATAAATTGGTCTACCTAAGAAATGGGGGAAAAAGAAAAAAAGAAACAAGGTGACTATTTTATAGTACCATAAAAACAACCTCAAAGTTTTATTCTGAAAAATGATATTCAGAAACTCATTTGATTTTGGAAGGTATTTCCTTTGAAGTTTGTCTTGTAAGACCAAAACAGTATAGTATATGAATATGTCAATTTTTAAACATGCTTATTATAAAACTTTCCCCAAATTAGATGCTTTAAACCTCTGACATAGAAGTTGAAAGAAGAGAAGCTATAAATAATCTTACAGAAAAAAAAAATTTTTTAAACACTTTCTTAGGGAGTTAAATGCACATGCAACTTTGAGGATTTTCATGGAAAATAGTCTAGACTGACATTATTCAAAGAAAGCATCTAAGATAGCTTAATAAAAAAAAAAAAAAACTGTTGGACTCTAGAGAAATGATTGTAAAGTGGTTTCAGCTTTAGAATTTTCCAGAAGCAAAATAAAATTAATCTCAAGACATCTTTTTTACTTTGCACATTTATTTATTCTTATTTATAATCATGGAATATGATTTCCCTTTTTGAGGGGAAAAATGGACAATGACTCTAACTAATGGTTAACTTGAGAAACTCAAGGAGAATGGACTTACTTTACCACCAGGTAATGGGATACAGTCTCAGCTTTTATTTATTCATGTTATTTTATAGGGCAATTAAAGATTACTTTAACTTGCTTGGAAAATTCAAGATTCCTTAGAAGGGCTTCCTTCATGCACACTCTGCTCTGGCCTCACAAAATTATCTATTATCCTTATCCCAAAATACATATTGATGTCTTTTTGCTTTTGACTATGGTGCCTACTTTTTAAGGTTCAACTAAAAGTCTACCTTTGTTGATGAATTATTTCAGCAGAAATAATTGTTCCATCTCAGAATCTGTAAAGTCAGCTCAATCTTTTCTTATAACACTAATTTCATTTACCTTTCAGAGTTCTTACATTTTATATGTATAAGCCACAGTTTTTAGATATTTATAAATGAGCCACACATTGACGTTAAATTTCCTTCTTATAAAGGTAATAATGTTTTCTAAATTTTACTGTTAGTAGTTTGAAAAGTTACCTATTACAACTCCAGAGTTATCTTTGTTCAATTTCTGCTTTTGTTACCATCTGTGTCCATATTCATAAATTACTACACAATAAAAAGGAGATCAGAGAGATACACTATTTTTGTCCTTTTTATCACTCAAGATAATTACAAGAGTGTATTCCTTTAGCTGTAGATGGCACGTATTTTTTGACAGCTGTATGAATGTCCATCTCTAGTGTGTTTTATTTAATCAGTCTCTAAAGATTTAACAGATTTTTCTATAATTTTTAAATAAAATTAATTTAATATAATTGTACATAAACCTTTTCACAGATTCTGTATTTTTTCTAAAGATTATTCCTATGTACAGAAGTTTGTCTTTTGAAATGTATTGTTGTTTTGCTGTCTAAAATCTTTATTCTACTCTGGATTCAAAGCATCATTGACTTTCAAGCCCTCATCAACATTGACAAACAAGCATAATAGTATTTTTATTTATTTTTTATTTTTATTTTACTTTTTTTTGCATAAGAGTATTTTTTAAAAGAATTTTTAATTTATTTTTGAGAGAGCCTCAGCACACGCATGAGTGGGTGAAGGGGCAGAGGGAAAGGTAGAGAGGAGAAAGAGACAGAATCCCCAATCAGACTCCTTTCTGAGCACAGAGCCCCACGCAGGGCTCAATCCCAGGACCCTGTGATCATGCACTGAGTGAACTAAGAGTCAGACACTTAACAGATTGAGCCATCTAGAGGCCCCAGTATAATATTATCTTAAACAATTTGCATTTCTTAGTTTGTGGATTTTCTGCTCCTATAATTTAGTCTTTCTCTCTTTTTCTCTTTCTCTTTCCCTTTCCCTTCCTTCCTTCTTTCCATCCTTCCTCTTCCTTTTTCTTTTCCTTTTCCTTTTTTCCAAATGGATGTGAAGCCCAATGCAAAGGCCAGCATAGGGCTTCAACTCACAACTCAAATCAAGACCTGAGCTGAGATCAAGAGTTGGACACTTAACCAGCTGAGCCTCCCAGACACCCCTAATTTAGTAATGTTTTAATTGCTGAGGATTTAAAAATTGCATTAGCTATTATTTATAAATTAATGTTAAATATTTTACTTCTCTTAGAAATTATAAATATTTACTTTCACTTCTTTTAATTAAAAAAAGCCCTTTATTTACTTTTCAAGGCAAACAAACTTTTTCAAATTCAGTAACAAAGCAAACAAAAATCTCATCAGTTTGGTTGTCTAATATATTTTATGTGAAACAAAATATGCTAGTTCTTGGAAGACCCAGTTCTAATGTGGTTCAATTTTTTATTCACTGTTATCAGTAACATAATAGGCAACTAAAACT
Source organism: Mustela nigripes (assembly GCF_022355385.1). NCBI lineage: Eukaryota > Metazoa > Chordata > Mammalia > Carnivora > Mustelidae > Mustela > Mustela nigripes. Next base: position 44,449,202 of record NC_081562.1, on the reverse strand, counting down.
ATTGCTACATGAATAAGCAAAAAATGAGTTACTGAGTGATACTTTTTTATCTGACACTTATTTTAAATATACCTCTATATGTAGAAAAATGGAGCTAAAAATTCTTTTTTTTTTTAAGATTTTATTTTTTTTATTTGACAGAGAGAGAGAGAGATCACAAGTAGTCAGAGAGGCAGGCAGAGGGAGAACATACAGATGGAGAACTCACAAAATTTTTCGTCATTGTAAAAATGAAGGTATTTCAAAGTCCATTGGAGTCCATATAAAAAAAATACACAAGGAAGTTAGAAATATGTGCAAAAAGGATGGAATGGAATTCATCATACAAAAATGCAAATTATCACATCTAGAGAAAAAAAAAACAGTTTGAAAATAGCATGATTGGATACTGAAGCAACTTAGAAATTAACAACACTGAGTAAAGTTGAAAAAAATCAAAGTGCAAAACCAAATCTTTGCATATCTTATAGTGTAGTAATAAAACCACAGAGCTATTCATCGCACTTAGGATACTGTTCAAAATCCTTTAAGGTGACTTACGAAGCCAAAGCAAACTGCCTCCTGAAAACTTCTATAGCTTATCCTGTCTACTTGCCCCACTTGGAATATGGAGAATGATTCTTTGAAACAGACTCTTAACTATAGAGAACAAACTGATGGCTACCGCAAGGGAGGTGGTTGGGGGATGGGTTAAATAAGTAATGAGGATTAAGGAGCACACCTATGATAAGCACAGGATTACATATGGAAGCATTGAATCACTATATTGTACACCTGAAGATAATATAACACTGTATGCTCACTAACTGGAATTTCAAGAAAAAATTGAAAAAAAAATACGAAAAATTTTCAAGACCAGTTTCTATGACTATAAGGAAGATTAGGCTCTGCCTTGGAAGCACTAGTGTTTTAGTTTTCATTTTTAGTAATAAACATGCTGATTAGAAACCTATGCATTTTGTTGTATAAACATATATACAGAGATCTCTTTCCATATATGGAAATAGATCATTGACTGTAATGGCAAGGCAGAGAGTTCCATGCAAGGAGCAAGGCTCTGGGGCGTTCTTCATGTCGGGTCAGGTATGCAAGGAGACTCATGCATTCTATTTTACCTGTTTCCTTGATATCTCCATAATGATCCCATTTTGTAATGTAACTTTAACAGAACTAAAATTTGTAATTTCCAAGATATCCCCCCAAAAGGAGGAGGAGG
>NC_081562.1:44382090-44447976 GCF_022355385.1 Mustela nigripes | reverse complement strand
AGAAGAAGAAGAAGAAGAAGAAGAAGAAGAAGAAGAAGAAGAAGAAGAAGAAGAAGAAGAGGAGGAGGAGGAGGAAGAAGAAAAATGATTTGTTGTGCAATAGGTTAATTTTTAATCAGGTCAGATGATAGTGTTAGTCTCTAGATAAGGATCACAGGGATAAGGTATTGTGGATCAGATGTGTTAGGTTTTATGCATGTTTGGTGTGAATTGGCATCTTGAAAGAATCAAATGGTGATACCCAAGAGAAAGTTAAACATAAATGAACCCAGAACCCCTCTGGAAGTGACATAGGCTTTGGAAGTGACATAGCAGAATAAAAGCTGATATTCAGCTAGTCTCTATTTGACCATACTGGCCAACTACAGATGGCCTTTTTTTCTGAATATATGGGATTGTATCATACCTGTTGTTAATTATTTTGAATATGTTCTTCAAATTGAATATTGTGATTGGATTTTCACAGAAAGAAATTAAGATGCAGCTGGAGATAGTCTGGGTCCAAAACCAATCCCAGTCTATATCCTGCTTTGCCTTAATGCACAGGAGTAAATGCAGAGACTCATACAGAAATGGAAGCCTGCTATCCAGACTGCCTGCAGCTTATGTCCTCCTGGAAGGTAAAATCTACCAGTCCTTTGTAGTTCACGTACCTAATATTTTAACTGTTATTTTCCCAAAGTGAAAAAACTATAAAACTTTTTCAAGAGAATTTTTTTCTAAGAAAATTGTTAAAATTATTAATAATTCCTTATCCATTCATTAATTGACTGTCAAAATATTTACTTTCCCATTTCTAAATGGGGAAAACACTGATCAAGGTGCTTAGTATTTTGCTTTAATTTATTCAGTTTATATTTGTGTATAATTTAGTAATTTGTGGCAAAGCATTTGGTTTATATGCTCTGGTAGGAGGATCATTTTTACTTTATCTTTTAGATATTACCATGTTGCAATAGGCTTCCTAAAATTATTTTATTCCTTCCATTTCCTACTGTGTTTAAAAAGGGAGCATAATTTCTAAATGCATTTACCAGAAGCTCTTGGATCTGATATACTCATCTTTTACTAGAAATCAGCCTTCTGAAAAGGAATCATATTCAGCATAAGAGGTCAGAATTATTCTGTATTTTCAGGTCCAATATATGTTTTACTTCAGAACCTGATTTTTCTCACCATGTGGTTTTCATCAGTTTATTCAAAAAAATTATTTTATTCAGAATGTGCTCCAAAGATGGAATGATCGAGGTTGGAAGAAACCTCATGGCACTGTCCTGTCTTTCTCTCGATCACTAAGAACTTAAACTATAAGTTCCTAAAAGAATACTTCATTTTTAAAAATAAAATCGTACACCCATTTACTCTCCAATTTGATTTCTCCCCAATTACATTCATTCTAAAATGTATTTGTTAAAATAGGATGGAATGGAATTCCCCACTTAATACATAGCAAATATATTTCATCATTTTTACCAGCAATCGATCTTTAAGGCAACTTCTATATATATGGATATATTAGGATCTAAATATATAAGGATTCATATCTATAGGGATATCTATAGAAATATCTATACTTTTAGCTATATATATTCTATTTCAGTGTACATATCAAACTTTTTGTTGGGAGTTCCAAACAAAATATGTAGAAAGAACTTTTTCTTTTTCTTTTTTTTTTGCTCTGGGGTTTTTATTTGGGTTCATAGATTTGTTTTGTTGCTTCATTCTAGTTGAAAAACATCTGAGTTGAAAAACCCGAACTTTGGGGCCTGGGAGTATCTTTAGAAGGCAACCTAGCAGTCAGCAGAATGATATACTAGTTATCTATTATACCCTGGTCCAAGAAGAGAGCAGGCAGAATCATGGACTGGTGTTTTCAAGATCTTTGGCAAATTCTATTTTGTGTGTGTAATTTTATTTTATGTATTCTAAATATAATGTAGAATATATATAACTATGGATGTTTGGACATATTATGTATCAGTGTTTCTATATGTATGCATGTATGAAGAGTAAATCCTATCTGCTGCAGAATAGGTACTAGCACCTTCACAAGAATTTCCCTCTTCCCAGGAATGATTCCCTAGGAGGTATCATAGAACTCTGAAGGAGTTCTATTTGAAAAGCAGAAGGACCTAGGTACTATTACCCAGTTGTATCATTTAATTATAATAAAATTAATTGAGCATTTAAAATATACAAAGTACATTAATACACATAATACATCTTATTTGCATTTAATCTTCACAACAACCTTGTAATAGAGAGTATTATTCCCATTTCCAAGACATTACATCATCCATGTTTAGGGTCAGTCAATGTTAAGAGTCTCCTGTATTCAAATGATATGAGTAGCTATAAGAAGTACAAAACAGCTAAAATTAACAAGTCAGGAAATAACAGATGCTGGTGAGGATGCAGAGAAAGGGGAACTCTCCTACACTGTTGGTGGGAATGCAAGCTGGTGCAACCACTCTGGAAAACAACATGGAGGTTCCTCAAAATGTTGAAAATAGAACTGCCCTATGACCCAGCAATTGCACTACTGGGTATTTACCCTAAAGATACAAATGTAGTGATCCGAAGGGGTACATGCACCCGAATGTTTATAGCAGCAATGTCCACAATAGCCAAACTATGGAAAGAACCTAGATGCCCATCCACAGATGAATGGATAAAGAAGAGGTGGTATATATACACAATGGAATACTATGCAGCCATCAAAAGAAATCTTGCCATTTGCGACAACATGGATGGAACTAGAGCGTATCATGCTTAGCGAAATAAGTCAAGCGGAGAAAGACAGCTATCATATAATCTCCCTGATATGAGGAAGTGGTGATGCAACATGGGGGCTTAAGGGGCTAGGAGAAGAATAAATACAACAAGATGGGATTGGGAGGGAGGGAGACAAACCATAAGTGACTCTTAATCTCACAAAACAAACTGAGGGTTGCTGGGAGGAGGGGGGTTGGGAGAAGGGGGGTGGGGTTATGGACATTGGGGAGGGTATGTGCTTTGGTGAGTGCTGTGAAGTGTGTAAACCTGGTGATTCACAGACCTGTTCCCCTGGGGATAAAAATATATTATATGTTTATAAAAAGAAGTACGAAACAGTAGTGGTAGGTAAAAGAACTACCTGTTGTTTCCTAGCAAATGAAATTCTAAATATCTAAATAGAATACCTATTGGATATTGGATAGAATATCTAATGGAACTCAAATATTTTGGAATTAAAATTTTATGTCATTTATCCCATGTTTATTTCAATAGCCATCTAAGATCTTGACTCTCTAATTATTCTTCCGAATTTAGGGAATATAATGACTGAACCTATGATTTATCTCAGTTCTTCAAAAGGAACATTCATGTAATTAAAAGTGATAATCAGAGTTTTACATTCCTGACTTTATTTTGGACTGGCACTAAAACTAACATTAGACTATTTAAGTCTAATATTGTAAAAAATATATCCAATGGTATAATCTAAAAATTAGGAAAAAAGAAGGCAGATGTTGCTGGTTAGAAATTAGCACATATGAGATTATCTTTATCTGCCCAAATTATTTTTAATTCAACTACAGTATGTATAGGGAATATTAATTTTCCCTCTCCAAACATTCAATTTTTTCCCTTAAACCTATATTTCCTATTGTTTGAAATAAACCATAGTGTGTTTTTAATAAACAGTAAGTATATGACGTTACGATTTAAAATTGTATTTGTAATCAACCTTTGGGATTCACTATAATTAATGAGAAAAGCAGACTCAAGATTCTAAACCTTTTGAAAATATCTTTTCATATATCACTTTCATCACAAACATGGTAATAATTATGCTATAATTGTTAGATAACTAAACATTTATATACAGGCAGTTATATTGTAATTTTAGTTAAAGATGTTTACACCAAATATGGAAAGGTATTACTGTGCAATTAGATAATTTCTTTACCTCTATATTACATATTTACATAATTAGTAAATTGCACAGAAATTACCACACAAACTATATATTTATAAAATATTTTCTAGTAAACTATGTAGTTGATATAAAGGATGTTATTAAAACAGGATAATTCAGAAAAGTTTTGCTGAAAATAATACCTATTTTTTCTAAGAAATTCTGCTGTAGGAACAATTTGTGTTCTTGACACCTCTCATTTGCTTACAGAGTACCCATCTGCAAATGGAGTAGATCCGAGTCATCTATAAGGTAAATATTCTAAGAATTTTGAGACTCTACAAATATATAAGAATGCTCCATAACATTTAATTCACCAGTAAAATGCAGTGAAGTAAATCTGAAAGATGAAAGCAACCTCTGTATACCCTTAATAATTTTATAAACACAGGACTGAGGTCATTTATAAACTATATAAATATATTCAGAATGAACCCTCACCAAAACCGTTTCCTATATCTTTTAAAATTTTAATAGTTCATATGAATTATTCATACCTAGATGAACCATTGCCAAATTAGATATTCCTATTTTGCTTTATATATTTTATCTATATTTGCTAGCTAAGAACCATCATTTTCTGGGTCTTAATTCAATAAAAATTCCAGGTGCGTACTGTGGGCCAGGCACTGTTCTAGGCTCTGTGGCTCAGTGTGCTTATTTGTCCTCACTGAGCTTACATTTATTTGTTCTTCCTTTCTGCTACAATCACTAGCAGTTTGTTTTGTGTTTTGTTTACAATAAAATTCAAACATCTTGCCATGTCCTATAATGTCTTACATATTCCATCTGCCTCTTCCAGCTTCATCTTTCCTACTCCCTCTGTGCAGTCCTCCCCATCATAGCAGACTCCTTTCTACCCCCCCAACACAAACAGACACACTTAACGTCTTTTTCACCTCTGGTTCCTCTGCCTACAGTTTTCTTTCTGAACTTTTTCATGGCTAGGTTCATTATGCCATTCAAGTCTCATCTCAAATGTCACATCTCCGTAGAGATCCTATGTGACTATAAAGTTTCTGTCTCTCTTCGCCATTAAATTATCTGCCCTTTACTCAGCGTTTAACACAATTTATGGACCTGTTTCTGTCTCTCTGCCATGCAAGGATGGAAGCTGGAGAAAATAGGAAGTATAGAAAACATTTAAGAATTTAACAATTGTTTGATTCATGAAGAAAAATACAGAAAACAAGTAGGGGGAAACAAGGTTCCATAATCTTTTTTATGAGAAATGCTGCTCTTTATACCTTAAGAAGTCATAATACAGATGAGCCTGTTAAAGGTTCTGTATATTTTCTCATAAAGAAATCTATTTTATTTGTTTGACCTAGAGTTTCTGAAGCTTTTTGAATCTGAAACCTTTTTTTAATTTGTTATTTATTTATTTATTTTTCAAAGATTTTATCTATCCATTTGATAGACAGAGATCACAAGCAGGCAGAGAGTCAGGCAGAGAAAGAGAGGGGGAAGCAGGCTCCCTGCTGAGCAGAGAGCCCAATGTGGAGCTCCATCCCAGGACCTTGGGATCATGACCCGAGCCGAAGGCAGGGGCTTTAACCCACTGAACCACCCAGGCGCCCCTGTTTTATTTGTTTTTTAAATAGAATCTGCGAACATCTCTCTTAACTCAATTGTTCTCTGGAACACTTGATGGCAACAATTAGTCTTTCCTTATTCCACTGAGATTTTCATAATTCAGAATATAATTTAAATAAGCATTCTCACAAATACATGAAAAGTTTATAGGATGGCAAGGGTCAGAATTTGTTTTCGGAGTGAAATAAGTTCAGTTCGAAAAGAAAAAGGCATTTTGCCATCAGCTTTCTTGCCAATGGTTGACAGTTGATGGAACAGTGCATGGAGTAATATATTTTCCTTTTGCTTTCTAAATTTATATTAAGCCCATAGCAGTTCTGCAGCAAATTTAATGATGTTGAGGGAAAAATGTCTAATATATAATATTTTATTATAAAGATACCAAAACATTAAGGCTGTACTCTATCTGCTTCCATGTATGACAGCATGGGGAAAAAGTACCACACTTGTAGGAGGGATGCAGAATGTTTTCAGAAATGAAAGTGAAAACCTGAACTGAACAGACATTCTCCCTAGTGCTAAACTCTGTGAGTTTTTGTTTGTTTGGTTGGTTGGTTGTTTTTCTTTTTGTTGTTGTTGTTTTGTTTTGTTTTTTTTTTACCGTGTTTTGTGTTTGAACAAAACATAGTTTTTCATGTTCAAGTTTTGGGCAAGTTTAGCCTATTCTGGCATAATGGATTAAGTTATAAATTCTCTTGCGATTTCTAAAATAATACATAGAAAGATATTTTTGAAATGGTATATTGAAATATATTTATGAAAGAGTTTTAAATTTTTAATGAAAGAGTTTCAAATTTTTAATGAAAAGAGATGCAGCTTTCAAGGATTTGAAAGTCTTTTTCAGGGTCATATTTTTATCTACTTTTCCATTTTGCAAGGATTATGTGTCAATAAACTTCCATTAAAAATGTTACTCTAAAAATAATCTTAAGTGAAATAAACTCTGCCTTAGAGTTCACATTTTATAGCATGCTTATCAACTCTTCATTTTCAAGACTTTAAAAGAAAAATAATGTCTATCTCTACTGAATCCAGATAAAGTTGAACTTCAAGCTACCTGAATTATTATCAGTTTAAAAAAGCAGGTTAACAAATAGATTGTGTCCATTGAGTACATGTCACACAAATAGTGCTCCCTTTCTAAAATGAGTTTTAGGGGCTTGTCTGGGTGCCTCAGTCAGTTAGGTGTCTGCCTTCAACTCAGGTGATGATCCCAGGGTCCTGGGATCAAGCCCCCACATCAGGCTCCTTGTTTCTCTCTCTGCCTGCCTCTCCCCCATGTTGTGCTCTCTCTCTCTCTCTCTCTCTCTATTTTTGACAAATAAATAAATAAAATCTTAAAAAATACATAAATGGGTTTTAGGTCAGTTTCAATAAACCATATCAGCTGATAGACTTTTTTTTTTCTTTAACCAGATTATCTGGGCTTTAATTAATCTGGGGGCCTTTTTAAGAAACATTGAGAAAGGCTAAGGGATTTCCTAAGATTATTTATTTCCAAACTCAATCCCACAACTACGAATAACATTAAAGTGCATGCACAATGAGGGGTTTTATCTAAAACTGGTATGGGGTTCAAGTTGAATATAAGATATAAGAATTAAAAAAAAATAAGATATAAATATTTATTGATTATATACCCTTTGTAGATATTCATATTCTTTTCTTGAACTCTTATTTTACATCCAACCCCACTTTAAGCACTTCATTTATGTTCTGTTTTAATTCTCACAACTCTGATGCAGACACTATACTATCTCTATTTACAGAGTCCGAATTCAAAAGCTGCTCTACAGAGACATAACTGCTTACTCACAATGTGTATTGAGGACTGCAGGTGTAGGTTTTGAAATAATGTAGAAAGAACTGGTACTTGAAATCAGAAAAATGGGTAAATGCCAAGGAGGGAAGGATCAGGAAGCAACTGCAAAACTAAGCTTTTTAGTTTGGAACACTGGCATTTGATACGAAACCGTAAGATAAGGATCCTTTTTAGAGACAAAAACAGAAGAAGGGTCTTGCAAAGTGACAGAATTTTTAAGGCAGGTGGATAACAGTGTTAAGGGAGGTATTAAGGCCAGAGTTTGCCTAATTGGTCTGTCTGTATTCCTGAGCTAAGAAGCACCTGAGATACCATTAGCTCAGTCATATCCTGCTCAGCTGAGAAACCGAGACCTAGGGAATAATTGGGTGACAATCATTTGCTGAACATTTATTGAGCCCTTACTGTATTCTAAGAAGTTGGTTAGCTGTTTTCTCATAAAGACACTTGTCCCTTCTCTTAGGGGACTCAGTGTTCAGAATGGGAGACAAATGAGTCATTATGTACAATATGACAGATGTTGTAAGAGAGTTATGTTCAAGAATCAGAGCTAGCTTGTAGGTCAATGCTATTTCAGTGGAACTTAGTAGGGCAAAATCCAGAATTGTTTTTCAGAGAATGTGGTAATGGAAATGTGCTCTGAAGACTGAGTAGGAGAAGCAGACCACAGAATGAAGGAAGAACATTACAGGCTGAGCGATGAAGTATGTGCAAAAGCATGGGACATGAACTGATTCAGTGTCTATGGAAAGCTACACAATATTAGGATGGGCTAACATAAAAAAAATTATTTCTCATGATTCCCTGATTGATTTTTGTGTTTCACATCTATTAGTGTCATGAGGCATATAAAAAATGTAGCTTTTTGGGGCGCCTGGGTGGCTCAGTGGGTTAGGCTGCTGCCTTCGGCTCAGGTCATGATCTCAGGGTCCTGGGATCGAGTCCCGCATCGGGCTCTCTGCTCAGCAGGGGGCCTGCTTCCCTCTCTCTCTCTCTGCCTGCCTCTCTGCCTACTTGTGATCTCTCTCTGTCAAATAAATAACTAAAATCTTTTTAAAAAAATGTAGCTTTTAATGTAGTATCATCTCTGACATCTCCAATTTTCTAACCGACAATTAGAGGGGTTTATTAGAACTTAATACATTTTTCTTTCTAGGAGTAAACAGCTTGTGTTATGTCTCTACCTGTAGGTGTAACTGATGCATTTTTGTCATACAGTATATAGTAAATCATATTTATGCTTTGTATTTGCTAGTATTTTGACAATTAACTATAATTCCAAATAGGTTCTCAATCTATTAAGTTCAAGATGACAAACACAACCATTCGTAGTAGCCAAGCAAGCAAATTCTCTAGGTGAAGATGGCAGGATGCCAAGTGCAGGTGCATCCTACATGTGGTTAGTGGAGCTGAGGAAACAGGAGGAGATGCTGCCTCAAGGGGAGCCTATTGCTACCATGGAGGAAAGTGAAAGTAGTTCAGATTAAAAGCACATTTATTCTGAAATATCTTTTAAATGCTCTTACTGATCAGTATAGTAAGTCTAATTTAAGTCTAATATTAAGCTGCCTTTCATTCTTGTATTTTTCCATTCAAGTAAATTATTTTTTAAAGATTTTATTTATTTATTTGAGAGAGAGAGAGAACGAGAGAAAGAGAGAGAGAACATGAGAAGGGGAAGGATCAGAGGGAGAAGCAGACTCCCCGTCAACCTGGAACCCCGATGGGGGACTTGATCCTGGGACTCCAGCCAGGATCATGACCTGAGTCAAAGGCAGTCATTTAACCAACTGAGCCACCCAGGCACCCCTTGCGTAAATTATTTATGGAAACTTTATGGTAGGGAACATTTATCTCTATTTTCTGTATTTCTATAGAAATTTTCTATTTCTATATTTCTTTTGATATGCTATTTGTTTTGATAATTTTATTATCTTTTCTAAAGTTACTCTATAAAACCTTGTGCATATTAATTTATTTTGAAAAGAGAATTAAGTGCAAAACATACATTTCTAACAGTTTTAACTTAAATAGGCTGTGGTAAGAAAAAGCAGTTTAAATATTCACTGAGGACATCACGGAACAATACAGAACCCTGAAACTTAATCTACAAACACAACATCTATTAGGGGAGACACAAAAACTACGTTTTGTGAAAAGAGTCATACAAAAATCTAGCAAAATAACTGATGTGCGAGGAAACATTTCCACTGTTGGCATAAAAACTATTTAAGCATTTTCAAGCCTACCAGCTTAAGTTTTAGGAAGGCTATATGAGACAGACATCTCATCCCCACTCCCACAAATCTGGTGACATAGTGATTTATTATCAGGTGGAAAAAGAGTTAATAGCAACACAGCTTTAAAACCCTGAGCTAATGCATATAAATTACCTGGTACTCGCAATCTGTAGTGCTACTTTAGTTCAGTATGTTATCAGAAAAGCACTTAAGATACATAAAACTATACCAGAAAATATTATAATGCAATTATAATCAATGTACATGCATTTAGACGAAAGATTAACCATTTGTCAGTGTGTGTGTGTAGGGGTGGATGTACATACACTTTTGTAAATATGAAAATATTCACACTGCCAATATACTAATATATATTCGGGAATAATGAGTACCAAACAATCCTCTAACTAAGGCTTTATGGATCATTCAGCCACAGCAATTGCACTGATAGATCTTTCAATCTGGTATCATCATCTCTTAGATTTCACTATTTTACTTCTCCATAGCAGTCATGACCTCCTGGGGAAATGACTTTAAATGTATTTTTGTTAGAGATTTAATATAATTTTACCAGAGTAAGGCCATCAAGAAATTTATCTATTTCCTTTAATATCATATAACACTTTTCACTATCCGACAGAGTCCTAGGGGAAAAAATAGTTTCTGACTCCAGTTAATTTCATACAAGCCAAGATAATAATTTTTTTTTTTTTAAACATGCTTTCACATCTCTTCTCTTTGTCCTGCCTGGTGTATAGTCTGGCTCCCTTGCATCAGATTTGAACAAGAGATATTTCTATTCATGCATGAGTTAATCTAGTCAGTAAGATTATGCTTTCTAAACATATGCATTTCTTTTTATTAAAAACATTTTGTGTCTCTTCATAATAATAATTTAAAGATGTAGACTGTGTTCATACCTTATATATATCCATTGTACATTTTGAAAATGCTTCTATCAAAAAATTACAAACAAATAAAACCCACCAACAAACAGAATGTCATTCCTTATTTCCTACAACCATCATCAGTGATCTCTGACCTCACATTCACCTTCTTCATCCCTTGTCTCCCCCACACACCCAGGCTTCCCTTCTGCTTCCCGCACCTTGAATACAGTATTCTCAAAGACTCCAACCTGGCCTGTTTGTCTCCCCTTTCTGCATGCCTTCTCTGACAATATTTTCTCTTATTGTGATGTCAGCAATTGTTTCAAATTATGTCTCGCCACACCTTCTCCCCTAGCACTCACCTCAATGGTTTCCTCTTAGAAGTACTTATCTGAAGGTTAAGTTATCAGCTCAGTGTGGCCAGCAAATTCCTTAACCTCTATTCCCAACCCCCTCCTCTGACTGATCTGAATTCTGTCCATGGCATTGTCCGATTCCCAATGGCTCTGCCAGAGTTTTCAATCTGTGTTCTGAGTAAACACAGAGCTCTCAGTGGTGCCTGAGAAATCCAGGTTGCTGTTCATTGTGTGGGGCTCTGGCTCCCGCCCCCTCTTCTCTTTCAACCAGAGTGGCTGCTTTCATTTCTTTGATACCTAGGTTTTCTGGATAAGATTTTGTCTGTCAGTAAATAAGCAGGTGAGCAAGCAAACCTGAAAACGACTGACATACATGAAAAATCTTGAAGCCTTTCTTAATCATTCATTAACAACACAACTTCCTTCCCATTAACAATCAACATTTCAATGCTTTTAAACCCATATTTTCTTCTCCTGGGAAATATGAAGTATCTCCCAATGCCAGATAATATATTTGCCACACATTAATGGATTCCCTGAATATATTTGCTCTTTGAGGATGGTTAGAACCTGTCTCCAGCCTTAGCTTATCCAAAACCTGTCCCTATGCAAATGCTATTCTGTTCTATCTCTTCTCTTCAGAAATTTCCCCCACCATAAATTACCTCTATCACCCAACTTTCCATGTGATAATTCTATCCATTCTTCAAGTGGACCTCTAGGCAAAAATAACATCTTTCCTCTTAGAAATTCTACAGCACTTTTTTCCCTTTCTCTATTTCACAAATTCCATTTTATGCTGAATTATAAATATTGATGAACATGACTTTTGAGTTCTGCTACTCTCCTGGGTCAAGGAGATCTATTTTTTTTAAGATAAAAAATGTTCAATAAATCAATGTATTTCTTTTAATTCTCTTATTTTTCAGACAAAAAGCAAAGCACATAAGTATAATAAGTTTATTTGCCTGCTTTGTAAAATCAGTTGTGTGAGGAAAAGGAGAAATCACATTTATTAATTCTCCATTCTCATTGTAAGAAATACTCTTAGATAGTCCCTGTGATATGTACCTCAATTCTTCACTAATATGGGAGTAAGTTTTCATCAGAAACCAGCTATAGATTTAGTCACCAAAAGGTCTTTCCTGCAGAGTTTCTAATAAGGTCATCAAAATCCATCTGTTGAAGAGGAGTGTTTTATCTCCACAATGTTTGTTGAGTTGAGTTGGCTTTATTGAAAATTACACTTTAGTCTCTCCTCAATCTGCAGAAAGCAAGATCTCATCGTCAGGCTTACCACAAAAAAAGAATATATATTTCTGAAAGTACCCCCACAGTTGAAGTCTCTGACTTGGCTACCATTTTCAAAACGAACTGTATATACTTAGGATGAGCTCAGGGTTTTTTCTGTTTTCTAATTTCAATGCCAAATACACTTCCCTAGTGGTGCACTGCTCTCAAAATTAAGATACGAAGTGGATAGCATGAGACAGCACTTGCTAATACAGGTTAATGATCAGATTAACCAAGGTGACTTTTACAGATATATATTCCAAAGCTCTAAGACCAGGTCGGCTATATCAGAACTCCCAGAGGATGTAACCTACAAACACACACATTCATATGCTTTATATACGTTGCAAGTTTACATATGTGTGTGTATGTGTGTGTATATGTGTATATAGGCTAGGGTATTTTTAGGATATATAGATCTTTAAAACGTACCCCCCCACCTCCCAGGGTTTCTGAACATAAACTAGATTTAGCAAACATAGATAAGAACTTATTCTGTGCTCCTCTAGAGAACAAAACTAGACAAATTGTTACGTGTTGATAGATTAAGCTTAAACTCTAGAGGAAAAACAGTAAGAAAACTTTCTAGTAGTAAGGTAATGAAGTGGACTCTATTTTCCCTACACTCTGGCAAAATACACCATTAAGATTACTGGAATTGTTTAATGTGTGTTTGGAGAACAGTCCTCCAGATCGTCTATAGTAAAAAAAAAATCTTAATTATAAGATTCTATGATTTTAATCAAGGTATTATAATTATGGATATTGGCTATCGTTGAAAGACTATCAACTAATACTTTATTTTGCAAATCTATTCACTAACATATATTATCAAAAATTTATTTTTCCTCAAATAGATTTTCAATATAAATTTCTAAATATTTATGTCCTAAAACATAAAAATTCTAGGTAATGAGATTTCAAAGTAAAAACTGGATATGCTATGGAAAATTACTTGTACAAAGTACTATTTTTCTCATTTGTCTACATGGCAAATATTTATTTATTGCTTTTAGATAGCAGACTCTAAGCTGGGCACTGGGAATACAAAGAAAGATAAAAATTTTTTGTGGCTCTAGGGGCCTTCAGATTAACATATTTGTATTCATCTTTTAAATTTTTTCTTCACAATATGGTTTTTTATTTATATGTTAGTAATTTTTTCAGTTTATCTTATGGTAGCCATATCAAATTCCCCAACTTTTTCCTTTGAAAGAAGGATATGAACTGTAATAAAATGTTTTAGAGGGTTATAGATTACAAAATAAAATACTTAGCATATAAATTTCTATATTTAATTGTTAATTCATTATTTGTGCTACTCAAGCAGACGGTGTGGTAATTTGCCTATAAAAAATATGTTGATCAATTCTGTGAAAAAGCCTGGCATACAATTTGTTCAAATTTTATGACACTATAAACTGACTTCAAATTAAAAAAAATCAGTTGAGGAATAAATGTGATAAGCATGAATAACTCTAACAAAGACTGCCTCCCATCATGTTAAAACAGTAAAAGTAGAAAGAATATCAAGGCTGCTGAAGAGCCCTGCATGAGAGTGGTCTTTAGGAAAATCATTAAGAAAAACACACAGTAGTTTCCAATCTTATTTGGAGTTAAAAAAACAGGGATGGTACATTTCCACGTGATTGGAGTTGATGGTATAATATTAACTAATGAAAACCTCAGCCCATCATCTGTGTTCCTATTGAGTTCCTCATTCAGAGCAACGTCAAATGAACTTTATTTATTACCATTAAGAGAGTTTAGTGTACATTGTTTATATTGAGCAATGGTCAGAATCCAAAATAGTCTGGATAGAATGAAATGGTAGGTGACAATTAGTGGAACTGGTTAGAGAGTCCTGAAATCTGTTTTAAAAATCACCTGCCTTGGGGTACCTGAGTGGCTCAGTCATTAAGCATCTGCCTTCGTCTCAGGTCATGCTCCCAGGGGTTCTGGAATACAATCCCCCATCAGGCTCACTGCTCAAAAGGGAGCCTGCTTCTCCCTCTCCCACTCCCCCTGCTTGTGTTCCCTTTCTCGCTGTGCCGCTCTCTGTCAAATAAATAAATAAAATCTTTAAAAAAATTAAACAGAATCACCTGTGAATGCTGGTTCGTATTTAAGTTGGCTTGTACAGATGTGGCTCCACCAGTCATTTATTGCAGGCTGTCACTTCATGGGTCAGGCGTCTGTTTTGATTGAGCAATGACTCTGACTTTCCCAGTGTTTAATGTTTTGACTATCTCCTCTGCAGAGAAGTATAAATGAGAATTGTTTGTTGTTATAAAATTATGGGTTGTCTCTGGACATTTTTTGTGGCTCTAGGGGCCTTTTCTTTTAAGAGCTCTAAAAGCATGGGGTACAAGCAATAAATATACTAGCAGAGCAAATGGAAATGATTTGGGGTATTTTTTTTGTCTTCAAATTTGCTGTGACTGACAGTTTGATAAGGATTCTAAAAAAGGTCATGTGATTCCAGGGTTCTGTATAGAATTTGGAACAAAGGAGACAATAGTCTAATCATACTTCTATGTGTATTTTCACCAGCTTACACGGAATCTGGAATATTTTTATAGGTGTCTTCTACTGGCATGCTGCTGGGAGGTGCTACTAGCAATGACATAAGAGTATTCAGGAAGGAGAAACAAGGACTTTTCCCTCTGGGGAAAAGAGTTAGAAAAAGAGGAGAGTTAGAGAAATAAAATTGAAATATATAAGATAAAATCTTCCTCAGTGAAGTGGATATAAGAAAGGCCTAGTATACAATAGAAAGTGTGAAATTTGAGGGGAGAAGGTGAATTCTTGATCACAGATACAATTCAATGGGAACACTAGATGAACAGCAATTGGGGGTGATGAGAAAAATCTGTGTTAAGAGCTGAACTCACCAGTTATCATTCAAACCTGAGATTATTTTGTTCTTTGATTGCTTAAAGCAGTTGTTCTCAACTGGGGGTAATTTTGCACTTCTAGGGGACATTTGGAAATGTCAGGATACCCTTCTGTTTGTCACAACTAGGGTGGTTTCAGTGGTATCTAGTGGATACTGACCAGGGATGCTATTAAACTTCCTACAATCCACAGAATAGTCTTCCACAACAAAGAATTATCCAGTCTCAAATGTCAATATGGCCAGACTGGAAAATACCAGGCTAAATTAATAGAAAACTGTTTGCCTTGGGTGAAGTATAACATATTCCATGTTCACTGGATACTTAAGTATCAGAAATAACTGCATTGGTTTAAAAAAATACACTCTCAATTTACTATTTTTTAAAAAGATTAAGTTATTTATTTTAGAGAGAGAGAAAGAGAGAGAGTGCGTGCATGCAAGAGTGGGGAGAGGGGCAGTGGGCGAGGGAGCCAGAGAGAATCCCAAGCAGACTCCTGCTGACTGTGGAGCCCTACTTGTCGCTGGACCCCACTACAAGAGACCACCACCCGAGACCGACCCAAGAACACGACCTCAGCTGAAACCAAGAGTCCAATGTTCAACCAACTGAGCCACCCAGGCACTTCTCAATTTATTATTTTTTAAAAGACTTTATTTATTTATTTGACAGAGAGAGGTCACAAGTAGGCAGAGAAGCAGGCGGGGTGAGGGGAAGCAGGCTCCCCACTGAGCAGAGAGCCCGATGTGGGGCTCGATCCCAGAACCCTGGGATCATGACCTGAGCCGAAGACAGAGGCCTTAACCCACTGAACCACCCAGGTGCCCCTCAATTTACTATTTTTATAAGACAGTATTTTATATTTTTCACATTTTCAGACAAACTAATTTGTACTCAAGTTGTGGGGTTCACTTTGTATCATTTTTCCTTTTTTATACCTTCTTGACATGAATTCCTTTTGTTTCCTGTCTGTCTTGTTTTGTCATTTTGTTTAACTACCATTTCTACAACTGAATTAAGAATTTTCCTATTCTACCTCCTATACTGACAGCAATACTTTGCTTTTCCCAAAATTCTGGCCAAATTCCAATTGAGTAATTATATTTCACCTTTCAGAATTTGTCATGTGGTTTCTGTTTCTGAAATGTGCCTAATTTTCTTGCATGCTTCAAGTATGTAATCTTTAGTTATGGCAATATTTCAGGCAACAGGATAAAAAGGGAAGACCAATGCTTATGTGGTATATATACTCCTACCATTTTTTCTTCTAATTTCTGCAGCTTTGAGGGTTCTTGAAAAAGAATAGGTATTGATAGCAGAGATTCACCATTTCTGTGTGTGACTCTGTTTTCCTTACTGACAATATTCTGGTATTATTTAACCAGAAAGAGCAACATCAATTTAATTTAACAAAGAAATATAGAGATTTTTATGTGACAGACATCGTTACAGGTGCTTTAAAAACATTAACTTATTTAATTTTTATAACAACACATGAGGTACGGGTGTTAATGTTATCTCATTTTACCAACAAGGAAATAAAGGCAAGAAGAAACTAAATAGCTTGTTTGAAGCCATTCAACTAATAAATGACAGAGCTAAATTTCAACCTAGGTAGTCTGGCTCCACAATTCACACTTTGAAACACTAATTCACACTTTGAAACACTATCTTTTATATTATATATGGTATAGTTGCATATATAAGACATGCATACACATATATGCACATTAATGTACATAAAGTACTTAAGATAGAGTTGTTCAAACTATGTGCTATAATTCTTTGCTTATTTTATATGCATAGCAGTCTTAGGAGATAGGTACACTTATTTACCTTTTTGGAGTTGAGCACTTAAATAACTTGCCTCAAATCACACAACTAATCAGAGTGGAAGAAATGTGATGTGGACCCAGGAAATTCGGCTTTAGTCCAAATATGGAACACTACAACTCCCTATTAATAAGCTGTTAAATGACTTTCCTACACCAAGTAATTTTTTTTTTTTTTAGTATAAACTTTAACTGGATATTGTTCTTAGCAATAATACTGTTTTTTTTGTTTTGTTTTTTTGTTTTTTTTGTTTTTTTGCAAATTGTTTTTTAGCTTGCTATCCCATTTCCAATAGTGAGTATAAAAGAAGTATACAGGTGGGTTTCTTAGCCTCATATAATGTATATACCATTCTTATGTTAGCTGTGTGTTTCTTTTCTGGAAATTATTCAAACCCCTCTAAATTTCAGGTAAAATTCTAGCAATGCAAATATATCTGAAAAATACATTTAAAATCATCCTGCTGTCTTAGCCGTGGTTTCTTTTCCTTGTTATGTCCTCAGTGTTATCTCACCAACTGTTGCTTATGCAAATAATGAAGGTCTTATTTCTAATAATTAAGCACTGAAATAATGTTTTAACTTTTTCATACAACAAAGTTTGTTGTGATGTTCTTTATAATATCTACTGTTGGGAAAATAAAACAATGTCAACAAAAAATATAATTATTAAGTCAATTATAGTATATCAGTAGGATGGATTAGACTGCTGCTCTTAACATATTTAGAAAAAATATGTTGTGTAATAGGAAACACTTTTATTATGCTAACACATAAAAAGATAAGATACAATATCTACTCTTTAAAAATAAGCATAGCAGAAAAGATTAAAAGAAAATACATTAAAATATACTTTATAAATATTTACTGGAAATTAGGTATTTTTCACTTTAAAACTTAATGCTTAGTATTCAGGACTGAAACATTTTCTGTTTAGATGATTAAGTCTTGAGATTAATACTGATTTTTTAAAAATTATTAGAAGCCATTTATTTGACTATTTAGGCATGGAATCTGTTCTGTTTTCCAAATGTATTCACTTTCATATAAAATAATGAGAAGGAAACATTTCAATTCATTGAAATTTATTGAGAAATTGATGTATGCAAAGACCCTGTAGGGGATCTTCAAGGTAAAAATAATAGTAAGGTATGGTCTCTGCTCTCTAGGAACCCATAGGCAGGTGTAAATGCTTGCAACACTCAGTAGATTGTGAGAGTTCTATGGAAGAGATACACATAAAAACATACGGGAACTTAGGTAAACATAGTTCTGGGCTGTGGGTATCTGAGGAGCCTTCCATGAAGTATGCCATCCAAGCAGAATTTTGAGGATGAGGATCTCACAAACAGAGAAGGGGATTTTTAAAAGTAATAAAAAAGTAATAATTTATCTAATTTGTAGTTTCAAAGTTTTGTATACCAAACCCCAAATAGCGATTTTTCAATATCAACTCCACATAACTCTTCTAATGTCTTGGTACCTTCTTATTTTGCTATACAGATCTGTTTTGAAACATTACTGTCTTTTGTTCCTCTACTTTTCATGTAAGTCTAAGTAGCAGGATATGAGCATAAGCTTCATATTCATGAGCTACTCATTCTTCAAGCCTCATTACTTTCTAATCTTTAGTTACTATTTACTACTGAAGGACCCAAAAGCTAAAGGGGTTCCTAAGTAATAATAATTTGTTTTTCATAAAACATCCCATCAGTGTTATTACTAATTTCCTGTGCTCTTCTTTGTTGTAAATCAGTAATCACAGTAAGTAGAGAGTTCATCTTGCTATACCACCTCCAAATAAGATTAAGTTCAAAATTACATTTTAAAAAACATACCACTTATACAGAAGCAAATGATGATAATAAAATGTTTACTGATTGACTGAAGTAACTAACTAAAAGGAATGCCTTTTGGATTTGGACTTGAGTTGTATTTTTCAACTGATTCCCTAAACACTCTTCCCTTAGAAATCCTACTTAAGCATTTCCACTTAAATTGGTCTTTGACAGCATGGTTATTGGGAGGAGAGCAGTTCTTAATTTTTCTCTCTATAAGTTATGTCTAAAAAAGGTCCCCCTGAAGATGAAATCAGAGAGTGGAATGAACTGCTTAGGTTATTGATACCTGCCATCACCTAAATCTCAGAGCAGCATACCCTAAATCTTCAAAGGCTCCGCTGACATTTTCATGCCATTTTTATTTCACCCAGACCAAATCTGAAAGTATTTCAAGAGCAAATGCAGGCTCGTCATATTACTATTTCTCTCAAAAAATACCACGGAATTGCAACAGTAATTCACACACCCTCTCTCAAAGTGTTTAAAACTTAAGGATAGTTCACCATCTAAATCACTGGGCAGTTTTACCATTTTTTATGGCAGTCGTATTCCTTTAAACTTCTTTGCCGGATGTTCATTTTGTTCATATGCTTAGTGCCTTGTCATTTTGACTATCCTTGGCTAATGCGCTCAAGCTGAAAAATATGGCCTGAAGGAAATTGGCTTCTGGCTCTTATCATAATAGCACAATGGCAAGTCTCCAGATGCCCTAAAGTGCCATAACACAGAATATTTGCATACTTCATCTTACATGGTAGGCAACAAGAATACCTGGCATTGTTAGAATACAGCTCGGAAAGCTGACAGAGGAGTTGCCCATACCGAAGTCTTCCTGACATTGGACTGAAAATTGAGATCCAATACATGGTTGAATTATTGTTTTAAGAAATAGGAAATTTCATTCTAAATTGTGGAAATATTCCACATGTTCACTTATTGTACTTAATTAAGGCAAAATTTTTTTTCCCTTTGGTGTCATTTACCAATGTTTCTGTTTCTCTTTTCCCCTGTACTATCTGTATGCAATCTGTATCATATACCCACACTGGAACAGTTGTTTCTGAAAACACAGAGAAGGTGATAGGAGATAAGAAACTGTGTGAAACACATACGGTTATCAAAACGATCTTTGTGAATAACCATGTAATTAAAATGTGTAGAGTTTGCTGTAAGTATAATCTGATTGCTGATATTCTCTATGGTAAAGTCCACTAACGTCAGAAGATGCAAATAAAATTATTTTTCTGTGAGGAGAAAAGCCTTAAAATCTTTTGTTTCTAAGCTCAAGGCCACTCTACCATTTATAAAGCCACAACTTTTTCTCTTTCCAAAAAAGACAGTAAAAAGAAAGAAAAAAGTCCCCTGATTTCACAGTTATTGTTTTTTCTCTGATTTGATTTGGCTTGTGGTTTTCATACCTATAATTTCAAGAACTACAAGATTTAAAAATTACAGGCACACATGAGAAATGTAACATTGAACATCAGTAAATGACAGTCTTGTGTTCATGCATTTTTGCCATATCACTGGCTACCTGCTACACTGCAGACAACTGTAGAATTTCTAATATGGTAATAAGTCAATCATAGCTCTTGGACATAGAAATGAAAACACAATGCCTGAGGAATACTTCCAACACTTTCAATAAGAATGAATAAAAATGAGAAATTGTGTTATCTGTGACACTAATGATTTTAGGCTAAATCGTTCATTTAAATGTATTTTTTATTAATTTTTTATTTTTTATAAACATATATTTTTATCCCCAGGGGTACAGGTCTGTGAATCATGTATTTTGAAAGTGAACTTCCTGAACTTAAAAATAACTTGGAATCTTTTAGTTCCTAATAAAATTCTGTCATTTAGATAGCCAAAATAAAGAATGGGAGAGTCTACCAAATACCTCAAAACCCTTAACATATAGTTGCTTCCTTTCCCTCGATTATCTTCCTTTAATATAGCCTTTTCCTTTAGATCTGAAATTCGGAGCCTGGAGCTAGAAGGAAATTTACTGTGGTCTTAGTATGGAGACCAAATTTGCTGAAACCTTTGGGTAGAATTAAGAAGTGAGTCACCATGCAATGATGATTTCAGTCTAAATAACATATGTCTTAATGCAGTGTGTTTAGATTAGTCTTACCCTAAGAGGTAAAGAAATCAGGATTGTGAGGGTTGGGCCTCTGGAACAGAGACTAAATGGAGCCTGTTCAGAATCTTCAGGTCTGATTTGTGCTTGAAGCATCTGATGGAAGCAAAACAACAAGCATTATGGATGAGAGCAGGACTGGAAATTAATGGCTAGAACTAGAAGAACGATTTATCTTGATATTTTAGTGTTTAAATTTTATAGCAATAAATAAAGTACAAACATAAAAAAAGAAAGACCAGGCTTTTTTATTGACTTGAATACCAATCAGGGAAAATAAAATGCCTGTGAGTTTAAAATGAAAGTAGATTTGGTTTTGCTGATCACGGCTGGTAGGAAGCAGCCAGCTAGATGTCTCAAATCTCACTTTCAAAAAGCCTATTTTCTATTGGTGATGATAAATTTGCCCCTTGCTTATACTTATCAGTGGGTGTTCAGTTGTTACAGCAGATTGGAAGTGATTCAGTTCATTTCTGGTATATTTTCAAAAGCAGGGAAGGATTTCACACTCAGTGGTATGCTGCTTCACCAAAAGTAAAGAATATTACAGCTTATGGGAGTGATAATTAAAACCAATAATAACCTAGAAGTCTCCCTGGCTCTGCAATGTTGGGAATAATACTTTACCATTGTCTACCTGTCCGGCTGGGAATGTTCTCACTGGCTCTAAATCAGGCTGAAACTATGATTCAAATGGGAAATGCTGAAATCATATTCCAAAGCTTTCATGTGGAGAGCAAAAATATGCAAATACATGTTGCAATGTTGAAGGTGGTGTATAAAACTAATATATTATACAGGAAAAAAATTAAAGTCTCTTTCAAGGTATGGTCTACCATCTTATGTACAAGGGAGAAACAGGAAACATTTTTAGTCAACAGATGAAGTAGGGTAAACTCACAGAAGAAAATGTCTAGCATGTTCTAAATGTTGTAGAAATAATATAATATAACCCATGTCAAATAGTCTCTGACATACATATTTACTCTTGATTTCCTTTATAAATTAGTGAGTCATGCTTTTCATTAAAAAAGCAAACTAAATGAGTTATCCAAATAAGATGCAGAGGAAAGAATCACACCATCCAAATAGTAAGTGGTTACAGAAGTCATTGTATTGTTTTGGAATGCTTCAATTATAAAAATAAGAGAATCGACATCCATCAAGATGTTAACTCTGTACGGACAATTGATAGGTTTGTGCCCCTTGGGGGTTTAATTTCACATTTCACACTTTTGTAAAGAAGTAATCAGAAATGTTTCCAGAAGAAAATACTTTATTTTACATGGTGTTATGGACTGAAATTACTATGTATGGGAAGTGGGGTGGGAGGTAGGTAGGTAAATTTATAAAACTTATAGGGTGCCTTAGCTTAGTTGGTTGAGTGTTCACCTCTTGGTTTGGGCTCAGGTCATGATCTCAGGATTGTGTAATGGAGTCCTGCATCAGACCCATGCTCAGCTCGGAGTCTGCTTGTCCCTCCCTCTCTCTAATCCTCCCCACAATAGCACTTTCTCTCTCTCCGTCTCTCTAAAATAAATAAGTAAATCTTTAAAACTTTTAACTGTTTGAACTATGAGTTATGTTGACAATTTCTTTGCTTCTGAGAATGCAGCCCTTAAGAGAAATATACATTGGGATCAACCTAACTTCTATATAAATCTTTTTGTTAAAAACAAATAGCTACTTGGGGCACCTGGGTGGCTCAGTGGGTTAAGCCTCTGCCTTCGGCTCAGGTCATGATCTCAGGGTCTTGGGATCAAGCTCTGCATCGGCTCTCTGCACAGCAGGGAGCCTGCTTCCTCCTCTCTCTACCTGCCTCTCTGCCTACTTGTGATCTCTGTTTGTGGAATAAATAAAGAAAAATCTTAAAAAAAATAGCTACTTACCCAAATATTGTATGCTGCCTAAATATTATCCTTTGTATGTATTAACATAAATATAGAGGGTACAAATCCAGTATCAACCATAAAGCCTGTTCAACCTTGAGAAAGTCACTTAACTTCTCAGCCTCAATTTCCACATTTGTAAACGGACATCATCATCATCATCATTTTTAAATCATAGGGTGGCTATAATCATTATATTATTTAATATATAAAAAGTGCTTAAAACAAGGCTTTGCAATGCTGTGTTATATTAAATATTACCTTTATTACATTATAGGTCTTATAATTGAATAAGCATTCCTCTTAAATAACTATGCCAATAGATTTCTCACACAGTTCTTAGTATTTTTTCATTTATTTATTAATTTAGAAAAACATTTATTATTTATTTCTTATGTGCTATCCTAGATAGGAAGATGATGAAAACTCTATCTCCATCCTTTATTATTTAGCCTAAGCCTAGGCTCTCATAATATAGGAAGCCAACTCCAGGAAGCTTAAAGAAGATTGAAGCTTAATTTCCCTCTTGGGTAACATTCTAAGTCAGCAGACAAATCTGTTTCACATGGTTATTCAGAAACCCAGATTCTTTTAATCTTTTGTCACCATCCCCGACTACATTGCCACAGTAAGGTAGCCACCACATCTGGGCTGTAGTTGCTGGGAAGTAAAAAAAAGAGTCATGGAAGAGGCATGCCCCCTCTCTTATGGGGGGCCTTGAGTGAGGCACACACTCTGTCTCTGCCTACTTTCCATCTGTGAAAATTCAACAAACATGGCAACTCTAATTGCAAGGGAGACTGGAAATGTAATATGGACAGGCAGCCAAGTCTCTGGCTATTGCCAAGGAACACGGGGAAAGGGATTTTGTTTGACAACTAGCGGTCTCTAACAAATAGCCTTCTGAAATCCACTTTTTCCTGAAGGGGAACAGTAATTACAAGGCAGTGTGAAACGGCTAATACAATTAGATGCATATAGTCAATTTAAACAAGTCAGAAAAAGCCACAAGCACCTAAGTATCTTGTTAAATCTCCGTTTCTCTAAATGTGCTTCTTGGCTCAATGTTAGCCTAGGCTAGAGTTTTCACCTATGTCCAGTGCAGTGAGAAAAATAAGGGTAATATGGTAAGCTCCCACAAATCCAAATTATTTTCATTAAAAAGCTTTTTTAAAATTCTGAATTTATGCTCTTATATTTTGCTGTTAAAATGTCCTTTCTTGAAATGATGCAGTCAGAAGGCAAGTTTTATTTGGATTAGAATGTCTTTAAGTTTTAGCCTCTTTTTTGCATCGATGTTCGCCTTTGCCCAAAGTGCAGTTGTATACTGAGATTCAAACTGTGGTCAGGGAAAATACAATGATCTGTGAATGTGAGAACCACTTGTCTTTTTTGTATCATTTTATAAAATATTGTATTTTTGACAAACTGGAAGAAAATACAAATACTTGAATACAATATTATTAGAGATAATTTTTTAAAAAAACATAATATGGTTCCCATAGAAATACAAAATAAACACTTTTCAATAAGTTCATTTAGTTCATTGATTAATGAAGATGTTTTAAAAAATTGATTAATTAATAAGATGTTTTAAAAAAATTCAAAGGCGAATTCAAAGAATACACATATTTGGGCATCCAGAATGCTGAGTGAATTTAGAAGTAGATGCAAAACTGGTAAGTATCTACAAGGCAATAATCAGTTACATCTCCACCAGACACGATAACATTTATTTACATAAGATAAGAATAATTTATATTACCATCATATTTCTATAACTTATATAACTTTAAATAGTTTAAAACGACAATGGGAATTGGAGATAATTCAGAAGACCATTCTCAACAAGACACCTAATGATCATTCTTTTTTTTTTTTAAGATTTTATTTATTTATTTGACAGACAGAGATCACAAGTAGGCAGAGAGGCAGGCAGAGAGAGAGAGGAGGAAGGCAGGCTTCCCGCTGAGCAGAGAGCCTGATATGGGGCTCGATCCCAGGACCCTGGAATCATGACCTGAGCTAAACCCACTGAGCCACCCAGCCGCCCCCCCAAAGATCATTCTTGCCCATTTTAAGTCACTCACAATTTTCCCAGATAATAATAAAGGGCTTTGATGTCCCCCTTGCCATTTGACATATCTTTTTTCAAGTCAAAATTTAATAATGTAAATTTATTGTGAAAATATTTGATCCCTATTTTAGGAATAACTATGTATTATTTATTATAATATTCAGGATATTGTTGGTGTCCATAATTATCATTATTTTTAGTCATTGTAAATATGACACATTTTTTTCATTAGAATAAAACTGGAGAGTGTGATTCAGTAACTAATCAGGGCAAAACTTATGAAAAATATAAGGTTCATGAACATAATGAGGACTCTGAATAGAAGAGTAATCTGCTTTAAAAATCTTCATTGTGTGGAATTATGTGTTCTGCCTGGGTTTTTGCATCACAGCAATTGTATAAATCTCTACTCTCAAGAATGTTATCTCCAGAAGTTCATCCAATGTCGCCAATTATTGGCCTAATATAAGAAAACAAAGCATTCATTGATTCTAGAAACAAAGGAAAAGGGAAAATAAGGAATGAGTGTGTATTCTGTGTACATAAAAGTGATGGTGAATGTTGAGTAGGGTGTTAAAAGTAGGGTGGGGGCGCCTGGGTGGCTCAGTGGCCTCTGCCTTCAGCTCAGATCATGATCTCAGGGTCCTGGGATCAAGCCCTGCATCGGGCTCTCTGCTCAGCAGGGAGCCTGCCTCCCCCCCTCTCTCTGCCTGCCGCTCTGCCTACTTGTGATTTCTGTCTGTCAAATAAATAAATTAAAAAATATATCTTTAAAAAAAGTAGGGTGAATGTTGAGAGGCAATTGAACTAACTATAGTGTATCGAGGGTTCACTGGGAAAACATATGAAGAACGCTAAGCATTTGGCATGTTAAGTCACACCAGCAATAACAGCTGTGGCAAAAGATGGGAAAAGTCTTTGAATAACTTAAGTTTGACTTCTTTCTCCAATAGTTTTCAAACTTTCTAATCTCAGGATTTCTTAACTCTTTCTAAAAATTATTAGGAACATCAAAAAAGTTTTTGAAAAAATTGTGGGTTATAGTTATTGAAATTTGTTAGATATAAAAAGAGGGAAAAGTTTAAACTATGCATTAATTCATTTAAAAATAAGAATAATAATATAGTTACATACAACTATTTGTAACTATATATAACATAGTTATATGATATATAACATAGTATATAATTATATGCTATAAAATTATAATAATAAATATAATAAACCCATTATATGTTATTTTCAGTAAACTTTTTAAAAGAAATAACTACATTTTTAAAAACAAATATTTAGTAATGAGTGACCTTATTTTCATTTTTATAAATATCTTCTTTAATGATTGCCTTAATTAAAGATATTTGGATTCTCTTTCTGCTTCTACATTGTTGCTTGGGTTGGATTATATGAAGAAAATCCCACTACACATTGTTAGAAAAGGGAGGACCTCTGCAACCCTAGAAAAGTCTTGAGAGTGTCCCCATTAGGGTCACTGAATGTCATTTTTAGAATTGCTACCCTAGTCCATTTACGATCAGCCTCTTCTAGATAATTTTAGCTTCTGCCTTCAACCTCACATAAAGATCTTCCTTCTTATTTCATTGAGAAAAAAAAACACACACATCATAAACTCTATCTACATGCACTTGTGCTTATATAATCTTCCAACTTTCCTTTTCCTTCAGACAAAGTACTTGTGCTCTTTAATTATGACAGCCTGTATTATTTTCACCTCTGTTAAACACTAAGGATATTGTTCTAGTATTTCTCCTTTTTATGTCTAGCATCACTTTAATACATCATTTCCATCAGCATATAATCATAGTGTTTATTTTCCAACATTTAAAACAAAACAGAATAAAATAAAATGAAATGAAATAAGATAGAATAAATCTATCTTGAGTCTACATTCCTGTCTACTTACTATACTATTTTGGTTACCTCTTAGAGCAATACCCCTGTAGAACTGCTTACATTCACTACCTCTGATTTATCTCTTTTTATTCTCACATGAATTTTCTCCAATAAATCATTTTCTCTATTTCTTTACAAAATTGCCACTGTGATGGTCAACATACACTTTGCTAAATTTGATGTCGATTTTCAATATTCATATTACTTCACTTAGGAACAGCGTTTGATGGTTGGCCACTTGCAACTATGCCAATCATTTTTTTTTCATTTGGCTTTCCAGACTCCCTCCTGGGTTTTTTCTACCTCATTTGCCTCATATTGCCATTCCCTATTGACTCTCCCCATCTCTCCTACTTAGTATATATTTCCACTGTCTTAAAGTTCAGTCCTCAGATTTCTTCTGTTCTGTTTATATTCACACCCTTTATAATTCAAATTTTATCTCTTCTGAACCTCAGAATCAAATATCCAAATGATAATACATAGATCTACTTGAATGCCTAATGGATATTTAAAATTTAACATATTGGCACGCCTGGGTGGCTCAGTGGGTTAAAGCCTCTGCCTTTGGCTCAGGTCATGATCCCAGGGTACTGGAATCAAGCCCTGCATCAGGCTTTCTGCTCAGAAGGGAACCTGCTCTCCCCCCCCCACCGCCTGCCTCTCTGCCTACTTGTGATCTGTGTCTTTCAAATAAATAAATTAAAATTAAAAAAAAATAAAATTTAACATATCAAAAATCTTATTAATGACAATCCCTCCTGCATTTTATTCTTTTTAGTTTTCCTCATTTTAATAAATGCCATTCTACCTGTCAATTATTCAGGGCCCAAACTTTAGTTTTATTCTTGGCCTTTCTCTCTTTATCATATCCTATATGCAATTACTCACCTAAATTCCCTTTACCCTCCCTCTCCAAAGTATTCTGTTCTAGTATACCATCAAATATACTAAATAATATTACAGGGGTAATTTTGTGAGTATTCTGATTTTCTATCTTCTCTACTTGGCTCCCTACACTCTAGCCTCAGAACAGTAGAATTGAAACTATGATCATGTTTTTTTCTCTCTGCGAAGTCCTCTAATAATTTTCAGTCCCACGGAGATTAAAAACTACACTTTCTCTTAATCCCCTTTACCTATTTTTGCCTGCCTGCCCCAACCCCTCCCTGCTCTGGTAACCAGTTTGTTTCCTGTGTCCATGAGTGTATTTCTGTTTTGTTAGTCCATTTGTTTTATTTTTAGCATAGGAAATAGAGTCAATAATATTATAATGATGCATGGTGACAGACAGTAACTAGACATAATGGGAATCATTTCACAATGTATAAAAATATTGAATCATTATGATGTACACCTGAAACTAATAGGATATTTTATGTCAATTATACTTCAATTAAAGAAAGAAAGAGCTAAAGTTCCACCAAAGCCTCAGGGCCCTAAAAGTTCTAATCTTTTTTTTAACTTTCTGGCTTCATTTCACACAACTATTACTTTACCTTCCTCTGCTTCAACCATTCCGGCACCTTGCTGTTCTGAAGCGTAACAAGCATGTTTCCAACTGTCTGATAAGCCCTACTCTCAGACCTCCACATGAGATCTTGCCCCTTTCAGATCTTTGTTCAAAGATCAACTCCTCAGTAAGACCTCCCCTGGCCTTTCTATTTAAAATTAAAACTCTTTCCACAGTTATCCCTGTTCACTGTTCTCTTTCTCCTATCACTTATTAGCAACTATTATTTTTATGGGTTTTTTTTTTCTACCATATCTTCAGCTTAGCATTTGGTTAAAATTCAATAAATATTTCTGAGAAAAATTAGCAGACTCATCATGTCTGCTCCCTTCTCAGTAAGCCAAGCCACTATTAATATATTAATAGAAACCCATTTACTTCAAAGAGAGAAACTCCTTGGGAATCAGCCGCAATCATGGCCAGGACTTAGTAAAGTCACGATTTCTGTTCAATTCTATGATATTTATATTCTAAACTATGCAGGAGCTCAGAAAATATTCTTCTTGAAAATAACTGCTTAGATAATTCTAACCCAATCAGAAAAAAAGTCAAAATTAGTAATACAAATAGGAGGAACTCTTACTATAGAGAGATGAGAAATGTGTACATGTATACAGAGAAAGAGAGAGAGAGACATATATACACATAATTAGTTAGGAATAATTGTAACTCTAATTACAAAATTGTAATTGTAATCTTGTAAGATTGAAAGAAAATAAGAAAAGTATTTTAGAATTATAACTAAAGTAAAATACTACAAATATGATAAAAATCTTAGGCTATGTTTTCTTTTTTGTTTGTTTGTTTTATTTTGTTTTGTTGAGGAGGGCTATGTTTTCTTAAAAGGCCAACAAATAGGAGGAAGAAGGAGAAAATTATTAGGAATATATATATTAAAAAGAGCAGGGAAAGTGATTTATTATGATGAACATGAAAAATTAAAACTTACTCTTTGCTTTTTACTTTTGATAAGTAGAGATTTTTTGTTAAGTAGTTATTTTATAAACTTAAAGAAATCAATTTACATACTTAACAAATCAATTTAGAAGACATATTTCAACCGTGAGTTGACCAGATAATTAGAGAAAAATATAAACAAATAGCACCAAAGCACAAAGATACTAGCTTCTAATTTAAAACGAATAAGCATAAGTGGTATAATTTCCCTCAAGTTATAAAAGAAGGAAATTCCAATCATATGTTACTTACAAAGGAAATCTCTAAATCTCCACCATGTAGTAAGGTTGCAAATAAAAATCTAGAATATGACCATATCAGAGAAGTTAAAAATTTTAAAAAAAGAAGAAGAAAAAATAATAATGGTAAAACTATCATCTTAAGTGTTAGTTTCCTAGCATGACATAATAAAGTACTGCAAAGTGGGTTAGACAGTACAAAGTTACTCTCTCACAGTGTTGAAAGCTAGAAGTATCGACAAATCACATTCCCTTGAAAAGTTCCAGAGAAGGATCTATGTTTTGCCTCTCTCCTAGCTTCTGATAGCCTCAGGCACTCCATGGCTTGCAAAGTGCTATCTTCTCCCTGTATATTTTCACATGGCATCTCCCCGTGCGTGCCTGTCTGTGTCCAACTTGGTTGTTTTTATAAGGACATCAGTCATACTAAAGTAGGGGTCTATCCTATTCAAGTATGATGTCATCTTAACCAATTGTATTTGCAATGACCCTATTTCTAAGTAAGGTCACATTCTGAGGCACAGGTGATTAAAACTTCAACAAATGATTTTCTTTTGGAGGGGGGCACAAATTAATCCCTAACATCATACAAATAAAATTCAAGACAGTCATTATATTAAAGGAGAAAACAAGTTTGTATTCATAACTAATACCCATAATGAATATGTGAGCAATAGTTATGTGTCAAATAACATAACTGCAAAATAAATAAAATATTTTGGCATACAAAGAAAAATTCAAAGAAATATAAATTAATTGGAAGATTCTTAGCAAAAATCCCACAGAATATGATGAATCAGGCAATAAAAGTAAATAAAGAAATGCACTTGAAAAAATAAAATAAAGTTAATTAATAGATACTTAATCAAAATACTTCACTACATAAGAAATAAATTTATTTTATTTTCAGTATCTACTGAAGATTTTAAAAACATGGATAATATATTAGGTCATAAGGAAAATATGATGTATATAATGTTAGTATGTTCTAGGTTCTGTTCAAGTAGTATCTCTGTATATTATTCACATTATGTTATATAGGACAAGAAATTTATAAAAGTTTAAAATTTAAAAACTGCCATCAGGATATATTTTATAAAACAGGTTGAAGAGAAAATAAAATATGTAATAATAGATTAGCTATGAATTCACAAATGGGCTTATATCTTAAAGTTTTAATACTTTATTATTCATAAAAATGCATGATCTAAGCTTTAAGCTCAAGAAGCAGGTAATAAGGATAACTATAAGAAATACATAATACAAATACAAATAATTATTCAGAGAACAAACAATGAATAGGACAAAGGCATAAAGTAAAATGTACTAATGTATGGAAATACGCTTTAAAAGACAAGAAACAGCTAAAATAAATTTGTGAGTGTTGGGTCCGTTATCAAAGGAACGAGACTGAGACAAAGTTACGCAAAGCCTTATTCTATGCCAAGCATTAGAAGTTAGACTGACCGGCCAAGGAAATGAGGCTGAGACAAAGTGAAACTTATGTAAAGCTTTATTCTATGCCAAGCATTAGAAGTCAGACTGACTGGCCAGGGCCGCCTCTGAAGAGAGCCACGCCCCTTGGTCTTACAGGCTAGTTTTTATTGGGCACAATCGCAGACATCTACATATGTGGCTTTGGCTGATTGGATGTCTCCTACCTGTGTGTTTTAGTAACGGTTACCAATGGCCTTGTTTTAGGTGTTGTGTTTTAGTAACAGTTACCTGGAACCGAGAACAGTAACTTTTCTAGACAACAAAATGTCTACCTAGGCAACATGGAGTCACTATGGCTAAGTAGGCCCAGGCAGGCCCTAGGGGATTA
The DNA here is from genome assembly GCF_022355385.1 of Mustela nigripes. Taxonomy (NCBI): domain Eukaryota; kingdom Metazoa; phylum Chordata; class Mammalia; order Carnivora; family Mustelidae; genus Mustela; species Mustela nigripes. Next base: position 44,416,691 of record NC_081562.1, on the reverse strand, counting down.
ATGTGTTTTAATGTGGAATCGACCCCAACAGTGAGCAAATAGTGACTATATTTCAATAATTATTTTAAAATTTCTACATTTATTATCTTTCTAATTGAGCTGATTTTGAATAAATTCAAGTTATTTTAAATTTCTCTTTATATTACTTCTTTATTGATTTGAAAAATTAAATGTAGTGAAAGCTCTGGAAAATAGAAATAATTAAGATGGACTCTATATTCAATGTAAAGAGATCAGTAATCATGGAGAAAATTTACTTTTTTTTTTTTAAGATTTTATCTATTTATTTGACAGAGAGAAATCACAAGTAGGCAGAGAGGCAGGCAGAGAGAGAGAGAGGAGGAAGCAGGCTCCCTGCTGAGCAGAGAGCCCGATGTGGGACTCGATCCCAGGACCCTGAGATCATGACCTGAGCCAAAGGCAGCAGCTTAACCACTGAGCCACCCAGGCACCCAGAGAAAATTTACTTCTACAGAAAACCATGGACCCAGAGAATTCTTTAGGTGAGTTTTTTCACACTTTCAAGCATGATTATTATGCTATGTTTCAGAGAATGAAGAAAATTTAAAAAGACATACAAAGATCACTTTATTTAGCTATATTAATTTTTATACAAAGTTAAAAAAAGACAGAACCAAAAATATCACTGACTAATGTCATTTAATGTAAATGTAGACCTTCTAAATAAACTACTAACAAATTGAAATCAGCATCACATTTAATATATACGTAACTGTCTTATAATTTTTTAAACTTTTCCTGCTTTGTATCCCTTACCACTACTTCTGCTAACAGTATTCTGCTTCTGTTTTATGGAAAATCTTTCTTGTCATGTGGACTTCTTTTGAAGCTGTCAACTAACACTCCCTACTGTTTTGTCAAAAGAGTGAGAAAATTAAGAAATCTGGCTTATCAGATGATTTTATTCTTCCTAGTTATATATTTTGTTTATATGTCAGTAAATTTCCTCCTCTTTTATGTAACTATCATTGGTATTATGAAATCATTGTATCCTATCATTGAGTCTCTGTTTCATGAAACCAAAGCCAAAAATATAAAACAATTACAATCCATCTCAATCAAATAAAATTAATTTGAATAATTTAATGGTAGTTTACTCATTAGAAATCTATTATCATATCAATAAGGCAAATGAGAAAATATCACCACAGGAGATTCTGAATGTCATTTAATGATCTTCAAAAATATTGAGAAATTTAAGGAAGACTAAATCTGGAGTATTGACTTAAACCTGTATAAAATATGTACTTTAAATCAAGAGCCAACATGAAACTTAATGGCGATGCACAGGAAATCTAACTCATTAAAATCAGGAAGAAAGCAAAAATGTCTATAATTGCTATTATTATTTTATATGATTGTAGATGTTCTGGCCAAAGCATGAATAAATGAGACATACAAGAGAGGAAACTCTTAAAAAGGAAAAGCATAAAATGCAGATTTTCAGATGACACAATTGTATGTCTCCGGTGTCCTAGAGAATCAACTCAGAACTATTAGATTTAATAATAAATTTTATTAAATGCTAGATATATAATAAAAAAATACTTGAAATAATATCTCTAATCTCTGCATTGGGGATAGAAGTCTGTGGAAGGCAATAATGTGAATATGTGTGGATAAGTCTTTGCTTTAATCTTCAAGTAATATAGTGTGAGATACCACCATCCATGTTGAAGGGAATCCACTCCATCACCCCATTATTCCTGAGAATCCCTCAGCAGGGATGTCTTTACATATTCCACAGAACTATCCTTCTAAAGTGTGTACACATAACAATACTGGTCTTTCCATGAATAGTTTTCCAGTCTGCTGCAGCTCTTCTTACTCTATTATGTTTCAAATTATATTAATTCCCCAAATCACTGCTAAAATAAGGCTACCTTGTTAAACAAATTTTATCAAATGTTTGAAGACAACATAAAGGAATTACAGTCCATATAATGAAATCTGAAAACCAGATAATCAGGTTTTATTTCTCCTCTAGTCCACTGGCTAGAAACCTCCCCAGAGCTCTTTTTCCTTTGGATCCAGCTGAGCAGTATTATTTTAAAAAATCTGTTTCTCTAGATCCATAGATTCTAAGAACTCAGCTTCTAGTAGGGTGCTCCTCTTCCCTCCACCTGCATCCCAAAAATGAAAAAAAGAATGAAATGTATGGCTAATAATCTTATTGGAGATGCCCATGCCCCCCCCCCAAATCTAGTTTATTGTTAAACTGAATGCTTAAAATCTCAAACAGAAACATTGGTCTTTTGATACCATCCCATTTTCAGAACTTTCTTTATATTGGCGTATATAAAAAGTCTTGCTAGTATGGTCATTCTAAAGAAGGAAGAAGATGCCTCAAAAACAAAAGCTAGATATACCTTTAAAGTCATGGGGAAAGAAAGTGCAGGCAATCTGAAAATAGCATTTCGTCTTGGATACTGTCCAAAATGTATGCTGGCCTATTGGGCTAATCTCAGAATAGTACCCTTCCCAGTAAAATAAAATAAATTCTAGAATGAAATAAATTAAGTAGTAATTGTATTTCAGCAATAATCAGAAATGCATAATGTATAAAGAAGTCAAATTACAGCAGCCACCTCCAAATAAACTGCCTCCAAATAGCCATAAAAGGAAACGGGTAGGACCATGTGAATAAAATTATAAACCTTTATAGCAAAATGTAAGAAGAAGTTGAATAATTTAAGATATGACTCATATGACTCATATTTCTATATTTTCTTGTCAGATTTAAGTTATAAGATAATTTCAATAAAAATCTCACCCATACTGACATGAGCAAAAAAAAAAAAATTAGTTGGAAGAATAAAATTCTATAATTTATTTAATAAGCTTCTAGAGACTTTCAAACACCAGGATATTAGAGTTTAATAAAAATTAGAGTTTTGTACTAAAAGTACATCTGTGTTTACAACAGAGAAAGAGTTATATACAAAATAATGGTTCAAAAATAATAAAACTGAATTAAATTAAAAATGTTAGAAGCATCGGGGTGCCTGGGTGGCTCAGTGGGTTATAAAGCCTCTGCCTTAGGCTCAGGTCATGATCCTAGGGTCCTGGAATTGAGCCCTGCATTGGGCTCTCTACTCAGCAGGGAGCAAGCTTCTCTTCCTCTCTCTGCCTACTTGTGATAAATAAATAAAATCTTTTAAAAAAATGTTAGAAGCATCTTATTATGGAAATTAAAGTATCATTAAAATTATATCCTGAAAAATGCTTAAATATAATATTAAATTTGAAAAATTTTAAATTCATTACAAAATTGTGGTTTTTATATTTTAATAATATAAAAAAACCACATTTAATGAGCTGCAATTGAAACAGAGCCATAAATACAGAGAACAAACTGATGGTTGCTAGAGGGGAAGGTGTTGGAAGGATGGGCAGAATGAGTGAAGGGGAGTGAGAGATACAGGCTTCCAGGTAGAGAATGAGTAAGTCATGGGAATGAAAGGCACAGCATAGGGAATATAGTCAATAGTATTGTAATAGTGCTGTATGGTAACAACTGGTAGCAAGACTTCTCCTGAGCATAGCATAATGTAGAGTTGTGGAATCACTATGTTGTACACCTGAAACTGATGTAACATTGTTTGCCAACTATACTTCAATTAAAACAAAAATGGTTGGTAGATAGTAGGAGCCAGATTTCTCAGTGTCAGATTGGAAATTTAATGATACAAAAGGGAAGGAGGCTGAAATGATTTATTTGACAATGGGTTAGAATTGGAGATACTTAAATTTTAAAATTGTCAACTATCACCTTATGTATAGCTTTAATCACATCTCAGATTAAAACTGAAATGCATAAATAAACAATAAAAAATAAAATTTAATAAATGAGCTGTAATTAATACACATCAGTTAACAATGGATGCCTTTCTTTCTTTGTCTTTTTTTTCTCCCTTCCCCTGTTCATTTTCTTTGTCCTATCTTCTCCTTCTTTATCCTTTATTTCCTAAGTTTTCTACAGTTAGCACAAATTTATTTTGTATTTAGAAAACGTGAAACAAAAACAAGGGTGTTGCACAAAGAGAGCATAAGGGAAATTACAAGATAGGGAGACACATAAGACTTATTAGCTTGGTGACAATGTATTACTCATTCCTTCCTAAACAGCTTTCTTCCCCTCATGTCCCGCCCCCCCAATTTTCTGCAACACATCTATGTTTTTGTTCCCTTCTTACCACACTGATTGTGCCAACTCAATCTCCTGTGCTGTCTGTCTTTCATCTTCTCAACCTCTAAACTGTTGTAAATCAAAGATCAGCCTTAGCAATTCCTCTCTACTTTACCCGTACTCACTCCATGGGACATTGTAACCTACTCAGTGGTTTAAACAATAAGCCTCTATTATTACATGTAAATCCTTTGTCTCATCTAGGTATTTCTTCTGATTTAGGTGGTTCTGTGGATCAAGACTGAACTTGGCTGACCTCAGCTGGGCTCACATATTTATCTGTGGTTAAATTATATATTGGTTGGCGCTGGGTGGTCTAGGATGGCCTCACTCACAGGTCTAGGGCTGGGTGCACTGTCGGCTGGGATAATGGAGATGACGGGGGCCAAGTGTTTCTCATCATCTAGTAAGTTTATTTATGTGGTGATGTCAGGGTATAGAGGGAACAGAAACATGCCAAGTCTTTTGAGACCTGGATATGGTATTGGCCAACTGTCACTTTCAGAACATTCTATCTGACAACACAAATGTCAAGGTGGAAAAATGATATTTATTTACATTTTGATGAAAGGAGCAACAAAATCACACAGTGAAAGCGTGGAGCCAAAGAGGGTAAAGATTTGCAACCATTTAGCAGTCAGTCTATCACAGACAATGTATTTCAACTAAGATTTATAGTATGAATGGCTGTGGAAAGTGATTCCATCCTTTAATATGCAGGGGGTGACAAAATAAGAATTAAGCCTTGAAATTAACATGTGAACTATGAAAAGTGAATTGAAAGTGGGGGATAAACTGAAGGTGAAAAATGCAGTAGTGAATATTATTCAAATATACATTAACATGGTAATGAGAGCTAAAATTCAGTTTGTTTTTAACAGGAATAGAAAAACTGAATTGTAAAGGTAGAACTGATGAAAGTATGGAACTTCCAAATAACAAGAGAAAATAAAACCATTTCTAAATTCTTGCATCCTGATGTTAGGTAAATTTTCCAAATATGAAAGTGAAAAAGAAAGGATATAGTTTCAAATAAAATACAACGAGACTTGATTTGATCATGTGGCATTTGATTTTTTTTTTTCTTCAGTGTTTAAAAAAAAAGTGGAATTCCTACTGGAAATCACCGTAATCAGTTAGCAACATTAACACAAGAGATCCTTTATAGTAGTACAGTCCTTCCACAGACTTATATTAACTCCCATTCCCTTCCCTCTGGTGTTTTTTCTCTGCATGGGGAAATTCATACTTTCTCCTGTTAGCTTTTCAGTAATATTTTTCAAGATATGCTCTGGAAGACTTTCAAAATTAGATTAACCTCTGGAGAGAAATTATAAATCTATGAATTCATAGATTGAAAAAGAGCTAAAATATTCTCAAAATCTATAGATATTTTCTTCTTAAAGAATTCTCCCATTTCCTTCAATTTATCAATAGTTACTAATAGATTATTGCAACTGGTTGTTTTTCAATCTGTACTCCTTCAGCAAGCACTGTATCTTATTTTTTATATTTATTGATGTCACAGCTAAGAGGACAAAAAAGTGTACTTCCCTTGGGTTAGCTCAGGTTCTTAACATAATTAATGTATTATTTTCTTAAAAAGCTCTGAAGTCAGTCTTCAGTCTCTAAATTACTGTTTAGTAATCAACATTTATTAAGAGCTTTCATTACAAGGATATTATTGGTTGAATTGTGAAAGCCCAAATTCATATTTTGCAGTTCCAATCCCCAGTGCTTGAGAAAGTGACCTTATCTAGAAGTAGAGTTGTTGCAGATGTAATTAGTTAAGATAAAGTCATTAGAATGGGCCCTAATCCAACATAAGTGTGGTTTTAATAAAAAGAAAATTTGGATTCCAGAGATATATACATAGAGAGAACACCATATAAAGGTAAAGGCAGAGGTCTGTAAGCTAATGAACAACAAAGACTGCCAGCAAATCACCAGAATTTAGAGTCTTGGACCTAGTCTTCCTCATCATCCTGAGAAGAGATTCTCCTTAAGAATGCAACACAGAAACACAACCTAGATTCCAGCTTGCTGTCCCAAAGAATTCAGACTCAAGACTGAAATATCAACTCACCAGTCTCCAGACTGCTAGCCTACCTCATGAATTTCATATGTGCCAGCCCTGACAATTGTGTGAGCTAATTCAAATATCTCTTCTCTCAATAGATAGATAGCTAGATGATAGATAGATAGAGATAGAAAGATAGTTGAACTAGACACTGACATGTCTAGATAGATATCAACATATCTATCTCTATCATCTATCTATCCTCTATCTATCTTTAGAGAGATCATATTCATTTTATTTTTCTGGACAACCCAGAGTAATACAAAGGAATTATTCAATAGCCTAATGAGAAAGTTATAATTGCTCTCATTTTAGTAACCTTGGTAACTTGCCCAAGTTTACACAGCTTATAGATGACAAGAAAGATTCATACCCAAGTCTCTGACTCCATTGTCCATTATTTAAGGCACAGTGATATTCAGTTATATATTAATTCAAGTTGTTCTCTATTTTTTGTGAAACTTGAGGGTGGATATTTCCCTGTTATTCTTTCAGTATATCGAGTACAACTGTAATTGCACTTTTTACAACACATACTTACAACTTCTGTAACATAGGTGTGGAGATGTAGTGCCTTGAAAGGTATTTCAGTCAAACTGCAAAGATCATTAAAGCTAGTCCTACTGTGAACTCCTACCTGATTGCCACACAGGCAAGGAAATGCTCCTTTAGAATGTAGGAATTAATCACAACCTTACTTCAGAAAATCTTTAGATGAGTCACATCAATCTCAAGGTGAGTCTTCACAAACTTAGCCTCTCTGTTTCCTGTATTCAATCTGGAAATCTTTCTTTCATATATCTAAAATATACACATGTGTTTTCAACAGCCTTTGCTAAAACTGAAGTTACTTCTGTGATACTGTGATTTGTAAGAAATATATATATATATATTTGGCCATTCAGATGACCAAAATATATTTCTCATATATATTTGGTTTTCATCCCCAATTCCTGGCTCATGCTTCTAAATATCTTGGAATTTACTGAACAATAAGATCAATCAGGACATTTTTGTTATAATATTTGGTCTCTTATCTTTAGTTTCTGAAAAGACACTCAGAGCCATAAAGGTGAAATAGGTGTCTTGTTATTCCTAACAAGTTCCTTTCCCCTAAAACTTTATATTAATTTATTTAGGTTAATGCAGGGGGTGCTGCCAGAGGAAACGACCCTGGAATAGAAGGTTGGAAGTTTGCAAAGTCCCACCTCTGAGGGGAAGGGGGCTAATGCTAATCAATCACATCAGTCACAAATTACCAATGACTTACCAATGATTACCAATGATCTAGGAGAGCCTTCAGGTTGGGGAATCAGCCAGATCCTAAGTTCCATGAGGACAGAAGCTCCTTTTTTTGGAACCCTAGCCTTTGGATAGAGAGTCCTAGTAAAAATTTGGCAATGATAACACACATATAGCAGGGGAAAAAGCTGAATTTATACCACTCATGTGATTTAGCCACCCCAAGCCTTGACCAACTAAAAGCTGTCCCTGCATCAATGCGCTGTGTAAGGCCATCGTGGGGATAGCTGCAAAATAACATGAAAGGGTAACCTTGGACATCCATGGTCAATGCATGTAGAAATGCTTAAGAGGCAGGTCTTCTGAGGAAGAAATCATGAAAATTATAAATTGTAAGATAACATTACTAACATGAGAGTGAACCACACTGGAGCATTCATAAGGAACAGGCTGGTGCTAATGAAGCGATTCGCAAGAGAGTTTAAAATGCATGTTTGAAATAGTCAAAGATAAAAAGGAAGAACTAATCCCTAACACAAGAAAAGGGCAGTTTGAAAATGGCTGCTTTGCAAGTAACAACAACAAAACAGATTTTAGAATCTGAGTAAGTATTATTTAAAATAAAATAATTACAGTAAAAAATGATTGGATCCTGATGATAATTTTGAGATTTCTCTCTGGTAATAATTGATTTAAAAAAAAAAAAAAGCGCTCCAGAATTTGGAATATGTGGTTGTGTGTGTGTGTGTGTGTGTGTGTGCACACGCGCACGTGCATACGCATGTGCTTATGTGCACACGGCCCCATATGCCTATGTATAAATGGAAAATAAACTTTTACTGGCATAGTTTAGTTAAATAATGGTAATCACTTAGTTGAAATATCCATTAGTTGCCATATCCCTTCCTAAAAATGAGGAAAAACATAATTATGGATTCAGAAACTGTATTGGATGTAAATTCTGGTTATAAAATTTACTTTTGAGCATCAAAACAGAATCTAAAGAAAATCACAAATTTTGACCTACAGCTTTTTATTTCTTAGGTTATGCTTTCTATAAAGAGATACTTTCTGAGGATGCTTGCCAAAACATCATTCACTACTTGGAAGTAGTATCATGTTCTTTTTATAAATGAAATATATGTTTTCAACCTTAGGCCTATTAGATAAATATCAAGGCCCAGCCTGGCCATACTCCTCCCTCCTATGGATCTTTGTAGCCTGGCTGATAATCACCTTGTGGTGATTTAGAGCAAACTGCTCAGCCTACCAAATATACATCTTACTTCTTATGTATCTTACGTATCTATCTAGAATAAAGCCTTAAGTTATATTTTTCATATTTAATATATGTGTTTCTTATTTAAAATATTTATTGAACATTTAAATATGTTATTATACATGGAAATAAAGAGAAGTCATAGTACCTCTGCTTGATAACTTCTACTGAAATATATTCTTTTAGCATCTAAGAAGAGCATTTGATTACAAAAATGCAGCAACTATTAAATGATTTTTTCCCCTAGATTTATTTTCTGCCTCGTCTGACTGATCATATTTCCTTCAGTGATTTTAATTAGGCTTTCCCAAGGTATGTGGCTATGGAATGCTTTGTATAAAATAAAAGAAGTAACATCTATAGAATAGGTTAGCAGAAATGACTTAGACTGCATTGCTGATTCTTTAAGGCTCTAAGGATCACTTCAAGGGAGAATTGCTAATTAACCATATTAGTAGTCCCCTAGTAGAGTGACAGATTGGGTACCCGAGGGCTAAATCAGTGGATGAGAATATAATCACATGATTTTAAATTCTATATAGGACATTTTCTGATACTTAAATGATCTTTGTTGCTTTGGCTCGAAGCTATTTAGATGTATGATGAAGACTATCTTCAAAGAAATAAAAATTAAAATTGGATTCTTTACCATGCCTTAGACTGTCATTGCTATCTATACTTTCTTACTTCTTTCCATTTATATCCCCTCCTCCACATAATGGCTTTATTTTAATTCTTAAGTCTACAAATTTCTACCAAGGAAGCTTGCTAAACAAAAATGAATGCATTAGATCTCCATGCTTCCTCTCTATTAATTTGTTCATTTAATGAGGACTTTAATGACAATATGAAAAATCAAGAACACTTTTTAGTTCTATTTCCAGCTTTTAAGTTTCATATTTTCAAATAAAACTTAAGAATGCTATTTCTTTAAATACCAGCCATTTCTTGAACATTTAGGTAGAATATAAACTTAATGCCCAACAGCCCAACAGAACTTCTTAGGAGATTGATCTCTCTCTCTTTTTTTCAATAATTTATTGAATTCTATCCTTAAACTACTGAGGCTAAGTCCATATAGGAATTTTAGAACATGCTGGTGGAACAAGAAAGGCAGCTGGTGATTCCATTGTTACTGCGATATAAAGTCACCAACCAGATATCTCCTTTTTAAACTCAATTTGTTTTGGGGTTCTCTATATGAGAAATAAACAAGTATATGTACCATATATCACATATAAATATATAGTGTGTTAATATATTGTACTCTATTTACATATAACTATATAATATATAAGTAACATATTATGTATGAGTTTTCTTGGAAATATATATATATGAACCCACAATATAAAATACATTGTATTCTATAGATGCTATGATGCCACTTATATTTTTACCTTCATGTTTTATATTTTATCAAGTGTATTTAATATTTTTAAAGCAATTCTCCTTCTTGTTAAGATATCCAGCATTTCAAGTTAAAGACGTAACTGAATATATCATTTCTGTCATGCACATTTTTGTGGAAAGGGTCAAAATCTTCAATGTGTTTCTTTGTCTTTGTCCTCTCTTTGCTCACTGGAGTTCTAACCTAGTCTGGTTCTCCAGACTTGCATGGTGAGGATTGTGGAAAGGCAAAAGAGTAGAAAGGACAAATGTGATTCATTCAGAAAATGGCCAGAGAAAAGTATGGACTGTTTTCCATTGTAGCACAGCAGAAGGCAGAGCAGTAAATTAGAGGGAGGGACTGGAAAGAGATGGGAAACTGAATTCAGATGAAGTAGCATGGTGAGAGCCTCTCAGTAACTTTCAAAGTAGAGATAATGGAAAAAGACCAATATTTTTAATAAGAATTTCTTTTGACAATATACTTGGATGTCCTCTAACCTTATTGAGATGTGATTGCAACGACTGGCATTTATTCAGCTGTAAGTTTGAATCACATGACTCTTGCTTTGATATAGTGACAAATATAATTCAAGTATAGGGGCTATATTTTAATGGCACCACCACCCCCAGCACACACTCACACACACACACTTTCCCAAGACCAGTAAGCAGGCCTTATGAGGTAGGACAATACACATTAAAATGCAATATTAAAGACCACATTGCAATAACTCTTTGCAAAAGAAAAACATGATAGTTCTATAAATATTTTTATTAATTGGTATTTTTCTTTAAGTTTTAGTAAGTGGTATTACTTATGTTTTAGCATTTTCTGGTTCTTCTAAAATAATTCTCAAGACAAGATTAGGGCTATATGCCCCAGGAGGGGATTAATAAGAACCTATAGCAAAATGTTGGATGTAGAGATGGATTTAAAGCAATTCAGAATATACTGGGTGATTCTTAAATCCCCTTACCTTGCAAATTGTACAGTCCAAGTACAATTCTTTAGGTTTGTTGGGGGTCAAAAAAGAACCTAAAAATTTCCTTTATTACTTATTGAGTAATTTGATGGGAAAGAAGCAGGGAGAATTGTTGGTCTTTGTGTGGCAAGGACCACCAAACCAGGCATGTTAATTTTGCTCATGAAACCACCAGGAAGCTCATTTCTGATGAAATGAAACTTGCTTTTTGGGTCTAAGTAAATAGTTTCTTCAAATCATTAAAGACCAAAATGTCTGAGTCAGTTTTAATTTATTTCAGACTTCAGATTTAAAATGTTACTGCAGAGGTGACTGCATTTTTATTTAAATGATAATAAGGGCAGATTTAATTACCAAAAAAAATTACTTTATATGATTATTGATGTCCAATGCATTGAAAACTCAATTTTCATGTAATAATTGATAGGATAATATTTAATGTATTTTGAATTGTCAACTAAATTCTCTTGAACTTGGAGACATTACTTGTTCACCCCTTTTGGTGAAAGAAATCCAACAGTCTGCGTTAGTCTGATGATTGTGTGGGGAGAATTACCACCAAAGTTCAAACTGTTCAAACTACTTCTTAACAGCATTCAGGGTGATTGTTGCTCACATGGTATTGAGATAGATCCTAGTCCTGTAAAGAGTGTTCAAAGCTGATGCCTTGCGCTGGAAAGTGGCTCCTGACATATAAATCGTAGATACCATAAAAATCACTTGACAGGAGAGGTGAAATTGATAAGCTATTACTAATAAGAGAATGACTGACAGCAAGGCAATGCAAAACATCTTTGACTGAGGAAAATGTGGCCCATAGGGGACTGCTTTTTCAATCCCCGAGAAATGGTTTCCACTAGAGTAAATAGGAAAATACTCTTTGCCTAGGGATTTCTCCTACAATGACTGATTATGAGAAAAGGGACGGAAAAGGTAGAACTCCATATATTGAAGGATAAAAGTGACCTGAATTTTGTCTCCTATAAGATAGTGATTCTCAGACTTATGCATACATCACACTGTTTAGTGGTGCTTATGAAAAGTGGAGATTCCTCATCCTCACTACAGACCTGGAGAGTTATAAACTCAAGGGTAGAGCCTTGGACTCAGGATTTTTAAAAAAGTTCCACAGATGATTGTGATAACCAGGTGTGAGAACCACACTAAGAAATATTTTAAATATTTAGCTTACACCCAACAAAAGGTCTATGTTTATCACCTTCATTTCTTCTATAACATGGATTTTATATTAATATAAATTCATATTATAATAATTTGTTTTTTATATTATCATGAAACTTGCTTTCTAATCTCTAGGACAGACTGAGCGATATCATTTCCCTTTTCTAGTAATTTCAAATATCATATATTATCTAAAGAACAAGATGCAACCTCCTCTGACCAATTTGGATATTTAATACTTTTTCTCCATTTTTCTTTTAAATACATATTAATTGTACCAGATTCCCAGCATCCCATGATCATATCAAGCAGTCTCAAATAATGAGGTTGGAATGGCAACAATATTCATTTCATTATTTTTGTCAATGATTACATCTTAGAACTAGAAGATACGTGAAATTATCTGGAAATTTAAACTAGGAACACACACAAGCATGCACATGCACATCAAAGAGTTAAAAATGAATACTTGGAGGGTGCCTGGGTGGCTCAGTGGGTTGGGGCCTCTGCCTTTGGCTTGGGTCATGATCCGAGGTCCTGGGATCAGGCCCTACATCAGGCTCTCTGCTCGGCGGGAAGCCTGCTTCCCTTCCCCTCTCTCTGCCTGCCTTTCTGCCTACTTGTGATCTCTGTCTTTCAAATAAATAAATAAAATCTTAAAAAAATAAATTCTATAAAAGTGAATACTTGGGACAGTATATTAAAATAGTTAGGATTAATAGAAATGATAATAAAATTAAGAAGGGATAATAGGCTGAAATGATTTGAAAGAAATAGAGGAGATAGAGACCAGATGAGGAAACAATGCAAGTTTAATGAAGAATGGAAACTGAAAATATGGGTGGGTAAAAATAGCACAGAAAGATGTTATTAATTTTGTTATGGAAATTTTTTGGATTTGTCCACAACAAGCTTAAATTGGTGAATTTCTGCTGTGGTGGAAATGAAGATTATTGGCATTGAAATGAAATAGCATCTTGAGATAAGAATGTGGAATTATTCATATAACATCTTACAATGATAACAAGAGTTTGGGTAAAGATTAAAACAGTGAACAGGGGATCAAAATACTCTTTGAAGAAAATATGTAGAAGATTGAAGGATGACTGATGAAAATGCAAGAGGAGATATAAAATGATAAGATGTGCACTTTAAATAAGGAGCAGTTTTTGAATGCGGTAGAATGACTCTGAAATGGAAAGAGGTAATAAAGATAATTCCACCATGTTGTCTTGATCCTAACATGGTATGTGTAGAAAAGGCAATTCCTCATAATTAATAAGTTTTGACATGTCAACAAATACAAATTAATAGTCTATTATATGTTTAAAACTATGCCACTATAATGATGTAGAGAACGCATTTTTAAGTCCAGTTCAGTTACACTGGAGATGATTTTATTCCCAAGGCTAGAAATTGGAAACAAAAGCTATAAATTTATAACTCACATATGTTATTATTTAAACAAAATATTACATAGTCTTAAGTCAATTATGGTGGTTAAGTTAGTATTTATCCTGATAGAAATTGAAATATCTTACAGAGTCTACAGCCAAACAACCCTGAATGCATCCAGTCTCGTCTGAAACATCTTGCAGAAGGACATGAAGAAAGCATAGAGGAAGAGGATGAATTGATTCTGAACTTGACTAATTTACTCTATTAGAAAGAAGCTAAAGAAGAAATTTATTGTTTTTACTTGTTTGGACTTATGGAGAGTAAAAAAATAACTCTGAATGTATTTATTGAATTTCCTTTATGCTGCTTATAACTTGTTTTAATACACATGTAACTGTTTGAAAAAAGAATTTGTAGGTACTATTGGGCCAGAAAGTTTCAAAATGTAATTAATGGTACCTTTGAAAGTGATTCACATCAGGCTTGGTTCACCTCTTTCATTAATTACTTCATTCAACATTTAAACAGCCCTGTTATTATTAAAGTTTAGTGGTAGAAACCAATTACAAAATCACACAAACAAATGTAGAATAGCAATTGTGTCAAGCTAGCCCTGAAGAAGTCATGCTTGAGCTGACATTCTAAAGGATGAGAAGGAACTAAGAAAGAAAGAAGAGATATAACAAGGTGTTAAGTTCCTTTGGTGTAAAGAATTATTGGCAAGTTCACATCATTTTGGCCAGGTTCAAGATACTACTTTATATTTGGAAAAATAAGAAACCACAAATACCAGTTATCAATTGAGTCCATAATTCTGCATAACAAACAAGAACACAAATCCCAGCAGCATATAACGGTAAGACTATTTAGCTCATAAAGCTAAGTTTTTGTGGGGGATGGGTATGAGAGGGATAGTTCAAAGCTGCTGCCATGTTTTTAATTCTTTTTTGGGCCATGGACTTGCTTGGATGGGTTCTTTTACTAATGGCAGAGGTAAGAGAAGTCAAGTAGAAAACTGCAAGTCTCCTGAGACCGAGGCTTGGAACTGAATCACTTTTACTTCTGGGTTCACCAATTGGCCAACACAAGTCATATGGCTGGAAACAAAGTTAAGGTGTAGAGAAATATACTTCACTCCTCTATTGGGCAAGGAAAATCAGTGAAAAATCCCAAATATTTATCTAATTATCACACTATGGGAAAGGTTAAATATACATATATGTGTGGATGTGTGTGTGTGTGTGTGTGTGTGTGTGTGTGTGTGTGTATGAGAGAAAATAGGGAAAGGGGAAAGAGAGAAAATAAACATGATAACATTACCTTTATAAAAATGTTTGATTTAATATAGAAAAATAAGTCTTATCTACTTACCTACCTAACCTCTATCTAGCTTTCTTGCTAGCTATCAAGGGGCCTCCTATTGTACTCCTTGTAAGAAATAATGGTTCTTTGGACTTGGATGAGAGAGGTAGTGAAAAAGAAAAGTGAATCTATCTTTGGAAGATATTTAAGAAATACAATCAATAAGACAATGATACCTTGATTACAGAAATAGAATCAGGGTAATTTAGTTTTGATGAAGATAGTGGTAAATATTGTGGATTGAAAAATTACATATGATGATTCCATTCATTGGAAAGGAAGCAACAGAAAAGGGCCAGATTTAAAGATCTGGATCATGGTAAAAAGTTCTGCTCTGGTAATATATAATTGAAGTTTCTTTTGGCACATCCAAAAAAGAGATATTAATTAGAAGACTGGATATTAAGATTTGAATCTTAAAAGAAGATCTCTACTGGAAATTAAAAAAAAAAATTTGAGTAGACGAAATTACCTAGGAAGAACACTGAGGAATATTAATGAGCCTGGTATTCATGAAAAGTCAAGGTTGAGGAATGTCAGTTTGCAGAGAAGTCAAAAGAAGAAGGTAAAAAGAATATTAAGGAGTGGTAGTATCATTGGAACCAAGTAAAGATTATGCTTCAAGAAAGAAACAAATAAAGGAAAGTCAAGTGTTCCTCTCAGGCCAAATAAAATGAAAATGTAAAGGTTTCTATTCAATATACTGATTTGCTGACATAAGGTTGAGTAAAGAAAAATGTGATTAGGCATAAAATTCAGGTATTGGTCACAGAGCTAGAACAAACAATCCCAAAATTTGTATGAAATTACAAAGGACGCTGAATAGCCAAAATAATCTTGAAAAAGAAAAACAAAGCTGAAGGTTTCACAATTCTGGACTTCAAGATATATTAAAAAGCTACAGTCATTAAGATAGTATGGTACTGGCAAAAGAACAGACATATAGATGAATAGAACAGAATATAAAACTTGGAAATAGACCCACAACTATATGGTCAACTAATATTCAACAAAACAGGAAAGAAGATGCAATGGAAAAAAGTCTCTTCAACAAATGGTGTTGGAAAAACTGGACAGAAACAAGAAAAAAAAAAGAAATGGGACTATTTTCTTACACCATACACAAAAATAAATTTGTAATAGATGAAAGAACTAAATGTGAGACAAGAAACCATCAAAATCCTAGAGGAGAATGCAGGCAGCAACCACTTTGACATCAGTTGTACTATACATGTCACCAGAGGCAAGGGAAACAAAAGTAAAAACGAACTGCTGGGACTTCATCATGATAAAAAGTTTCCACACAGTGAAGGAAACAATTGACAAAACTAAAAGGCATCCTATTGAATAGGAGAAGATATTTGGAAATGACATATCATATAAAGGGTTAGTATCCAAAATCTATGAGGAATTTATCAAACTCAATACCCCCCAAAATAAATAATCCAATTAAGAAATGGGTAAAAGACATGAACAGACATTTCTCCAAAGAGGACATCGTGATGGCTAATAAACACATAAAAAGATGCTCAATTCACTCATCATTTAGGGAAATGCAAATCAAAACCATGAGGAGATACCACCTCACAAAAGTCAGAATTGTTAAAATCAACAACATGGGAAACAGAGATCCAATGCAAGGATGTGGAGAATGGGGAACCCTCTTACACTGTTGGTGAGAATGCAAATTGGTGCAGTCACTCTGGAAAACAGTACGGAGGTTCCTCAAAAAGTTAAAAATAGAACTACCCTATGACCCAGACATTGTATTACCAGACATTTACCTAAAGGATACAAAAATACATATTTGAGCTCATAGTAACATTATAAACAACAGCCAAACTATGAAAAGATCCCAAGTGTTCATTGACTGATGAACATATAAAGAAGATGTGGTATATACATATAAAATGGAATATTATTCAGCCATCAAAAAGAATGAAAGCTTGCCATTTGTAACATTGTGGATAAAATTGGAGGATATTACACTAGGCAAAATAAGTCAGGAAGATAATGACAAGTACCATATGATTTCACTCCTATGTGGAATTTAAGGGGAAAAAAACATATGAACATAGGGGAAGGGGGAAAAAAAAAGAGGGAGGCAAACTGTAAGAGACACTTAACTATAGAGAACAAACTGGGGTTGCTGGAGGTGAGATGGGCAGAAGGGGATGGGCTACGTGGATGATAGATACTAAGGAGGGCACTTATTGTGATGAGCACTGGATATTATATGTAAGTGATAAATCATGAAATTCTACTCCTGAAACCAATATTACACTCTATGTTAACTAGAATTTAAATAAAAAAAAATTTAAAAATTAAAAAGTAAAATTGAGATATAGGGCAGTAGCTTTTAGGTAAAAAGTATTCTAGCAAGGGTTTGTTCTTGTTTTTACATTTTATTTAATTTAACTGTACAAATCACCAATGCCCCCATCAAAAAAAAAAAAAAAAAAAAAAAAAGATGTATAGGAAAAAAAATGCCAAACTAATCAACAAAGAAACCAGAACTGTGCATCTCATATCACTGGTATTTTGTCCTTCTCTCTTCCCTAATTTCTTGCCATGTAAAAGTAAACACTCCATAAACTCTTGCTAGAACTAAACAATGATTTGTGCACATAAAAAGTGCATAGTAGTATCTTAAGGGAATGTTGTACTCCTCTAAGAGCAATTACAGCAAATACTAGAATGCCAACAAGGGAGATTGAAACCATGTTGCAGATCTGTTTTTGGATGACAGTATATAAGATGTCAGTCATGTGAGCAAAAAAAATAATACCCCAATAAAACACACTAGGTATATGTGAAGTACTAGGCTGAAGTGTTATATATGTAAAATTCTACATTTTAAGTTCTTAGTATATATTGAGGGTGAGAAGTGCTACACTTAGTTAAGGGGTCAACTTTCTGTTTTAATTTTCATTTTCTAAGATTCTATTTATTTATTTGAGGATGGGGGGAGAAAGCATGAGCAGGTAGAAGGGCAGAAGGAGAAGCATACTCCCCCATAGCAAGGAGTCCAATGCAGGATTTGATCCCAGGACTTAGGGATACTCACCTGAGCTGAAGGCAGACGCTTAACCAGCTGAGCCACAGGTACCCAGCTTTCTGTTTTTAAAGGTCTCTACATTAAGTTTGGAACAATTGCCCTAAGCTCATGTTTAAAGTAAGAAATACATTAATATTCAAATGAATCTGAAGTCTTTGTTTTTGACTAGAGAGAAGCTACCCTGATCCATTTAATACTAATGGTATAAATGGTGACTATGAATACCAGAAATGTTTAGTAGAGTATGTTTTATGTTTTTGCATGATTTGGATTCACAACAGATGTTAAAACAGAGAAACAGGGTGCTAGCCCTTTTCCCAGAAGAAACTATCAAAGTTAACAGTACTCAGAAAACATGCTGACACACACAAATTTTTATGATTCTATTAGAAACTGCTATGTTGAAATGCTCAAAAATTTTGTGTAGTAGAACAACTGGAGCAATTCAAAAAATTTAGTTTAAAACCCCCTACAAAACTGATTTTTACACCAATGTTAATAGCATTGTATATTATAAAATATAAATTAGATTTTTTTAAATGATACCCAATGTATAAAAGAGAGCTATGTTTGAGTACTGAAAGAATTTTTTTCCACACTATATCCCAAGAACCTGTAACAGTGACTATAATAATGGGTGACCAATAAGCGGCTGCTGAATAAATACATTTCATAAAATCATGCCCCAACACATAGAAAGTAAAACAAGAGACTTCAGTGTTTCATTCCATATTAATTCTGACCTGCCAGATGGCAGGTAGATAATATTTTAGTCAGAAACACTGATGGGTAGGGCGCCTGAGTGGCTCATTGGGTTAAGCCTCTGCCTTCAGCTCAGGTCATGATCTCAGGGTCCTGGGATTGAGTCCCTCATCGGGCTCCCTGCTCGGCGGGGAGCCTGCTTCCCCCTCTCATCTCTGCCTGTCTCTCTGCCTACTTGTGATCTCTCTCTGTCAAATAAATAAATAAAATCTTTTTTTTTTAAAAAAAGAAACACTGATGGGTAATATGTTTAGAGGCTGAAGTACTCTTTCCACTTAATATAGAAAGACTATAGGCAATGTTTTCAGGTTAATTCTTAATTTTGAATTTTAATCTCTTAAAATGCTTAAACAGTATAAATTTGCTTTAGGAGCTTCTTAAAGAGTTTGAGCCATTTATCATATGATCTGTTGTAATTTTTTAAAAAAATCTTTGTTATTGTGGTTTCATTTTAACTTAGAGGGTAGAAGTGAACTTGGTCACATAATTTTAATTTAACAGATGGGTACAACTGTTCATTTTAACACTAAGTACTTCTTTTAAGGTAATCATGTGGTTCCTTAGTTCAGCAATCAATTCAGGAATCTGAATAAACATTAATAACATTGTTCTACTTATGTCATCTTTGGTCATATTCTTCCATTCTTTCAAACTATATGTCATCTATTTTCATCATGGTTATAAATGATAGCTTCAGATTCTTTATTCTCACAACCTAAGAAGTGTTAAAAAATCTGTCATGTAAAACACTAATTCTGATTACACTAAGAGCACCTAAAGTTATTGGTATGTTAATTGAATGTGGTTTGGGGAAAAGTGTCATCTGCCTTACAGCATTCATTTGCATATTAATAACAAAACTTTGTTCAGTTGAGACATTTTCTGATTAAAGCGCTAACATAAGAGCTTGCTTAGAGATTATATGATCTCAAATTATGAACTGAAATGGTCATAATTTCTAAAGAAAAAGTCTTCTCAGACAAGCTATTTTCATAAAGGAGCAAAGAAACAGATTGAAACTACTGATACCATATCTGTACATATCAAAGACATTGCTTCTATACAAGAAAGCAATGTTCAAAGGCAGGTTACTGAACATTTCTGGTTCTTTTGGAAAAAAAAAATTCTCCCTTAATGATAGGATAGAGATTTATGGTAGCCAGGTGAGGTTTCCAAATGTTCTTGCAAGAAGGGCTCTTATGAGAGCTTTTCCCCAAGAGGTGGCCATAAGGTTTGGGATCTTGGAACACACACACCCACCGTGGCCAGCAATGGTGATGAGACTTTCAATTAGTGATATCACTACTCAGAAATATTTAAACCACTTCATATGTCTGGAAACCTTCCCAACCCATATGTCTGGAGCCTACCATCAGACTCTCCTGAAGATTCTATTTCAGAGAGCTCCATTTCTAATTTCCTTGGTCAACTTTGCTCAATTTTGGTTTTTAAATAAATGTACAAAATTATGTAGATTGTACTGATAACTTCTGAAGTTTTCAGAAAGCTATGCTTTCTAAAAAGATTTCCTTTTTTAAGAACCCTCATTATTTAATCCAGCTGCTTCAGATTCTGCTTTGCAATTATGTAGTTTCCTTTGGTTGAATACACACTCATCTTATCTCATGAAGATCATAATTTTGTATAACAGCATTGTGGTTTTGTAATTTGTATTATGTAACATTCCTTGTGATTTGATATCCATTCATTTTATCTTTTTTTTTCATTTATTTATTTTCAGCATAACAATATCATTATTTTTTCACCACACCCAGTGCTCCATGCAATCTGTGCCCTCTATAATACCCACCACCTGGTACCCTGACCTCCCACCCCCCGCCCCCGCCACTTCAAACCCCTCAGATTGTTTTTCAGAGTCCATAGTCTCGCATGGTTCATCTCCCCTTCCAATTTCCCTCAACTCCCTTCTCCTAACTCCCTATGTCCTCCATGCTTTTTGTTATGCTCCACAAATAAGTGAAACCATATGATAATTGACTCTCTCTGCTTGACTTATTTCACTCAGCATAATCTCTTCCAGTCCCGTCCATGTTGCTACAAAAGTTGGGTATTCGTCCTTTCTGATGGAGGCATAATATTCCATAGTGTATAGGGACCACATCTTCCTTATCCATTCGTCCGTTGAAGGGCATCTTTGTTCTTTCCACAGTTTGGCGACCATAGCTATTGCTGCTATAAACATTGGGGTACAGATGGCCCTTCTTTTCACTACATCTGTATCTTTGGGGTAAATACCCAGGAGTGCAATGGCGGGGTCGTAGGGAGTTCTATTTTTAATTTCTTGAGGAATCTCCACACTGTTCTCCAAAGAGGCTACACCAACTTGCATTCCCACCAACAGTGTAAGAAGGTTCCCCTTTCTCCACATCCTCTCCAACACATGTTGTTTCCTGTCTTGCTAATTTTGGCCATTCTAACTGGTGTAAGGTGATATCTCAATGTGGTTTTAATTTGAATCTCCCTGATGGCTAGTGATGATGAACATTTTTTTCATGTGTCTGATAGCCATTTGTATGTCTTTATTGGAGAAGTGTCTGTCCATATCTTCTGCCCATTTTTTGATATGTTTGCCTGTTTTTTGTGTGTTGAGTTTGAAGAGTTCATTTTTTTTTTTAAGATTTTATTTATTTATTTAACAGAGAGAAATCACAAGTAGGCAGAGAGGCAGGTAGAGAGAGAGAGAGAGGAGGAAGCAGGCTCCCCGCTGAGCAGAGAGCCCGATGCGGGACTCGATCCCAGGACCCTGAGATCATGACCTGAGCCGAAGGCAGCGGCTTAACCACTGAGCCACCCAGGCGCCCCGAGTTTGAGGAGTTCATTAAAGATCCTGGATATTAACCTTTTGTCTGTACTGTCATTTGCAAATATCTTCTCCCATTTTGTGGGTTGCCTCTTTGTTTTCTTGACTGTTTCCTTTGCTGTGCAGAAGCTTTTGAATTGGATGATGTCCCAAAAGTTCATCTTTGCTTTTGTTTCCTTTGCCTTTGGAGACAGATCTTGAAAGAAGTTGCTGTGGCTGATATCGAAGAGATTACTGCCTATGTTCTCCTCTAGGATTCTGATGAATTCCTGTCTCACATTGAGATCTTTTATCCATTTTGAGTTTATTTTTGTGTACGGTGTGAGAGAATGGTCGAGTTTCATTCTTCTACATATAGCTGCCCAGTTTTCCCAGCACCATTTATTGAAGAGACTGTCTTTTTTCCACTGTATACTTTTTCCTGTTTTGTCGAAGATTATTTGACCATAGAGTTGAGGGTCCATATCTGGGCTTTCTACACTGTTCCACTGGTCTATGTGTCTGTTTTTATGCCAGTACCATGTTGTCTTGGTGCTCACAGCTTTGTAGTAAAGCTTGAAATTAGGTAGCGTGATGCCCCCAGTTTTATTTTTGTTTTCAACATTTCCTTAGCAATTCGGGGTCTCTTCTGATTCCATACAAATTTTTGGATTATTTGCTCTAGCTCTTGGAAGAATACCGGTGGAATTTTGATTAGAATAGCATTAAAAGTATAGATTTCTCTAGGCAGTATAGACATTTTAACAATGTTTATTCTTCTGATCCAAGAGCATGGAATGATCTTCCATCTTTTTGTGTCTAATTCAATTTCTTTCATGAGTGTTCTGTAGTTCCTGGAATACAGATCCTTTACCTCTTTGGATAGGTTTATTCCCAGGTATCTTATGGTTCTTGGTACTATAGTAAATGTAATCGATTCTCTAATTTCCCTTTCTGTATTTTCATTGTTAGTGTATAAGAAAGCCACTGATTTCTGTACATTGACTTTGTATCCTGCCACATTGCTGAATTGCTGTATGAGTTCTAGTAGTTTGGGGGTGGAGTCTTTTGGGTTTTCCATATAAAGAAGCATGTCATCTGTAAAGAGAGAGAGTTTGACTTCTTCATTACCAATTTGGATACCTTTTATTTCCCTTTGTTGTCTGATTGCTGTTGCTAGGACTTCTAACACTTTGTTGAACAAGAGTGGTGAGAGTGGGCATCCTTTTCATGTTCCTGATCTCAACGGGAAGGACGCAAGCTTTTTCCCATTGAGGATGATATTTGCTGTGGGTCTTTCATAGATAGATTTGATGAAGTTGAGGAATGTTCCCTCTATCCCTATACTTTGAAGTTTTTAATCAGGAACGGATGCTGGATTTTGTCAAATGCTTTTTCTGCATCAATTGAGAGGACCATGTGGTTCTTCTCTCTTCTCTTATTAATTTGTTCTATCACATTGATTGATTTGCGGATGTTAAACCATCCTTGTAGCCCAGGGATGAATCCCACCTGGTCATGGTGGATAATCTTTTTAATGTGCTGTTGGATCCTGTTTGCTAGGATCTTGTTGAGAATCTTAGCATCCATATTCATCAGTAATATTGGTCTGAAATTCTCCTTTTTGGTAGGGTCTTTGCCTGATTTGGGGATCAGAGTAATGCTGGCTTCATAGAAAGAGTCAGGAAGTTTTCCTTCTGCTTCAATTTTTTGAAACAGCTTCAGGAAAATAGGTGTTATTTCTTCTTTGAAAGTTTGGTAGAATTCTCCACAGAATCCATCGGGTCCTGGGCTCTGAAACTGGAGCTCAATCACAAGGAAAAGTTCCAAAGGAACTCAAACACCTGGACGCTAAAGACCACCTTGTTTAAGAATGCTTGGATCAACCAGGAGATCAAGGAAGAACTGAAACAATTCATGGAAACCAATGACAATGAAGACACTTCAAACCAAAACCTATGGGATACAGCATAGGTGGTCCTAAGGGGGAAATACATAGCTATCCAAGCCTCCCTCAAAAAAATTGAAAAATCCGAACACAGAGCTGTCTCTACACCTTAAAGAACTGGAGAATCAAAAACAATCAAACTAACTCCACACATAAGAAGGGAAATAATCAAGATTAGAGCTGAGATCGATGAGGTAGAAACCAGAGATACAGTAGAACGTATCAATGAAACTAGAAGCTGGTTTTTTGAAAGAATCAATAAGATCAATAAACCATTCATTTTTTACATTCACTCTTTTTAAATTTTTATTTTGGGAAAGGGTATAAAGTTTGGATTCAATTTGCAACACTTTATAATTGTAAATATGTGGCATCAGCCTAAACTATTAACTAGTACCCTGTGGGTTTGCATTATATTTATGGATTAGATTTTTCTTTTCAAGTTAATTCCTCTTCAAAATGGTCATAAGAAACAAAAAGTCAAGTTTCCTACTTTCTCCAGTTGATAATTAGGTTTTAAAAAAGAAGATGATACCAAAAACTGGCAATTACTTATGGCGATATATTTGCATTTAAGCTTTCATTCTCTCTTACTTGTTACTGCTATAAGTCTACCAGTTAAGTGAAAAAGAAAAAAAATCAAAGTGAAACCCTTAACTTGAAACTCACTAAAGCACTGAGCCAAGCAGAGAAATTAATAAGTAATACATGAAGTTTTAGATCATATTATAATACATTTAGAAAATTCTACGTAACTTCCCACTGGACATCTCTACTTGAATGTCTCAGAGATATTTACATGCATAAAATTGAGATTTTTCTCTTCCCTCCACAGACCTGCACATCTTTTTGTTTCTCCCTGTCTTGCTGAATAGCACCATTAAATACCTAGTTACTTAAGTTAGAAGGCTAAGAATTTTCCTTGTTCTTCCCTTTCTTCTCACTGGGCACAAACTCTCTCCACTTTGTTCCTCAGCATTTCTTGAATTTCTCTCCTAGTCTCCATCCTGACTGCAACTGCTTTATTTCAGACCACAATTATTTCCCTGCCAGACTTCAACAGAGGCTGCATGATAGATTCCCATGCCACTGATCTTATTTTTATCCAATCTAATCTCCTTGTAAGAATAATCTTTATTATGCATAAATGTGACCATGGCATTTTTTCTGCTAAGAATCCTTCAGTGGCTTTTTAAATTTCAAGTTGAGGTCTTCAAAAGGTTTATGGCATGTAAGAATCTTTCAAATCATGACAACCCCTACCTCCCAAGCCTGATCTCTTGCCCTCACATCTTTAGTCCCCTAATTAGTCTATACTTACCTTCCTATCCTTATTACATCATTCACTATTTTCCTTCTGAGCCTGTGTACATGATTTTCTCTTAGCCTAAACACATCCTCTTTTTCTGTTTAGCTAACACTTATTCCTCCCTCAAACTATTATGAAGATTTTTTGACTCTCTTGTTACCCTTCTGAGTTTCTGTGCATTTTCTATGAATTTCCATAATATCCCAAATGTGGTTTTTATTAGCTTGAATCATGAATCATGATAGACTTCCACCTAAATATCCTGAACCCAGACTGTGTCTTTCATATTGTTTCCTCTAATTTCTAGCACAGTACTTAGTACACAATTCAAAATCCAAATGTCTTTGTTGAATGAATGAATGGTTGAATGAAATAAATCAGATTAATTTAAAACTCATTTAATTTGTCTTGATTTTGTTGTTAGGAGGTTTTTCTAGCAGTGCAAACAAATTCATATGCAAAACAATCAATATATCTGCCTGCCCTGTTGACAAAGGAGTCCTACTTGAAGCCCTTCTATAAAAACGGATCCCTTCTACATTGTATACCTTACCACTTGCACTGCATCCCAAGCTTAAAACCTGAGAAGTATCTTTGACCCTTTTTCTATTGAATTGTTCAGACATAATATTCAATAAGTCCTTTTGATTCTATCTCCCAAATATCTTTTGGTGGCTTATTGAATATTAGGTCTATACCTCTTCCCTTAATTCCAACAGCCACTGTATTCGCTCCTGCTCATCATTTCTCATGGAAACTTGTCCCCCTAAAGACTTTCCCTTTCTTAGTTCTCACCCCTGGGTAAACCAAAAAACATAGACTTGTGCTCTGTTGTCATAATTGTAAAATAGAAGCGTACTGATATCATTTCATACTTAAAATAACTCAATAGTTTCCTCATACTTGAAATAATTCAAAAGTTTCCTCTTTCATGCAAGGTAATGTCAAAATTTTTAAAATAAGGTATGACAGAGAAAATGCCATAATCATACTAAATCAAATTCATTTTTCTCTTGGGGAGAGAGCTAAACTCTCTCTCAGATTCCATTACTGAGAGATGACAGTTCAACTTTTGTAGAACTTGTATCAATGTATGGGTAAACAATATGACCTCTGGTGAGATTCTGGAGCTGTACTGTGAAATCATCTAGATTTACTTGCAGTGACTAATACATTTGATAACCACAACATTGTGCTTAAGAACATGAGTCCCTAAATTAGCTGTGAGAGTCACGGCTCTCACCTCACTACATATGGGAATTCAGGCAAATCATTTTCTCACTCTAAATTTAGGTTTCCTCTTCTGGAAAATGGTAACTATTTCATTGGAATATTTCAATTTGAACATATAATTAGAAGTCAGTGAAAACTGGCTATTATTAAGTATAGGACAGAGATAATGGTTCTTACTCTGTACAGAGTTGACGATTAAATAAGATGATTTGTGGAAAAGTATTAAATATAATACTTGATATAATTTATGTGCTTAACTAAGTTAATAGATGTGACTATTACTGTTATTATTATTATTATCAGTAATATGAATTTCACTATTGAAATTCCTGACAAGGTATTGGATAATACTGACTTTAATCTTATTATAACTTCAAGCAATTCTAAGTTTTAAATCATGGCGGTCCTTCAACTCTCTAACAAAATGCTGCCTATATGAATGTTATCTATTTTTGTTTTGGATGGACAGGGAATGCAGAGAAAATACTGACCATTTAAATCTTCAAATATCACCCTTCTTCTCCCCACCAAATTTGTGAATAATTAACAAAATGCAAAATTCTTTTTGGCTGTGTGGACCAAGAGGTAGGAGGGGGAGTTAGTCCCAATAATGCACAAACCGACAACTGTTATTTGAATGAATGACATTTGCTCTGTATGCCATATGTCTCTGTTACAGTTGGCAGTGACTTTAAAACCCCAGTTATATTTGGTTTATTTTGCAACTGGTGATTTGATATCATCTCAAAAAGCTATAATCTGAAATATAAATATATATGGAGAAAAAGAAAAAAATGGATAATATGCTATTTAAGTACATATAAGAAGATATTTTAAATCTACTTCAGACTCTGATATTTCTAATTTTATGAGTCAAGAGACTTAAACACTGTCACAAGTACATGATTTTTACTTACAGGTACATTATAGCATACTCAAAACTACAATTGAATTATGAATAATAGTTGTGATTTTAGAAGCTGAGAATGAAAATGAAATAGTATAATATTTACTTCTCCTTAGAGTATATTTAGTCTAGTTAAAACGTGCTGGTATAGATTTCAGCAGGTAATAATTGACTACATTTTAAGGCTGGAGGCAAAGCCCAAGGTGCCAACTCAAGCAGGTCATTAACACACTGGAAAAAACGCTCACAGGATATATTATGTCTTATAATTTGTGCATTTTATACATTATATTCATTTTTGAAGATGCTAAAACTACTTGGGCTAAATAATACAATTTGGCATAACTTGATAATTTATTAATATTACCTTATAAGTTGACCATTTTTCTGTCTGTTATTCTTTCATATTTAATTTTTCTCTCTCCTATCCACCTTATTTCTTTCACTAATAATAATTACTATAGAGTTGCTTCCACACCATGATTTTTAGATGCTATAAAGCCTATTAGGCAAAAATACAATATTGCATCTCACAAAAGTTTAGAAATTTGTGTCCACACTTGCTAAATGTGTACTGTTGATTGAATTACAACTCAAGTTTTTAGCATGTTTACCAAGAAGCCAATCTATTAAATATTTTAAGAAATTAGAGAACTATATTTCTTAAACATGAAAACTTTGTCTACAGAATTAAACTTATTAAATACTTATTGAAAATAAATCTTCCTCCTGCTACTCTCCTTTATATAGAACTGACTGGGACCAGTTTTTCACTCTCTCTCATCTTTGCTGGAGCATCTTGGAGATTTTAAACTTCTTTCAACTCCCTTTCCTGGAACTTATGATTGTTTCATCTGTTTATGAAATCAAGCCTTTCCTCATTTGAAGTCTCTACCTTTCACTTATTCTTGCACACCTGTATTCCCTACTACATCTCAGCATCTTCAAGCTTTCCTATCTTCCTCAGGGACGTTTAGAACTTGGCTTAATTTTTCCCTAAGAGGTCACAAGCAAATATTTTCTGGATCCAGGTATCTAATATAAATATTGTGTGTGTTAATTGTCATTAAAAGGAGTTATAGAGGAGTGTCTCTCCTGTTTTGCTCATTGGTTAAGTATCTGACTCTTGGTTTTGGCTCAGGTCCTGATCTCAGTGTTGTGAGATCAAGCCCCACATCTACTCTGTGTTCAGTAGGAAATCTGCTTGAGATTATCTCTCCCTCACCCTCTACCCCTCCAGCTTGTGCTCTCTCTCTCTCTCTAAAAAAAATAAACAAATATTAAAACAAACAAACAAACGACCCAACCAGGAGGTTGTAGAGCCTGTAGCAAGGACATAGGGCACATCCCATCTAAGCACATTCAAATTTAAAACTTATACTTTTCAAACTAAACAGAGGTCCTACTGTTGTGTACCAATTTCTAAATCCTTGCCATGGGACAAAGCATAAAATCCCTAGCATGCCCTATACCACCCTTTAACATCTGGCCCTTGCCCTTAGACTCTGCCCATCTTCCCACCATTTTGTGATACACACAAGAATCCAGATGCACTGTAATTTTCCCATCCACTTCTCTCCGTCTTTTCTCTGACTTTGACTTTTTACAAACTCATCTCTTTGCCTACTTTCTCATTCCTAGCAAACTCTTCCATACCAAGATCTCTTAGAAAACTTCTCAATCTTCAAGATATTGTTCAGGCTTTACAACTTTTGAGAAACATTCACTCAAATCAAGTAAGTGACTTGTAACACAATGGCTATACAACTATTACAGATTTTATCTAATTATTTATGTATCTTTGACACCCCCCAAAAGACTGGCAGTTCTTAAGTATGTGAATGTCTAGTTATAATCTTAGAATATTTTGTTCTCCTTACTTTTCATCTAGATATAGACATGAGTCTTTTGTATCAATTACTTATACATTGTGCTGGGAGGTTTTGTTTGCTTCCTATGAGAGAAGAAGGTGAACCACAGTGCCATCAGAGACCATTACTTCTATCTTCTCAGTTAGCTTTCATTAGCTTATACATATGACCTCAAGGTTATAAGATAGCCGCTCCACCCCCAGTATCACAACCATATTCTGGGCAGAAAGAACTAAAATGGCAGAAGGTAAAAGAGAATATGCTGACGGGGTTAGTTCTCTTTAGATTTTTTTTTTAAATTCTTAAATAATCAAATAATTACTCCCAATTCCATACACTTGGACAAAATTATGTTACAAGAACACTTCTAGGTACCAGGGAGAGTTAGGGAATAATAACATTTTAGTTGGGTCCATTTGCACCCTGAATAAAATTAGGCTTTGCCCGTAAGGAAGGGAAAAATGATTGCTGGTTTCTTTACATGTTTTCTAGTTGTCATGGTTTAATACTCCTTTGTGGCCCTCACAGGGTCTTTGCATACAATAAATTTGAATAAATGTCTATAGATCAATAGATTCATTTGGAGAGGAAAATCTTGGAAAAACAACAAGAAAACACCAGGTCAAATAAAAAGAAATATGCAGGAAAGTTTCACTTTTGGAGAGCATTTAGAGTATATAGAAGCATAAGCTTATTTCTGGAAAAAATGGCACACACAGTATGAACACCAAGTACCTAGTGCACTTGTACATGTCATACTGAGGAAAGTCTCTTTCTGGAGTCCCACAGTTCATTATGCTTGGTAGCATTGCTGTTCAAGAGAGTCCTATCCACACTAGATTGGCCTGTTTCCCATTTTCTCACATGTGTCTTCTTTTCTTGCTGACATCTAGCTAATTTGTTACTGGCCAATACGTGATAATGGATTAATACCATATCTTGTCTAAGTAACATATTAACACATTAACGGAGGTATTTGAAAATTAGGCTTTAACACAAGGAAATGAGTAAATCTCAATCCCTGGACAGTTCTTTGGCAGAAATAGCTGTGGAAATGGGTGTGATTTTTAACAACTTCACCTCTGAGACAAGATAATATTCACACTAGGTCAGCTTTCCTTGTTCCCTGAGATATCCAGGATGGTTGACTTTATCTGGATACTCTCCTCCTTGCCGCAGTGGTTATGTTTAGGTATGATCTTCAGCAGTGCTAGACTTTTATCGGCTGTGTGCAACCATTTATAAATCACAATTAAGGAACCTCCTTAACTTTCTTCTCTTATGCTCTTATGTACAGAGTGTCTAGAAAACAGACACAATTTTATTTTTAACCTACTCTTCATACCTTGGACCACCGTGGAATAAAAGTTTCCTGATGATTTGCCCTTTTCTGGGACCTCTTCTCCTTGCTCAGTTTGTTCCAGACACAAAAACGCTGCGTGCTCTGAATATGATGGTCAAAGCCCTGATAAGCCCTGACCATGAGTTCTCTGCTTCCACATCTGCATTAGGACAATCATAACACATAGGTAACCAGTCACCTAATGTCCAGACTCTCATTTTTAATCTCTCATCCCCAGGGTATTTGAGAATTTCCTGAAACAAGTATCTGAAACACATTATTCTCCTCCTTTATACTCTTAAATGATCTCAATTGTTTAAAATATATCAGCATGGTGTTCAAGGTGTTCAAGTCTAGCCTCTAAAATCTATAGAGACAATAAATAGATTGGTGGTTGCTTTGGGAGGGAGATAGGGAGGTGGGGATTTATAGTAAATGCACATGAAGGAATTTATTAGGTGATAAAATGTTCTAGAACTGACTTATGGTGATGCACAACTTGGTAAATTTGTTTAAAAAAACATACTAAATTATTTTTTCACTTAAAATGGGGGAGTTTTGTGATATGCAAGATATGCAATATAATTATTTCTTTTTACATGTGCATTGCATCTTAATAAGGTGACTCTTAATCTCACAAAACAAACTGAGGGTTGCTGGGGGGAGGGGGTTTGGGAGAAGGGGGTGGGATTATGGACATTGGGGAGGGTATGTGATTTGGTGAGTGCTGTGAAGTGTGTAAACCTGGTGATTCACAGACCTGTACCCCTGGGGATAAAAATATATGTTTATAAAAAATAAAAAAAAATAAAATAAAATAAAAAATAAGGTGATTCCTCAGCAACTGAAATTTTCTGCTACTTTTAATTTGGATATGTCCTCGAAAAACCACATGGAAATGGATTTCAGTGAACTTGATCAAAGTTTCTTTCAAATCTGTGAGTTAGGTCAGGGGGATTTATGGATAGACGTAAAGGTCGTTATTAGTGAAGACCATTTGAAATGAGGGCATAGATACCTCCCTTCAAATTTCCTTTCATCTATTCATGCACAACCCCAGATTGTTAAAGTCTTCTTTGCCAGGGAAATTTTATGAAGAAAAAAAATGAGTTAGAAAATATTTAAGGCAAATATAAAAATAATGGCAGAGAAACTTAGGGGACATAGTGACTGCCTCCACCTCTCTTAGCTTTAGGGTTAGAGTTTGAAAAAGACAGTAACCCTGAGACAAAATGTGGATTATGACCAGCAGGAGAGTGTTTTTCTCATATTCCTTTGACCTCCATGTCCATAGTAAGTTCTCATCAAGAATCTAGGGCCCGGACTAATTATCACTAAGCCAACTTCCTCTTTTTGGAGAGGAACTTGTTGTTGAGATCACAATGTTACATAAGCAGTGAGACCTAGACTTAATATGTAAGCACAGGTATTTGAATACCAAACGGTTTGTTTTTTGTAGAAAAAAAAAATAGATGCTAACAGTATCAGTACACATTGAGCTGTTGAGTTTGAATTCCTCCAATCTGCAGTCCATTCTTGCTGAACAGAAGAGGTAATCCTGGAAGGCACCTTGCCTTCCTGATGGATGTGGTACATGGTTCCAACTTAGAACTTGCCCTTGAATTTCTCAGCCTTCAGAGCTTGCAGGTCATGAAATGTCAAGAGATTTGCAGTATTATTGCAGGAGAAAGCACCCTGTTTCTCAACAGTAATTCCTTGGTTCCCAATAAGGATGAGCAATAGGGACCACAGGGTTCCTTCCGTTCCAGTGATGAGACACAGAAAGAGTTAGGCACTTTTTGGGTAGAGTGAGCCAACTGAGAGAGCTTTCTAGACAGAAGTTTTATAACTTTATAACCATCTATCTCCAGTTAGAGGTTAGATGGAAAGGATTGGTACAGTGACCTGCTAGAAGCCTGTAACTATTTTTCTCTATTCCTTAGCTCATATAGAACTCTCAGAAGTCAGTCTTACATAACTACATGGTCCAGAATTATTTTTGTTTTGGAGCTTTGTGTCAGATTATCCATTATCTTTTTTATTAAGAAAAATAAAACATTTTGCTAAGTAATATCTACAATAGCCATGTCCATGTGCAATGCTTTTACACTTACATTCCTTTCTCATTTTACCTGTTTGTGTGGTTTTTTTTTTTTTTTTTTTTTTTTTTGCTTTCTGGCATTTCAGAGTGTAAAAGCAAGCTCCACAGCACTATACAAATGATAAATATCATCCCTCATTCCTCTCACTCCACATTTCTTTGCTAAACCTCTAAAAGCACAAGGTACCATTTTACAGTGGCACTCTGTATATTGCTGGCTCTGACACATCTTCCCTGTTTCTGAGAGAAACACAGGGAGATAACAGGGCATCTTTTCTGGGACCATTATGTGTCTGGGGGGAGAATATCCAGAGATCCTCTGTAACCCCTAACAGTGCATTGTCCACGAGCGTAGAAAAGCTATCTTTCTTGATTAGGAGGTACTTTCATTTGAATGGTCTCACATGTCCTCTTATACACACAGGCGGCACTTATATTCCTTTATGACTGTGACTACTGGCTGTAACAATAAACAGGATTTTATTTTGTTGAACAATTCTCATCATTGCCAATATTGATTCCCTTTTATAGTATAGAATGGCACAGCATGAGATGTTTGGAAGAGGGTGATTAAATATATACACAACCTTTTGTTTCTATTATATCCACTTCTAAGTGAAGTGGAGAAAGTGAAAAAAGAAAAAAAAAGACAGAGAATAAATGTGAGAAGATACAGAAAAATGCATTTAAAAACATGAGGATAAACACAGTTTGAGACATTTTCAGTGTTGAAAAGTTTGAAAGAATGGTTTAAATAACAGCTCTTATTTTATGACTTACACAGATGTTTACTGTTTTCTTCCTAGAGATGCGATATTATGTTTTGTTAAATTAAACTATCTGGAATGTCTAACAGTTATTTTTTAACCTCAAAAAAATAATTACTGATCTATAAACTTAATAATTTAAATTCTTATAATTATAAATTTATATTTTTTCCATAATTTTGGTCACCTAATCTAATATCAAGAAACAACAGCCAATTTTATTTTTATAACTGCAAAAATGTTATTCAAAAAGAGACAACATAATTTTGTGAGAATGTGTTTTTCACCACACAGAGGAAACAAATATCATAGTGGGTAAAAGCCATTCCATTTTAGAGAGGCATGGTTTTGCTTATGAAAGCATGAAACTTCTCAATCTTATTTTTCATAAATAAGATTCCATTGCAAAGTTGACTAGAAGATATGCTGTGAATAATTTGGAAAACCTGTCTTATTTCTTTCATCCTAGAAAACATTTGTCACAGGTGCATTTGCTGTGCATTTTCTATTCTGTTTTATTTTTATTTATCATATTTATACATCCTTTTTGGATGTGCCATTGAGTTTCATGGTTAAATTACTTAGTAGAAGTTCACTGGATACATTCCAAAATCTAATTACTTGGCTTAATTGTAACACATTTAGATTTGTACTGGGTGGCATTTTCTTATACCACAGATAATAGTTCAGTTTTTCTCTTCCAAGTAATCCTCCTCCCCAAACCAAGCACACACATCTACAAGTAGTTGAGCTGTGACTACCTCCTGCTTATAATTACCTGCAGTGTTGCTAAAGGAACACCTCAACCTTAGGGAAAAATTTTTCTTTGGTGGAATTTGAAGATAATGAATTGTCAAGATGCCATAAATACAATGAAAACAAGTTTCTATTTTGCTTCAAAATATGTAAGCACTTTTTGTGAAGTTTGCTCAAAGTGATAGTTTAAAAATATTTCTTATAAACAAAGATGGAACATTGTCTTTTGACATTTAATACAGCATATGGAATTATATATATTCCCTAAAAGAGAAGGAAGGAAAACATGTAAAGTATTCCATTATGGTTTTAAATTTTACATTTTGCATTAAAAAAGAAACATGTAAATTATTACTTAAGGAGATGGGAATGGAGAAAACTATAAAAATCATAATTAAATAACTGCAAGAACTAAATACACAAGTCAATTTGGATAAAACAAACTTTGCTAAAGACCAATTCTTATATGGCTACAGTGATAGTCAAAACTCTCTCTTTTAAGTTTCATGGTAACATTTTAAGATTGTTGCAACCAACATCTTCTAACTGAAAACAAAACAAAACAAAACAAAACACATGAAAAAGTGCTCCATATCACTCGGCATCAGGGAAATACAAA